>NC_138735.1:1502745-1577745 GCF_965113295.1 Leuciscus leuciscus | reverse complement strand
AGTGTACTTTGTAATAACTTCACCGTAAAATTATGTTTCAAATCATTATGTTTTAATAATCTTTTGTCATGGTTTAAAGAAGTACACCTATTTTGATATGCTGATGAACTAAAGAACATATAAAGTAATTTGAACTGTAGTGTGCTTATATTATATATATTTAAAGTTAAATATTTTGAATGTACTGAATCACAACTTCACCATTATAAATATGTTTATATATTCAACATATAAGTTTCAATAGAAATCACATTAAAGTATATTTTGTTAACCATTGATTATTATCAGTACATTCAGCTGTACACTTATATTTACTAACATATTTGAAGTAATCATGAAATTACATATAAAGATGTACTTACGTCCTACTAAAGTGGCATTTTAATATAAATCTATAATACGTTTTAATTAAAATTGCAGTCAACATGAAGCTATAAGTGTCCGAAAACATTACATTCGGTTCCCACTTTTATTCCTGTAAAGTATGTTATTTCCATATATGCTACTTACTCTCATTCCCAAGCACATTCCGTTTTATACAGTTAATATATAGTTTTGCATTATTTTCGTTTAATATAAAGCATGATTATCACTCTGTCACCGCTGGCCGCTCTGTATAACTGAGGTAAAGTGGGAATGTTTTTAATTCTGGTGGTCAGATCTTTTGATCCCGCATCCAGACAATCTCTGTTTTGTGCAAACCCACTTGTAAACTACCTTGCCCTGCCAAGTCTATGAAACCCACATGACTCCAGTGCAGTTTCTGTGTGTGGTGTTTCCCTGCCAAATATTTTGCTTTGATTCGAGCCAATATTCATAGGCCAGGCAAAGCCTCTGTCTACCATTCTGGACTGTGACAAACGACACTGCTTGCCAAGAGTAATGATGATCAGCCACTGTGCGCCCGGAGAGTCTGTCAATCTCAGTGCCTTATTCCACTGTGTGGATGTGGAATGGTGAAAAACCTCACAAACTTAAAATTAATTTAAGGGATAGTTTCCCAAAAAATTCAAATATCCCATGATTTACTCTCAAGCCATCCTGGGTGTATATTACTTTCTTCTTTCAGACAAACACAGAGTTATATCAAAAAATGTGCTGACTCTTCCAAGCTTTATAATGGCAGTGAATGGGTGTTAATATTTTGAAGCCCAACAAAGTGCATCCATCCATCATAAAAGTGCATCTATCCATCATAAAAGTGCATCTATCCATCATAAAAGTGTATCTATCCATCATAAAAGTGCATCCATCCATCCATCCATCATAAAAGTGCATCCATCCATCATAAAAGTGCATCTATCCATGATAAAAGTGCATCTATCCATCATAAAAGTGCATCTATCCATCATAAAAGTGCATCCATCCATCATAAAAGTGCATCTATCCATGATAAAAGTGCATCTATCCATCATAAAAGTGCATCTGTCCATCATAAAAGTGCATCTATCCATCATAAAAGTGCATCTGTCCATCATAAAAGTGCATTTATCCATGACAAAAGTGCATCTGTCCATCATAAAAGTGCATCTATCCATCATAAAAGTGCATCTATCCATGACAAAAGTGCATCTATCCATCATAAAAGTGCATATATCCATGATAAAAGTACATCTATCCATCATAAGTGCATCTATCCATGATAAAAGTGCATCTATCATCATAAAAGTGCATCTATCCATCATAAAAGTGCATCTCTCTATCATAAAAGTGCATCTCTCTATCATAAAAGTGCATCTATCCATCATAAAAGTGCATCTATCCATCATAAAAGTGCATCTATCCATCATAAAAGTGCATCTCTCTATCATAAAAGTGCATCTATCCATCATAAAAGTGCATCTATCCATCATAAAAGTGCATCTCTCTATCATAAAAGTGCATCCATCCATCATAAAGTGCTCCAGACGGATCCAGTGGTGAATAAAGGCCTTCTGAAGTGAAGCCATGTGTTTGTGTTTGAAAAATATCCATATTTAAAACTTTATAAACTAAAAGAACTAGCTTCCAGAAGGCCTTGTGTTCCTCTGAAAGAAGAAAGTCATTTACACAGAGGATGATTTAAGGGTGATTTAAATTTTTGGCTGAACTATCCCTTTAATTATAAAATCAATAAATAACCATTTGGACATTAATATGATGCATCTCTATATATATTTATTTTATTTTTTTTCTCCAATCACAGCTCTTGCATTTTTCACCATGCAAAATTACTTGACCGTTGATCCTTCCTGTTCCTCTCAAGCAGAACCCAGCTGACATTTAACACAACCCCATGGGCTATAATTAATTTTCCAAGGTATGGCGTATTCAATAAACCCCCTTAGGCTTGTAGTTCTCATTTGTCTAATGCATATGCTATTAGCAATGAGTAAGTATTAGGCAAATCTATATTTACAAGCCGATGAGACTGTGGTAGCGTGACACGCTGGTTAAGTGGAAGAGGTCAGTGGCGTTTGCAGAGAACAGACTGAGATACGAGATACTAATACACTCATACTAATACTACACCGCACACGATGATTGACAAGATCCCCCTGTCACTGGGAAGGATGCTGAGGATATTGATTCCTCTTCACAGCGAGCCACTAAAGCTGGTTACGGCATCGTTTGTTTCTTTAGTTCAAGGTTGTTCTTCTTCAGATCTGTCCTTTTCAGATCCACCCACACTGTACAGAACTGAAGATGTGAGTTTGATTCACAAGAATTCAGTGGACTATAATCCTATTAATAGTGATGATGTAACCTACCTTTCCTGGTGACATTTCCATTTTTTCCGTTCTCCACGCCATTAGAAAGTGAATACACTTTCTCGTCAAACTGACGTCATCCAACAAAGATGCGAAGATCTGATCTATTTTAGAGTCTGTGCCGTATTAAGCATTCAGAGAAATCTGAGGCAGTGAAAAATAGGCTACATGTTAAAGTCCCCCGTAGTCAACAACTACACTCGACACCCTCACCTCATTTAGTATGCGCGGTTCTATGAATATGCAAATGAGCCCCGCCTCCACTCACTCACTCACCTCAGAGATCCACTGGTTGACGATCACACGTTGATCTGATTGGTTACAAGGTAGTTTGTGACGTCAGAAACACCAGCGATTTCAAAGCGTGTTTTTGAGACTGTCTTTGGTTCACTGCAGTTTTAAGGAGGAAATACTCAGCAATGGTGTCGACTTATGAATTTACACATGGTTTGTCTTAAAGCATATTAAAAACACCACATAGACATATAAACAACATTAAAAGCTTGGTTTCCCTAAGTATGCTTGTAAGTTTAAGTCTTGTATAATATATGCACACTCTTAACAATAAAGCTTCTTCATTGGCATTGATGGTTCCATTAAGAACCTTTAACAGGTTCTTTAGATTATTAAAACATTCTTTATACTAAGAAATATATGGCTCTAATGGAAAAGTGGTTATTTTAAGAACTGAACACTGAAAGCTTCTTTGGGGAACCAGACATCGTTCTTCTATGACATTACTAAAAAAAAAAAAAAAAAAAAAAAAAACTTTTGGAATCTTTACTTTGAAGAGTGTATTGACACATTAGAGTAAGAAGAACAGTGCACATTTACTGATAAATTGTAGCATATTTAGAGATGAGTTTAGCATGTAGAGAATGATGATGCGTCCTGTGATGATGGCCTGTTATTGGGTGAATAAATGGAAACTTCTTGCACAAAACTGGTGATTTTGCCTCGCCGCCGGAAAAGATGACTCTCGACCTGATGATTCCTGCTCTGGGGAATATCAGAATATGTAAAATATACTAGTTATGATTTCAAATGGCTTTTAAAAAGTCATCATTGTATATTGTAATAGTTTATCACGATTAAAACCGTTCCAAATTATTTTACGTCCTACTTGGATATATAAATAATCCCGCGGTAACTAAAGTGCCTAATCTTTAGTCGTGCTATTTAAGAGTTAGGTGAATAGTCTCTACAAATTAGTATTTTATTATAAAGATAATAAGGATTATAAATATAATAAATTTCCCTTTGTAGTATAAATCTACCTTTTTAGGTACTCTTCAACCGTGTTCGCTCTACAACAATAACCCTGTTGTAAGCTGCCTCTTTGGCTAGGCTATCAATCAATCAAAAGCACACACTGATTATTCATATATCAGAAATAATGCTTACCCTCCTGTCGTGTCTCTCAGTTAGGATCTCTCTGATCCAGAGGAAAGAAGGAGGCAAGTACTCAAGAATCCAAGGTCCAGACAAGATGATTTAGAATAAATGTTTTACAATATTTATTAAAAGAATCAAAATTGAAAAGAACACTTGTTACAGAGTATCATAGAGTACTGAACTAACAGAGAAATGCTAGCTAGGCTTAACAGCTTCTTGCTGTCCAGATTGCAGGGGTTCTGGATTGTAGATTGCAAGGAAGAGCCATTTGATTTCGTCCAGGTCTCTTCTTTTATAGTCCGAATTGAGAAATCTTCATCATGTTTACTATGAGACACATGACTGCTTGGGTCCTGTGATGACTGTCCAGTCATCAGCTTGCTCTCCGAAGATACAACAGTTCCTTTGTATTGGTGGACAAAGACCCTTGTCACTGTTCCCTCATGTGACTTGAGAAAACCAGCTATGGACAAAAACTCTTTATTCAAAATCTTATTTTTAGATAGTCATGTGTTTTAACAAACCAGCTAGTTCGCTGGGAATACCCTTGGTTATAGGCTTCTTATTGTGGCCCTTCCTTCTCTGACGTCGAGTCTGAAGTGTAGGTGAAGTGAGTGAAATGTCACCTGCAGATAGACCTTCCTCAAAATCCTCAACACCCCCTCTTGACATTGATTGAGCTTCTTTATTTCTTCTAAACTTGTTCAATCTAACTCTAGGTTTTCGTTTTGGTTTACCCACAAAATCTCTTACAGTAAATCTATCCATCTTGCTTACAAAATCAGTACAATACACGCTAGGTGTCACCTGGTCAAATTCGATCTCATACAGGCGATGACCAATTCCATCATTTTTACATATCATCACTTTTAATGAGTTGGCTTGATCCTGACTCATCCCTGCTTGATGACACCAGGTTCTCAGACTCTGGATAACCGCCTGCCTTTGCCCCATTTTGAGTGCTGGCTGCCACTGAAATTCGTGTTTGTTTCGCCAGACTTTCGGCAGTTTGTCCAGATTTAACTGGTTTACTGCGAAGATGAGTCCTCTTTCGGCCACGTCCAGGGTTAAAGGTGCCACCGCCCAGTTCCCAGGGGCCTTTGGTAAGAGAACTACCTGCTGAGACATACACACAGCTATATTTAAATTTTTGTCCAGCACTTTCGGGTTGGCTTGGGTTATCCAGAATCCAATGCCTGTAAATAATTCCTATTATTGTTTTCAAGCCTCCATTTTTCTTTTTCTTTTGGTATATCCTGGGTTCCAGGTGATACCCAGTAGCCGTATAACTGTTTCTAGAACCAGCCTGCATCGATAGAATTTCATCGATTTTACAGCACCTAAATTTCATTTCAATGCACCATATGAGGAAGCTCTTTGACACCCAAGGACCTCTAACATCCATTCTTCTTCCTCGTTGGGATATAGCCACTACCCCAATTTCATCCATTTTTACGTTTTGTATTGCAGTACAGTTTGAACATAGATCTTGCCATTGACCCATCAAAAAACATCTTATCCTTAAACCTCCTGGAAGCATTCCACATATATCACAGTTTCTCTTAACTTCTACTACATTTTTTCCACAACTTTCATTTGAGATGCCATCCAGGAATCTCTTCCTCTGCTGTCCAGGGGTTGTTGTATCCTTAATTACAAGTTACAAAAAGGGTTTGTCAGCTCAATATTGAGACAACATTCTTTACCGGCTTTTATCAGTTTTGTCACATAAAACCAATCATTACTAACTATCATTATTGCTATACCACACATTATATGATCATCATAGTAGCTTGCAATAACCATTATCATAAATGCAGTTGCAATTACAGTTATTTCATAAACAGTCCTTTTTGTACCTTCCATTTCTACTCTCCTGGTGGCAAGTATCATAAGATACATAACCATCAATAGTGTAGAAGAAAATGCTATGTACTTTACAGATTGGAGCTCAAGATAATACTTCAGTAAATCACATGCAACAAGTATTATATTAAGTATTTCCAGTCCGATTAAGCTCCTAAGTCCAAAAATGGATTTTATCTTAGGGCCTTTCACAACTTGTCCGAGTAATACACCTGCCAGATTTAGCCTCTTCTCCAAATTAAATGAGGCTATGTTACATATTGCAATAGGAATTTGCCATAATCCTTGTAACCCCATAAACATCAATATCCAGTAAAGGATCAAAATGACATTGTAGATTATAATTTGAAATTTATTTACCGGCAAGTCAGAGCAAGTCGCATTGGAATTGTTTCCCCAATTTGGTCTGGTCATTGATTCCATGGTCAAATTTTTCAAAGAAAGCTCCTTAGTAGGTTCGATCAGTTCAGTCTGCTGAATTTCAGAAGAATGGAGTGATTTTTACGAGCCCTTAACTTTTTATGTTCTGTACGCTAGCCGCAGGCAGTTCTCCTTCACTCTCATTCTCTGACTCGGAGAAATCAGCTGACAGAGGAATCTTTCTATACTTGGCTTTGTTAGCTAGCTGTTTTAGCTTCTTACAATGTATGCATATTTTCACTAGTTTGATTAGGATACTTATTATTACAATGAATACTATCGTACCCCCCACACAGTACAGCACAGTTCTTATTATCTCCCATATGTCTGTCATTACATTCCATACATTTGTAGCCACTGCCTTAATTTTTCCTCCTATATCTTGAAATGCTGTTTTCGCTATTTTTCCGATCAACTTGATTAGGGTTACCTCTGAAGGGCTTCTGGTTTTTGACCAATAGTCGATCCTATGTATCCAATGCCCTCCAATGCTCTCTCCCTCCAGGTAACTGTCAACAGGGTGTAGTAAATCTTTCCATTCACTTATATAATTAATATAATGTATAATAGCACATACCTTTCTGATTTGTACCTCTCCTGCCATTTGTTTTAGAATCAAGGGGGTGATTTTCAAGTTCTCTCCTGCCCAGAGAGCGCCTTCCATGGCTTCAAAGTTGCATGACATGTGATTCCTATCAATGCCTCCCTTTGTCTTCCTAGCCCCATAAGACTGAAAGATGGGGGCACCAAAAGTTGCATGCTTCCAATTATTAAATAGGTCCCCAGTGCACAAATATTTTGTCTCTACCCTATCACTCCAAAATTCTATTTTCTTCGTATCCATTCTTTGACCTACCATCAATACTTCTGTTCCTAAATCAAATTCCTTAACACACTTCATGTTATAAGCTAATCTTTTTCCTTTTGAAGATTTTACTATATTTATTTCTTGTCGTCTAGTACATGGCTCTCCATACCAGTCTGTGACATTCCATCTTTTGTTGAAATTTCCTTTAGTGGGTCTGATATATATTTTACTCCTAGTCCCCCATGAGTAGCTATTTGGATCAGATACTTTTAAATAGTAACCACTTTCCCATTGACCAATCCTCTGGGATTTATAGGAGTTTACAATTTTGTGTGAACCTAGATACTTCATATGCACTGGCCAAATGAGATCAACTTCTTTTTTCCCAGTATGTTCATCCTTTATATCTTGATGTCTTCCGTGGTATCTTACGTAACCATTAGGTCTTTTAGTAATAGTATAGTGTTTTAAGGCTTCCCCTCCCTGCATCATGTATAGCAACAATGCACTCCTGTATTGTTGATCTATTACTTTCATTGTCAGGTATTTTGCTATTCCTGATAATGTTATAAATTTTTCTGGAATCCCTGCATTCGAAAAATATTCTAGGGTATATGGATGTCTATAATTGCCATTTGCTCTTTTCTTTCCCTCTAATGTGGCCTTCACGGTCCATGTAGTTCTATCTGTTTCACTACCTGTCCCTTCTGTGAAATTATAATTTTTCATTATCCATTTACGCCATATAGTAATAGTGTCTTTTTCATATTTTTCCATAAGGGTTTGATTCCAGGGAGCTTCAGCTTTTATGACACAATACCAAACTTTCTTCTCTGGGTTCAATTTACGAGCACACTGTTTTTTGTGATCAATAGTTGACCTGTCTTTGTTACTCGGCCAAACCATTTTCCCTAACCATGGACAACCTGGAACTTTATGGCACATAGGCGTAGCTCGAGGCTTATTGTAGCAGTTTATCCACTCTGTGGTTTTTGCGGGAATTATTGGTTTGGTTTCATGGATTGAATGAATTATAGTTTTATCTCCGAACTCACTCATACGAATCCAACGATCTATTGGTTTTGGCCCTGCGCGTTGCGCAGCAGGTGCCAGTGGACTTGACTTTGGTGACTCCATTTCTTCGGTCTCCTCTATATCATCTGCCACTTCTAAGTCATCTACCACTTCTAAGTCATCTGCAACTTCTAATTTACCCTGGTTCACTTCGTCTAATATTTTTAATCTTTTTATATTTGCTTTTCCTGTCTCACAATTCCATTCTAAAGTGGAGATTGTTTTTCCATACGAATATGTCCACCATACTAGGTCGAAGTTTATCACACTAATGTTTTTAGCTGTAGCTTCATCTATTTTCTGCCCTTTTAATAACACGTGTGTTTGATTCAGCACTTCAAGTTTATTCCATTTCATTACGGTTATCCCTCTCTCTGTCGTTGGGCCATACTCTGCTACTGATTTTAGAAAACTTCCTCCATTAGTACAATTCCAGTATTCTGGATCTATGTCTGCTATCCAGTTTCTCATTACTTTAGCATTATTTTCAGCATTGTATACTATTCCCGCTAAAATCAGAGGTGAACCTTCAACCATTATTGTTTGATTATAGCAGTATAATTCAACTATCTTTTCCATTTTAGTACAAGGGTAGACAGTATAGATTTCTTCTGTTTCTTTTGTTCCGAATCCAGCCAATATGGATATAAGGAGAATGAAAGCCATACTTATTCCTGCCATGACTTCCTGAAATTTCTCAGCTTTTTCCTCATGGATCCTTCTGTATATGGTTTTCAGCCTCCGGCCCCTTCCCCCTCTAGCCATGTTGCTGTGGGTGAGAGAACAAAGAATTGCCTGTCTGAACCTAGAAGTGTTTTCTGCGCAGCCAGTCCTTGAGTTTTTGTTTAATAGGTTTAACTTCTGTTATCCAATTAATATTAAAACCCTGTATGGCAAATCCAATGCCCATATAACTCCTGGTACAACAGAGATTCACCATCAGTCTTTTAATCATAGATGCATCATTTTCTCGATACTTAATTTTATAACAGGCTTGCCCAGTCATGATAATTTGACTTCTGGACATCCTAGTGATGTCAGTCTCTCTTACTCCTACTTCCCATGCTCTGGTTTCCCAGTTATGTTGTTCAATTAGGAAGTTCATTTTTTTAATTTCCGTAATAATCAATTGTTCGGCTGAGCTGCGTTCATACTGTCCCTGTCTTTTTACAAAAATGGTTTGCTTTGGTTCATTTAGATTATGTGAGATAACTCTTTCCCACGCATCTAAACAAGTGATCTGTCCCAATATTTGGCCTAATACGGATCCAATCTCTAGAGGGTCGGTATAAGAGGGATTACCAAGCCCTGACAATTCACAGTATCGATATAGCCATGCTTGTTCATCTTCTTCCATTAATTGGAGTGGATTGCTAACCCACGAGGTCATTATCTTACCCTGGGAAACACATCCCATAGCTAATTTCGATTTCCGGGTTAACCAGACTTCTTTTTTACTGACAGTCTGTAGCCATTTCCGTTCTTCTAGCTTTTCACATCTCTCGCATAGTTTTAGTTGAGAATCTCTAAACGTACACGAACATTTCGAGCCAAGTAAAATAAGTTTTTCTTCACATAAATTACATGTTCGGCAGACACAATTGGTTTCTCCTCGTTGTATCTTTTGAATGACCCATTTTTGTTTACCTAGTCTGCAGTTTCCGCACACTGAAATTTCGCCCAGGGCGCAGTGGCCGATTCTATTTTCCGGATTGTACCAGGAAAAAAGGTTTTGTTCTCCCATGCTAGGGAGTGTTCTTAAGCTCATTTTGGTTGGTCTAGACTCATTCGGACCTTCCCAAAGTAATTCTGCCACATCTGTTGCTTCACAAATACAACAGCTTGTGAATGGTATCAATCTACTAATGGTACCATCAGGGCAGTCTTCATTCCATTTTTTAACTCTTAGCAGTGCATATGCTTCATTTTGGCACCTGACCCATCCTGTTTTTGATTCAATAATGGACTCAAATACTACCTTCTTCATGATTATGCCTTAATTAAGTTCCTCAACGACCAAATTCCGTTATTTTCTAATTGTACAGTAGTATTTGAAGTAACTTTTGTAACCGTATCCACGGTTCCAGTTTTCTGCCTAAATCTCTTACCTCTGATTTTATGCAGTATTATTACTTGGTCGCCTACCTTAAATGGATTGGCGCTAAATTTTTCCTGCTCAGGCTGATCTTCGATTTTGAGTTCACTCGGTTTGATTCTGTAATTTAGAAAATGTGTACATTGATTAATCAACGTATCCCATTCGCCCACCTTTTCGTTCTTGATGAAAAATTGTTTACATCTTTTAACAGCGTTTTCTGCAATTCCATTGCTTTCCGGCTGGTATTTCACACTTTTTATTAATTCGACTCCAATTCTATCGCAATAGTCTTCAACTTCTCGTCCTGTAAGGTTCGGTGCATTATCCCCTCTAATTCGTTTAGGTGGTCCTCGAAACCTTATCCATTCCTTAAGTGCTTCTACGACTACCGAGCCAGTAGCTTGTTTGCACGGATATATCTGTAGAAAATTAGAACAGTTATCTACTATTACTAAGAAGTAGCAGTTCTTCATCTTCGTCTGCAGTCTGACCGGTCCGCCCCAGTCTAACGACACTTCCTCGTTCTCTTTATCTGTTTTTATTGATCCGTATTCATTAAACCTGCTGGTCATAACTTTTCTACATTCAGGACATTTTTTCCTGATTTTCAGGTAGGTTGTTTTTAGATTTTGTATGTTAAGCCCTGTGGCTTTACAATACTTTGCCATATAAGATAGGCTGGGATGCATTAAATCCATGTGCATTTTTTCAACAATATTATCTTCACTTGTCTTAGTGATAGCTTTAATAATTTTTGTTGTTCGAACTGTCTTATGTCTAATATATTTATCCACCTCAGCATTACCTTTTGCAGCCGATGTAGTTTGCACTGTGTGACTGCTTTGGTGTAACACCTGCGGTTTAACTTCCTCCAATAATATTGCTATTTCCTTCCATAAACTGTCCTGTTTTAATGGCTTTCCTTTAGCAGTGCAAAAACCATTCAGTTTCCAAGTGGCAACATACTCAGTTAGTGCTTTGTAAACATAATCACTGTCCGATACAATAATAGATTCCTTTGTCCCTGTCGCTTTCATATGCCTTAGGGCTTCCACCACGGCTTTCACTTCAGCCAGTTGTGCTGAGTCTTCATTAGACAATTGCCCCTTTTGTTTGGATACTATTTTTCCTTTTTCCTTTCTAATGAAGCCCCACCAAACTTCCTCATTTTCTTTAGAGCCATCTGTAAAATAACAAATATTAGCCCCTTTAGGGATTTCTGTTATTTTGTCTTTCTTGTGAAGTTTACTTTGGCCAAAGATAATTTGAGTATCCTGTAGCAATTTACTCCACTTTGCCCATGTAAATTGATGAATTTTAGGTGCCTCACTCACTAGGTTTTTAGATTCCCTCATCAGCTGAGTGATGCCTTCACCTTTTGATTCTACAATTATTTGTTGTTCAAGGGCTAGTGTTTTTATTGGTATCAAGCATTTAGCAATACTAGCTAAGATGTCAGCTGCTGATTTTGGTTCTTGTTTCAGCTGATTAGCAGGTTTCGGGTATGACATGAACTGTATTGGATTTTTCCTATCTTTTTCATTGTACAATACCAGTTCTATTTCATCCGCAGTATTTTCAACACTAACTACCAATTTTTGATCTGGTTCTCGTCTCGCTATTTTACCTGAGGTTAATGCTAAATCAATTAATTGTAGCCTAATATCTTCCAATTCTTTGCTCCAATTAAATTCATTTCCTTTTGTGGCTCCATAAAGAGGTTTAGCTAGTTTAGCGTATCCTGGTATCAGATCCCTGATAAAATTCATGTGTCCCATGAAACTTTGTAAACTTTTCAGGCTTTTCGGGCTGTTTTGTCTCAAATCCTCCAATTTTTCTTTGGTAGTTTTTGAGAGTCCTCTATCCATCCCTGTCGTAGCAAAGCCTAAAAAATCCACTTCCTCTTTACCTATTTCGATCTTTTTGTAACTGGGCTTAAAACCTGCATTTATCAGTCTAGTTAACACTTCATCCAAGATTTTCAGGTGTTCACCTGGATCATCGTTTATAATTAAAAGGTCGTCAATATAAACTGTTACCGGCAAACCTGTCATTAGCGTGACGACAATAGACTGGAAGGCGTTTGCGGAATTTAAATATCCTTGCGGAAGCCTTGTGTAACAATAGGCTTTTGATCGGCAGGTAAACGCAGTTTTAGCCATACTATTTTCAGTTATTGGAACTGTCCAGAAACCGTTGGCTAGGTCAATTTTAGTCAAAATTCTACCTTTAGGTAAACCATTAGTTACATCTTTTGCATTAATTAAGTATCTCCTGTCTGGTTCAGATACTTTATTCAAAGATTTGAAATTATTAACGACGCGGTAAGAATTATCAGGTTTAAGTACGGCCTGAAGCGGTGAATTAGTGATTGGGTTTTCTATTTCTTTAATCACTCCTAATTTTTCTAATTCTTTAATAGTTTCTTCAATCTCAGGTAAAGCTTTTTTATTGATTGGGTATTGCCTTTGTGGTTTATGCACACCTCCCTTGATTTCATACTCATATTCTTTACCTAAAAGGCCTACATCATTCTTAAATTTAGCTGCCCCTCCTTTATGTTTTTCAAGGATTTCTCTCAATTTATTTTTATCAAGCATGGTTTCTCGCACCATTCTCGCTATCTCCCCTTTTAGGTCGACCATTTTCATCCATCTGACTGTTATTTCTTTATTAAATTCACCTACAATTTTAGTTGCATCCTGTAATGTCATAAGATTCTCTGATTGATTAGGAATAATGGCTATGTCTTTCCACATATACCAGTCAGTGTCAATTGGACCTTGAGCTTTATTAAAACTGTATACCCTCATCATGCCTTTTTGTTTAATGGCATCCTCAGGTAAGTCAGTAAGGCAACTAATCTCAGCACCTGTATCTAAAATAAATGTCCTACCATTGTAATCTATATAAAAGAAACCTTCATGTTCTTTAATTAGATCAGATTGGATGGTCGCTTTTCCTTCAGGGATGTCCTATTTTTGTGCTTTTTCAAGCTTGTTGTTTCTCACATATTTAGGCTTAGGCTGTCCAGTACTGTACGATTTTTCTACAGTTGCTTTTTGTTTGGCCCTCTGTTCTCTGATTTTGTTTTGTTGTTCTGGAGTCAACCTGTCCCATTCTTCTTTAGAGACATATGTAGAGCTTGTTTGCTTACTGGCATTTTTAATGAATGGCGGTCTTTGTTCCAAGTTAGGCTTTCTCTGCACTCCTCTGCTCTGAGATCTGCCTCTCCTTTGGAAGTCAGTAGGTCTGAATTGGTCCCTTTGTTCTCTGAAACTTTTGGACTGCACTACATATTTAGGCCCTTGCTGTGTATAATGGCCTTGGGCTTTGAGTCTCTCAGACCGTCTCAGACCTTGCTGTTTACTATCTCCTTGGTAATTAGAATCTTGATTACCTTTTTTCTCTGCCTCATGTTTGGACCTCCTGTCATACCTTACCACAAAGGTTTGTAATTCTTCCCATTTAGTCTCATGTCCACAATATTTCAAGTGTTGAAGACCTGGAAGATCTTTTTCAAACTGCAGCAATTCTTCCACAGTTTGCGCTGGGTCTTTTCCATCATGAGCTCTATTTTTGCAGAATATTAAAAGTCCTGTGCTTTTTATTTCTCTCAGTCTTTTGTCGTACGTTTCTTTTTTAGTTTCCCCTGAAATGTTTCTCTTATGTAAGGAAACATCATTAATTCTTATATTTATACTCAATAGCGTATTAATCATCAGCTCTATATCTTCATCATGAATATTAAGCCTCTTGCCTAGGTCCACTATTTTCTGACAACTTTTCATGTTATCTTTCGGATCTAGTTTCATTCCATTGAACATTCCTATTTCTGTGGCTGTTATCGTATGTTTAGGTCTCGCCCTATTTCTCCTTTTATGCCCCTGGTCAGAGACTTCTTCCAAGCAAACAGACTCACTGGACACAGATTCGTCATAATAGTTACATTGTTCTCTATAAGTCCCCCTCATCTGAGGGCTTCTTTCTTCCTGTTTAATTTTCATCACAGAGGAGGCTGCTATTTCGGCTAAGTCTATGCCTAGACCCCCTCTGGGCCTATACTTTTCTCTTTCTTCCTCATAGTAGAGGTTATCATCTCCTGTTATTTTATTTCTTGTTGAAATTTCAGGTAACGGTCTCCTATAATAAATAGGGTTTTTTGATTCATTTAAAACTTCTCTTCTGAGTTCAAATATATCACCCATAATGGGGTCCCTTCCACTTCTTCCTCTGTTCTCTGACAGGGTCAAACGAAGTAATAAAGACAAAGCTTTTTGACAAGAGTCTTTTTGTTCTGCGATCATATCCTGCTTAGCTTTTATGCTTGTGTCAGGCATATCCAAAATCTCATCAGATGTTGGGCCTGTTGCAGCTAGGAAAATTCTCTGCATATATTCAGGCTCTTCTCTTTTGATTTTCTCTTTCAGATTATGCCCCGGTTTTGTTAGAGTTTTTCTTCCCGCTAGATCGATATGTTCCCGAGCATAACTACTACTCTTCCTCTCTCGAGACAATGGTCTAGAATTTTTGTGATTAACTCTATTTCTTTGCGGAATGGGTTCATCCCACTGATACACTACACTTCCTTCACCATCCCACTCAGTTTCTTCACCTTCGGTGGTTGTATCTTCACCTCTATTTTTAATCTGGACAGTTTTATTCATACTATTCAAAGTGTGAACTAATTCATTCGCCAGCGGTATGTATTGAAGACCAGGACTAGATTCCTGAAAGTCCAATCTTTTTTGAGCGCTAGGGCCAGGTTTTTCTACATCAGAAAAATAAATTTCTGTATCATGAGAATCCCTGCGCTTTCTCTGAGGCATCACAGTACCATCATACATTACTCTTGTCTTACCATAGTATACTTCTATACTAGGGTCTGTGGTTGGCTTATATGTTACTTCCAAACCAGGATCAAAATGAACTTTAATTTTGTCCCCTTTCATCCTAGTGCCATTAATTCTTTCTATTATAGCCCTCACATCTGCCGCTGAAGTGCAGATGAATTCCTGTCCATTATTTATCTCATGGTCTCCTATATACCATTCTTCATTTTTTTCTTTAGCAGCTTTTTGCTTTTGAAAATTATCCCGTTTAGTTATAGTGATTTGGTATACGGATGCCTGCTGAGGAGCTGGACATACATTTAAATCATTTGGTAGTTGAGCCATTTGAGTCATTTGGGTCTTTTAATTTGGAAATGCAGACTAGGAAAACTTTTTCTCTTTTTTTTAAGGAATTCTTTATCTATGTTTTACAGATACTCACTGGTTCTGCCGCGCGGTTTCGCTTTTTTCTTTTTAATAGGGCGTCCCCTATTTTATTTGCGAAATTTTTTCTGGGTCACTCAAGTGATTGATTTAATATCTATTTTTGCTCCGGGTTTTATTATATATAAATCCCGGACGAGCCCCCATGTAATAGTTTATCACGATTAAAACCGTTCCAAATTATTTTACGTCCTACTTGGATATATAAATAATCCCGCGGTAACTAAAGTGCCTAATCTTTAGTCGTGCTATTTAAGAGTTAGGTGAATAGTCTCTACAAATTAGTATTTTATTATAAAGATAATAAGGATTATAAATATAATAAATTTCCCTTTGTAGTATAAATCTACCTTTTTAGGTACTCTTCAACCGTGTTCGCTCTACAACAATAACCCTGTTGTAAGCTGCCTCTTTGGCTAGGCTATCAATCAATCAAAAGCACACACTGATTATTCATATATCAGAAATAATGCTTACCCTCCTGTCGTGTCTCTCAGTTAGGATCTCTCTGATCCAGAGGAAAGAAGGAGGCAAGTACTCAAGAATCCAAGGTCCAGACAAGATGATTTAGAATAAATGTTTTACAATATTTATTAAAAGAATCAAAATTGAAAAGAACACTTGTTACAGAGTATCATAGAGTACTGAACTAACAGAGAAATGCTAGCTAGGCTTAACAGCTTCTTGCTGTCCAGATTGCAGGGGTTCTGGATTGTAGATTGCAAGGAAGAGCCATTTGATTTCGTCCAGGTCTCTTCTTTTATAGTCCGAATTGAGAAATCTTCATCATGTTTACTATGAGACACATGACTGCTTGGGTCCTGTGATGACTGTCCAGTCATCAGCTTGCTCTCCGAAGATACAACAGTTCCTTTGTATTGGTGGACAAAGACCCTTGTCACTGTTCCCTCATGTGACTTGAGAAAACCAGCTATGGACAAAAACTCTTTATTCAAAATCTTATTTTTAGATAGTCATGTGTTTTAACAAACCAGCTAGTTCGCTGGGAATACCCTTGGTTATAGGCTTCTTATTGTGGCCCTTCCTTCTCTGACGTCGAGTCTGAAGTGTAGGTGAAGTGAGTGAAATGTCACCTGCAGATAGACCTTCCTCAAAATCCTCAACAATATATTTAATCGTATTTTGAATTAGCTTTTCAATTTTCAGTTTTCTTTTAGATTTTAGTATCTTTATTTACCATTTTCATTGTTTTATTAATAGTTATATTTAGCTTCTTTTTATTTAGGTTTAGTCATTTCGCCCACTCCCATCAAATGAAGTCAATCTCTCTACTTCTATGAATATAACACAAGGGGAAATGAAACTAGACAGATGTTTAAATATATAAACTCGTGAATTTAAGTAATGAAGAAATCCAGATTTGCTTCTACCTAGTAACAGAAGGTTTGCTGAATTATGCATGTGAAGAACCAATCATATTGTAGAAAAATGATGTAATGCATCATGCCACCTTTGCCATGCTCCTATTCTCCCCCCTCACAGTCGTCATGAAGGGCAAAATCAGCTCTATAGACCAAACCCACTTTTAGCACCAGACTGTAAACATACTTTTTTTCTGCTGTAAAGTTGGATATTTCAACATGGAGGTCTATGGGATTGACTCTCTTTTGCAGTCTGTCTCTAGTGGCCAGTCGATGAACTGCAGTGTAAGTCACTTCAGTGTTGGATTCAAGAGAGAGACGGGAAGGTTGCTGTTTGGTGTCGACTGGAGATGCTCCAGGCAAACTCAGTCCCTATGCGAAAAATGTATGGAAAAAAGAATACTTCTGGAACCAGCGCCGCTGAATAAGAGGGTGTGTGCTAATGCACTCTATACAGTAAAGAGGGAAGTCTCACCCTATATGTGTTACATATACAGTAAAGAGGAAAGTCTCGCCCTATATGTGTTACATATACAGTAAAGAGGGAAGTCTCACCCTATATGTGTTACATATACAGTAAAGAGGGAAGTCTCACCCTATATGTGTTACATATACAGTAAAGAGGAAAGTCTCACCCTATATGTGTTACATATACAGTAAAAAGGAAAGTCTCACCCTATATGTGTTACATATACAGTAAAGAGGGAAGTCTCACCCTATATGTGTTACATATACAGTAAAGAGGGAAGTCTCACCCTATATGTGTTACATATACAGTAAAGAGGGAAGTCTCACCCTATATGTGTTACATATACAGTAAAGAGGGAAGTCTCACCCTATATCTGTTACATATACAGTAAAGAGGAAAGTCTCACCCTATATGTATTACATATACAGTAAAGAGGAAAGTCTCACCCTATATGTGTTACATATACAGTAAAGAGGGAAGTCTCACAGTAAAGAGGGAAGTCTCACCCTATATGTGTTACATATACAGTAAAGAGGAAAGTCTCACCCTATATGTGTTACATATACAGTAAAAAGGAAAGTCTCACCCTATATGTGTTACATATACAGTAAAGAGGAAAGTCTCACCCTATATGTGTTACATATACAGTAAAGAGGGAAGTCTCACAGTAAAGAGGGAAGTCTCACCCTATATGTGTTACATATACAGTAAAGAAGAAAGTCTCACCCTATATGTGTTACATATACAGTAAAAAGGAAAGTCTCACCCTATATGTGTTACATATACAGTAAAGAGGAAAGTCTCACCCTATATGTGTTACATATACAGTAAAAAGGAAAGTCTCACCCTATATGTGTTACATATACAGTAAAGAGGAAAGTCTCACCCTATATGTGTTACATATACAGTAAAGAGGGAAGTCTCACAGTAAAGAGGGAAGTCTCACCCTATATGTGTTACATATACAGTAAAGAGGAAAGTCTCACCCTATATGTGTTACATATACAGTAAAAAGGAAAGTCTCACCCTATATGTGTTACATATACAGTAAAGAGGAAAGTCTCACCCTATATGTGTTACATATACAGTAAAGAGGGAAGTCTCACAGTAAAGAGGGAAGTCTCACCCTATATGTGTTACATATACAGTAAAGAAGAAAGTCTCACCCTATATGTGTTACATATACAGTAAAAAGGAAAGTCTCACCCTATATGTGTTACATATACAGTAAAGAGGAAAGTCTCACCCTATATGTGTTACATATACAGTAAAGAGGGAAGTCTCGCCCTATATGTGTTACATATACAGTAAAGAGAAAAGTCTCACCCTATATGTGTTTCATATACAGTAAAGAGGAAAGTCTCACCCTATATGTGTTACATATACAGTAAAGAGGAAAGTCTCACCCTATATGTGTTACATATACAGTAAAGAGGGAAGTCTCACCCTATATGTGTTACATATACAGTAAAGAGGAAAGTCTCGCCCTATATGTGTTACATATACAGTAAAGAGGGAAGTCTCACCCTATATGTGTTACATATACAGTAAAGAGGAAAGTATCGCCCTATATGGGTTACATATACAGTAAAGAGGAAAGTCTCACCCTATATGTGTTACATATACAGTTTCTGCAACACTTTACCAAAGTTACACTTGGTCTTGCTAAATTGGCAACAAAGTTTTTGGCCTAATGTCATCATTGTATTGAAAGTGTTTGCAATGAATAAAGCCTTTAGCCAGTGAAAGACATTTGAATATTTATCCAATCTCTGGCCTGTAGAAGTTATTGTGAAGGTCATCAGTAGTCGGCGTGGGCTTCGTCTTATCTGCATGATGTGCAGCAGAGAGAGACTTATCAGACCAGGTATAAAATATTAATACTGAGAGCACTATAATAAATATCACAGATGCTGAACACAATTTACATTTCTGCCACCATCATCAGTCTAGAAAAAGCGTAATTATTTCTGCATGCACACTGCTCTGCTCAAAGGATTGTGTGTGGGGAGCAAGTCTTAAGTACCTGTGCTGCTCTCCTCACGTTAAAATGCTGATTTAAGGTTTTACAGGAGTGGGGCTCAAACACACACTGCATCTTGGGTCGACCCCGTCACTGAGTGTCTAGGGTTTGCTTCTGTTTATAGCCAGAGACTCACTTAGAGACACTGCTGGATTAATGAGAACAGAAATGATTTGCTGTCCATCAAACCGTCACATATGCAGCTCTCTAGTTTTGAGAGGATCCGCATTTGTCGACTCAATCTGTTCTGTGACAGTGAGTCGTTAAACACTGAGTCCATGAGACTGAACACATGCGCTGACCTGGTTTATATGAAGAACACTCTCGTCCTGAAAACAAAGTTCAACATTGTGGTTATAATATTATTGAATCATGTCTAAAGGTGTACAAGTGTGTGATTTCATCATGTGAACACAACAGCTATAGCAAAAATTAGATGTTTGGATTTGGTTTGGACAATGCACAAAAAAGATTCCAATTTAAGATGGTTTTAATCCATGCATATACATTAATTATTACATTAACATATATACACATATATTAACAGCTAATATGTGTGTGTGTGTGTGTGTGTGTGTGTGTGTGTGTGTGTGTGTGTGCGCGCGC
This sequence comes from Leuciscus leuciscus, assembly GCF_965113295.1. Classification (NCBI taxonomy): domain Eukaryota; kingdom Metazoa; phylum Chordata; class Actinopteri; order Cypriniformes; family Leuciscidae; genus Leuciscus; species Leuciscus leuciscus. The sequence continues at coordinate 1,557,578 of NC_138735.1, read as the reverse complement.
GTGCGCGAGAGAGAGAGAGAGAGAGAGAGTGTGTGTGTGTGTGTGTGTTTACAGACAATTAAACATGATTACAGATTAGTTAGTGCAACAGTGTGCAATATATGGATTTTTCATATTAAGTCGCATTGCAAACTGTTTTTATAACAAACACAAATAAGCAAAAACTCGGTTATTTTTTTTATTTTTTTTAGCATAACATTTTGTTCCTCTTCTTGACAGTCGCAGAGAGCGATCTCGTTTGTTATATTTCTCCAAATGCTGGTCTCAGTCTCACGCCTCTGTGCGCGCGAGCGACGGGGAGCGCGTGAGTGAGAGCCGCAGAGAGAGAGAGAGAGAGAGAGAGAGAGAGAGAGAGAGAGAGAGAGAGAGAGAGAGAGAGAGAGAGAGAGCATCATTACTCCATCAACACCTCGCAGAGACAGTAGGAGAGTTACGGAGCGAGAGTTGCGGCATGTTTCCCGCTCGGCGTATTCTCTCGGTTTCTGCTTAACGAGCTCAACATTTCTGGAGGACATTTCTTTCCCAGCTCTCTTCGCAATGATGGGGACCTTACATGACAGTATTGGATTTGTGCTCTTTTCCTGTTTGTCCATTCAAGTTGGATTTTCTCTTGATGGTAAGAACCTTTTACGGCTGAAAATAGATACTTTTTAATGCATCTATCCGCAATGGTATACACCGTTAATAACTTTAAAATTTCAACCATTATCAGCAGCAACTGAAAATATGCCCTCAGTGTCTATTTTACATTTAAAATGATTGCTGCATATATTTGTGTGGTAATCTTTAAATAATAAGTGGCAAAAGTTGAGCCTACGCGATCCCGATGTCCGTGAGGAGTGATAGAAAAATCAACTGTTGATTGCTGGGAACTCGTAAGATCTCGGATCTGTCCTTCTGCACATGAACCCTGAGCTCTTGTCCAGCGTTAAAGGTAGTAAAGGGTAATTTTGAAGGAACCGCACGCGCGACTTGCATGTCAAGTGGTGATGATCCGGTAAACGGACTGCGGCTGTTCAGCACCACGGACAGCTCCAGCTCCCAGTAAACCCGTTCAGCTCCCAGTAAACCAGTTCAGCTCCACGGACAGCTCCAGATCCCGGTAAACCAGTTCAGCACCACGAATAGCTCTAGATCCCAGTAAACCCAGTAAACCCGTTCAGCACCGCGGACAGCTCCAGATCCCGGTGAACCCGGTATAGGAGCAGGAGTCCTTCATTTACGGCCGTGTAACAAAGCGAGGATCTGCTCTACGAACCCGCCGATATTATAGTCTGGAAGTATTCATTAAATTTCACCCAACCAGAAGATTTGACTAGTTGCACAAAAAAAAAAAAAAAAAGAGGAAATGTATGTGTGTGTGTATATATATATATATATATATATATATATATATATGGAGTGTGTGTGTGTGTGTGTGTGTGTGTGTGTGTGTGTGTGTGTGTGAATATATATATATATATATATATATATATATATATATATATATATATATATATATATATATATATATATATTAAATATCAATGACAATTTTATTTTCATATTTTATCATTTATTCTATTATTATTATTAATTGTTTATATATATATATAATATAATAAATGATAAAATATGAAAATAAAAATGTCTTTAATGTTTATATATGTATATATAATCAAACAAAAATAATAATACATTAAATTATAAAATAGAAATCAAATAGAAATTTTAATGTACATATTTTATTATTATTGTATTGATTATGTATTTTATTTTCACTTTGTGATTTCTAATGAAATCAAAAGAGAAAAAAACTTTAAAAAATATGATAATTAATTTTATTATATCATAATTTCAATAAAATATATATAAATAAAAGAGTTGAGTATAATCCCTGGTAGACTGTCTTTCTTCAATCTCAGGTTAACTGGCTCCATCTCTCTTGCAGGAAAATTTACTGATTTCCCTTCTAACATCACAGCCAGGGAAGGGCAGAACATCGAAATGGCATGTGCCTTTCAAAGTGGGATGTCCTCGGTTTACTTAGAGATCCAGTGGTGGTTTATCCGTGCTCCTGAGGAACTGATCTCGAGCGAGGAGGACGAGGACGACACGGAGGTAAAGAACGTTTCATGCAAGGGTTAATTGTTCATAACGTCATTCCAGGAGAAATCTAAGTATCCTCGGCACGTTGCATGAGTTTATCCCGTTTCGTCGCACATACGATATGCATCACTTTTATCCACCCACTCTTATCCACTTTTAATTGATTGAATGAACTGTGTCGCTGAAACGTTGTGTTTTCCACTGCTGTATTTCTCTTCTTCTTCTGCTATAAGCTTCACTTGTGCTCATTTTGAAAGGCAGATCTTGCAGTATTCCTGTTTTTCTACGCATGCCACGTAATTATAACCCCTAACCCTCCACGTCAAAACACACACTTGCACAGCACACAATACATGTCAGACTAATCATCTGTTTGGCTCAGGGATGTTGTGTTGCGAGCAGGACCTGAATCACGCTTCATGATTCATAGTGAATTCAAGACTCCTCAGGCTTTGAGATCCGCAGCTAAATCACTGTGACACTCATTTGGAGATCACTGGTCTTATGAAGGACAAAACACACAAGTGAATGACATCAAGGGTCTGAGTGTGTGCATTAGAGACGCCACTGGCTGAATGTCAACAAGTGTGTGTGTGTGTGTGTGTGGCCTTTGTTTGCATTCGACATGTCTGTGTGACGACATGTTTAACGACAAAATGTTTGCGAGCGTCAACAAACGATCTGAGTCACGGCTTGCGTATTAATATGTTGTTCTCTGGCAGGTTGAGAGATGTCTTCAGGCTGACACACACACACACACACACACACACACACACACACACACACACACACACACACACACACACACACACACACACACACACACACACACACAGGATAGTCAGTTGTTGCAGAGGCAGTTCAACATTCAGCGAGAGCATTTGGCAGTTCGCTGACATTAAAACAAGTTTATTTTCCCGTTTGATAAAAGCCTTTTGTTCGCACAGGAAGAAAAACATCCCTTTTTTTTTGTTCCTGCTCAGATTTAATTCTGCTATTACTAAAGCGGTGTTGTCTCTCATCATGCACATATCGTGGAGGCTTTGATCCAGGGGATGGGAGAAGCTTCGATGACTGAGTCTCGTTCTCGTGGATAATTGTGTGTCAAATGACATGCAGAGGAGAAGCCAGACCAATATTCCTGCAGAAAGACATGTGGAATGATGAGAAGTGACGTCGGTCAGTGGTTTCTGATGTCAAGCGTTCTGATGGGAATGAGACGAGAGCTGTTGTTGTGTCACTGTATAATGTATAATGGATATGATCCAAGGCCTGAGTCTGCAGGCATCGATATTTAGTCAAACCAAAATTTATTCAGACTCTTTCAACATTTCTCACATTATCTCAGTTTATTCACTATAGTTTAGACAATGGTAATAAAATATGAGCAGAACTCAGTTGATATTTGACTGGTTTTGTCCGTCCTTCTGTTAGACTGTCTCACACATGAATTATGTTGAATATCTGTCAGCTGTTAAATTTAACTACACAATTAGATAATACCAGTTTAGCTCAACCAATCACCAAGCAATGCTTCATTGTGTTCAGTCTGTGTGTAAAAAGAGCATTAGCAATTAAAGACAAAACACTTCAGCAAAACATGATCAGCTCAAAGTGTCCCAATCATTTCTGGGCCCAAATTTGTATAAATGTCACTGGTAGTCCCTGTATGAAGAATTATTGGGTATAATATGTCACAGTTTACTTTATTTTGCGATCCTCACTACATAAATGAACTATAGTGTCCTAGTAAAAAAAAAAAATCAAAAATGATATCTGGTGTCTGTATAATTTTTGGTTTGCCTGTATACAGTGTAATGGCCATTACTAGAGCGCTCTCCAAGCTCATGAGGCTATTGCAGTTTTTCAACTGTTTACACACACATCCAGGAACTGCACACACAACATGCACAACTCCTCACATCTCCTGCAAAATGAAGCACTGCATTCAAAATATCCCAAACATCTCAAAAGCAAACATTTGTCTTGCGTTACAAACACCTTTGCCATAATATTATATTTTTGGATATATCATATACACACAGTTATTCAACACCTAAAGCTCTTCTGTCATGAGCTCCTGTGTTCATTTCTGGACAAGACTGAAAGTAATCGGCAGAGAGAAGTTGAAAATCTCACGGTAAACACGAAAGCAAGATTGAAACCAAACTTTATTTGTTTCACTGTAAGCATTTGTGTTTGTGAATACAGAATTACACAGTCAGGAAAACCTATAACTCGACCTTTGACCTTTTATAGGCCTATTTTAAAGCCATGATTGGCTGGAGTTCAGGAAAGCGATGAGTGTTGCACATGTGAGGAGTGTGTGTGAGTGTGTGTGTGTGTGTGTGTGTGTGTGTGTGTGTGTGTGTGAGGAGTGTGTGTGTGTGTGTGTGTGTGTGTGTGTGTGTGTGTGTGTGTGTGTGTGTGTGTGTGTGTGTGTGTGTGTGTGTGTGTGAGGAGTGTGTTTGTGAGTGTGTGTGTGTGTGTGTGTGTGTGTGTGTGTGTGTGTGTGTGTGTGTGTGTGAGAGGAGTGTGTTTGTGAGTGTGTGTGTGTGTGTGTGTGTGTGTGTGTGTGTGTGTGTGTGTGTGTGTGTGTGAGAGTGTGTGAGTGTGTGTGTGTGTGTGTGTGTGTGTGTGTGTGTGTGTGTGTGTGTGAGTGTGTGTGTGTGTGTGTGTGTGTGTGTGTGTGTGTGTCTGTGTGTGTGTGAGTGTGTTTGTGTGTGTGTGTGTGTGTGTGTGTGTGTGTGTGTGTGTGTGTGTGTGAGAGTGTGTGTGTGTGTGTGTGAGAGTGTGTGAGTGTGTGTGTGTGTGTGTGTGTGTGTGTGTGTGTGTGTGTGTGTGTGTGTGTGTGTGTGTGTGTGTGTGTGTGTGTGTGTGAGAGTGTGTGAGTGTGTGTGTGTGTGTGTGTGTGTGTGTGTGTGTGTGTGTGTGTGTGTGTGTGTGAGTGTGTGTGTGTGTGTGTGTGTGTGTGAGTGTGTGTGTGTGAGGAGTGTGTGAGTGTGCGTGTGAGTGTGTGTGACGCTCATGTATTACTGTGGTGTTTTGATAGGTTGTCTTTGAAAAAGGAAATCAAGATTAGATGTTTGTGTGTTACATAGAGAATTGTGTGTTGTGGTTTACAAAGAGTGTTTTATGAAATTGAAAACCGAGTCGAAGGCCAATAATCAGTGTCTGGTTTTGCAGATTTGGTGTGTGTTTCTGGTGTTTGAGTGTCAGAAACTGTGTGAAACGTAAGGATTTAGTGTGTTTTGTTATTGTGGAACAGAGCTGTAATGTTCTTGACTGAGGAACACGATCTCTGTAATGACACATGAGGACTCGTCTCTGCTCAGGCCACAGCACTTCACTGTAATCTTCACCGAGCGATTGCTGTCGCCAAAACTCTCAAATTGGATGAATGGTTGCTGTTAGCGTTCGGATGCTCATTTCTGATGTCCCGAAGCCAGGCAAGAGGTCATTCATCAGAAGAGCCACAGCCCACATAAAATGCAAATGATAATGCAATTTTGAATGCAAAGATCTACTTTATTTGCATACTTATGGGAGCTTCTGGGCTCCAAGTTCATCCGCTGATGGTCTCGTGTGAATTCGCTGGATTTATTTCAGGCAGTCGTGTTCTTTTATGAACTTTATATTCGGCAGTGCTGGGACTCAGGGAAGTTTATTAAAGCACATATTCAGAAAGAGATCAAGACTTTGGGTTGACTGACGTCGCTGACATTTTTAGAGGAACGCTTCACACCTTTGCACTGAATGTGAACGCCGGGAAAATTAGAGACTGTCAAATGTGATTCATCAAACAACATGTTTTTATCATCACTGCGCTTTTGTGCGATGATGACGAGCGATACCTCCAATCATGCAATTATGGCCGTTCTTCACACATGCAGAGCAGTTTCATCAATACAAGAGCGTTTCAAGTCTAAAACAATTGATTTAGAGAATGCAGGATATAGAGTTTATTACCTCACCTGTGTGTGTGTGTGTGTGTGTGTGTGTGTGTGTGTGTGTGTGTGTGTGTGTGTGTGTGTGTGTGTGTGTGTGTGCATGAGAGTGTGTGTGTGCATGAGAGTGTGTGTGTGTGTGTGTGTGTGTGTGTGTGTGTGTGTGTGCATGAGAGTGTGTGTGTGCATGAGAGTGTGTGTGTGTGTGTGTGTGTGTGTGTGTGTGTGTGTGTGTGTGTGTGTGTGTGTGTGTGTGTGTGTGTGCATGAGAGTGTGTGTGTGCATGAGAGTGTGTGTGTGTGTGTGTGTGTGTGTGTGTGTGTGTGTGTGTGTGTGTGTGTGTGTGTGTGTGTGTGTGTGTGTGCGTGTCATCGACCTGTTACCAAAGAAATGATGGTAATAATAAGAATCAAAACTGTGTGAAGTAATTCGTCTTTCATGCGAGCTCTACATAGAAACACAAAAGATTCTCTTCTAAATTGAACCGAATGAAAGAATCATGTGATTGTGTCCGGTTAGGACAAATGCACTGCTTAAAATAGCATTTGCTTTGTGGATTAATGGATAGCATGTCCATTGGCATCTGAGACGAGAGCATGCGTTCCTCCAGCTGTAGAGTATAGATCCATCAGCATTATCGAGATATGCAGGTTTGTCGACTGTGAGACGCGGCGGGAGGAACATGCTTCTTCTTCATGACTCACAGGCCCAAATTATTCAGCAGAAGTTTGCGTTATATATCATATGCACGCAGATCCTGAAGGCCTGGATTTCTGTGCTTGAGCTCAGATCTTACACACTTGCCAGATGTAATCTAGATATATAACAGTTCAAAGGGAATGTGAGAAGTAGTATTGCATACTAATGTTCAGCGGCTATGCCACATTCATACACCACCACTCAAAGGGGTTCCAAATAAATTAATGGTTTTATTCAGCCAGGATGCATTAAATAAATGTTGGTCTTTTGAATATTTTATTAATCAAAAAATCAAGAAAAATTAAATATAATCAATATTGATAATAATCATAAATGTTTCTTGAGCATCAAATCATCATATTAGAATGATTTGTGAAGGATCATGTGACACTGAAGACTGGAGTAATGATGCTGAACATTCAGCTTTGATCACAGGAATAAATTACGTAATATTTCACATTATTACTGTGATAAAACTCTGGATCAAAACACAGGCGAAGAAGAAGCAGAAACAAGCGAAAGAAGCATTGCTGTAAAATAACACGATCATCAACATTAAATATCATATAAATCAAATCTGCCTAATGTTACTGAATGAAATGCCGACCAGGACTGAGAAGCTTTGAGGTGTTGATGAACTCCATCGTTCTGAATATGATCCGGACAGTGTCTTTGACAAAAACATCATTTTCTCAGCTTTTTGCTCAAAACATTGCTTTTGTAATGAAACTTCTTCACATTCTAGAGTTGATAATCAAAGAATGCATGAAGCAAGAATAAATGTTTTTGTTTTGATATATTGTGTCTTCAGATAATCATACAGCAAAATATTGTGAGGGCCATGAAAGTTTCGTGAAAGTGATCAGAAATGCTGGCGGGGAAAGAGTTAATGGAGAGGAAAGAGTTAAACTGAATGGAAAAGTGAAATGTTGGCTTGGGAACTAGCTAGAATTTAATAAGTTAAAGCATTAGTTCACTTTAGAATTTAGATTTCCTGATAATTTACTCTCTCCCACATCATTCAAGATGTTCATGTCTTTCTTTTTTCTTTGGAAAAGAAATGAAGGTTTTTGAGGAAAACATTCCAGGATGTTTCTCCATGTAGTGACTTCAATGGGGTCCAACGGGTTGAATATCTGAATATGAGTTTCAGTGCGGCTTCAAAGTCTCGACACGATCCAGCCGAGGAATGAGAGTCTCATCTAGACAAACCAGCCCACATTTTATCAAAAAAAAAAATTGATATATACACATGTATATACTTTTTAACCACAAATGCTGGTCATGCACTATCTGTGATGCGACACACATTATGTAATCATGTTGAAAGGTCACTTGAAGTCCTCTATGGAGAACAATCCTGGAATGTTTTCCTCAAAAACCTTCCCTTCTTCTCGACATCTCGGCTGATGTGGGGGAGAGCAAACAATCAGGAAAGTTAAATCCTGAAGTGAACTAATCCTTTAGCATTTATTTGATTTTGTAATGCTTTTTATAGTTGTGTTTTTAGTTTCAGTGAAGGATAATAACCCTGGCACGGATCACTGCGAGTGTAGGCGGAGAGAAAAGCACACAGAGAACACAGTTCTAGTGTCCACATCGATCCGAGAAATCCACAGCCGGTTTCTCCTCAAACCCAGACCAGCGCTGCCAGTGGCATGACTGAAGGCATTCCCCGTCATTTAAAGCTTAATTGACAGCTACCGCTGATTCTGCCTCGGAACAAGATGAAGGCCTTTTATCACTTAAGGTTTCACACAAATGTCTCGTTTTCCCAATGGAAATGACTGGCCGATCTAGACAGCACACTCCCTACAAGTACAAACTAATGCAAAATCCATATCATCCAGCCCGCCTCTGTCTTTAGCCCAATTACGCCCCGTCCTCAGTGCAAGTCCTCCACCAGACTTTAAAGACAATAAGCCCTGAAGGTCAATGAAGCGATCGCTGGATCCATCAGCGCCGGGCTATTGTTAGGACACGCACATTCATAATCAATGCATGAAGCTCTCCATCTGTGGATGATACTGAGTTTGAACCAGCCGTGTCCTTTTTCCATGAGTTATGACCTGTAGCCTCGAGACAAGTCAAGACTGGAGAGCGGACAGAGAAAATGCTGGGTCGTTTTAACCCAATTTTGGGTCATATATGGACAATCCCAAATGTTGGGTTAAAAAATTGTACTAAAAAATGTAACCCAACGGCTTGATTTGTACATATTTGACCCAAAGTTGGGTTAAAACAAACCAGCATTTTTTTTAAGAGTGTACAAATGGTCAGGAAAAAGAAAGGATTCTTCTCTAGAATAACATTTACTCTCTAAAGCTAATTATTGAGTGTCAATAATGACACAAATATTGCACAGATATGGTGTAGTTGGAAGAATTGAGTGGCAGTTATTAGACAGAGTTCATTTATCGCAGTAGCATAACACTTAGTGGATTATAATGAAAAGCTTAGACTAATTAATGCTTGTAAAATTGCAATAAAATCTCAGAAGTCATAAATGTGTTGACAAACCACCAAACTTTCACATAAAAAGTGTTTTGCTGTGCACGGCTACATTGTTATAGAAAGCTCATGGATATAATGCACACACCACTAGGGGATTTACGGCAGTCGTAATGGGCGACAGCTTCAACCACCATTTTTCATTAGCAGTGGTTGCGCTGAGTTTCTCAGTCCCGTTGGGCATTAGCGCTGAACACGCTGCTAATAGACCCTGAGTTTGAGACGCAGCTCTAATTTCAGCTGAGCTTTACACTGTAGTGATGCTTTTAGATTTAAATGGGTTTCCAGCCCTGTTAGAGAGAGTATGATCACCGGTTTCGACGACCACAGACTCTCACTGGCCTTGCATGCAGTGAATAAAACTATACAACTATCCAGTTACACTAATGTTCAAAGATTTGTGGTGAATATTTCTTCATTCATTAAGGATGCATTAAATTGATCAAAAGTTACAGAAAAGACTTTTATGATTGTTCTATAATTTCCAATAAATGCTCTTCTTTTGAACTTTCTATTCATCAAAGAATCCTGAAAAATAAAATGTTTCACAGTTTCCACAGAAATATGAAGCAGCACAACTGTTTTACACACTGATAATAATCATAAATGTTTCTTGAGCATCAAATCATCATATTAGAATGATTTCTGAAGGATCATGTGACACTGAAGACTGGAGTAATGATGCTGAAAATACAGGAATAAATGTATATTCACATAGAAAACTAATATTTGATCAAGTAAATGCAGGCTTGGTGAGCAGAAGAGACTTTTTCAACAGCATTAAAAAATCTTTTGAACAACAACATCTATAAGATTTAGAAAATGTAATTAGAAATGTAATTAAATGCAGAGCTGCATGTTATGCTCATACAACATATTTTTTTCCACAAACCTAAACAGGCAAATTTATACTAAACGCAACAAAAACGGTCTAATTTACAAAAACAGAGTCATAAATGTTACAGGGACCCGAATCAGTGCTTTTTAATTAAACATCCAAACTGTGTGTTTTACCTTCCAACGCTTGAGAGGGTAGGGTTCGTTTAGACGAGCTCGTTTGATCATTTCTTACAAACGACTGTCGACTGTGGTTAATTAGCGGCTCAGAGAAGCCCTGAAGAGTGAAGGTGCCAGGATGCAGGTCGCCGTGCCATTTCAATCAAATCTCCAAATGCCATGAAGTTTATATCTAAAGCAAAATGAGACATGCTCTGTCATTGTTCTCACTTCTTAATTTACAGTGACATAAAATAACCTTATTTTCATTGTGAAACTGTGATAACTGAACAAAGGCTTTGATGGCAAGGACAAAATGCATCATGGAAAGACCCTCAGAGGAATTAACTGGCAGAGCGCTCGCGTTTAGTCTGGCAGCGAAAGCTGAAAAGAGGAGATATTCATCAACCCACTGGAACACACAAAAAAGGAAACTCTCATCGGCCTGCTGAAGATTTAAAGTGAAGCTTCACGGGATGACGAGTATGAATGTGTGTGGGCAGTCGCTCTTTAATCTTGACTCTGGGCCGTTGAGGATTTGGAGATCCCAGCATAATGGATTTCTCCACAACTGCCATATCCGTGCGACAAAAGCAGTGTGAGAGAAGGAGAGGAGCGACCGGACAGATGATCGTGTCGAGGGAGGGAGGATCAGCATGTAATGTGCAGAAGAGATGCCAGAAGCTCAGTCCAATTCAATTTGAGGGATCAAAACAAAAGTCGTTCCCTTTGAAGACACTGGCTCTGTGGGCTCCAATTAGTGAATGACTCGCATTTGATCTCTCTCTGGAGCGAGTGCACGTGTGTTCCCGTGTGTCTCTGGTGTAACGTAAAACTTCATATAAAATCATTGTTAAAGAGGACCTATTAATGAGCTTATTTACTTCTCTATATCAGTGTCAGTGTCCCTGAACTCCTGAAACGCCTCCATTGTAGTCTTGAGTTTCTTCCGGGAACGAACACGTCACAATATTCCTCATTATAATATAATATAATAAATATATTTTGTATATATATGTATATATTCCTGTAAATTCTCGCTTATCGGGCTTATGCTACTCTGAATAATGCCTGAACTTTGTATTTTGAGCTCTTCTTGCGTTGTTTTTGCCTCTTCACGATGACTTGCTTAATTTAGTCCCAATTTGTAAGTCGCTTTGGACAAAAGCGTCTGCTAAATGACTAAATGTAAATGTAAATAATAATTCATGCGCAGAATAAAGGGGCAGGGCCTGATTGAATTAGTTAGTAGTGTGTTAAACTGGCGGTTATGGTAAGGGGCGGGACATTTTCCCAAACACACTCGAAGCGCTCGTCCAATCACAACACACCTCTCCAGCTGACCAATCAGAGCACAGTGTGCTTTTCAGAAGGAGGGGCTTCATAGAGACAGGAAGTAAACAGAGCGTTACTGACAGACTGGGAAGAGAGGAGCCGCAACAATGGAGAATATGAGGAAAATAATCAACATTCAAGCAGGAAAACATGTTCTAGTAGAGTACTTAGAGTACTTAGGAAAAGGCCTCAATATGAGGGAGAGAGAGAGAGAGAGAGAGAGAGAGAGAGAGAGAGAGAGAGGAGAGAGAGAGAGAGAGAGAGAGAGAGAGAGAGAGAGAGAGAGAAAAGGCCAGAAATTTACTGTAAAAAAATTTTACAATGTGTATCAGATTCTAAAATCTGTTTTGCAGATAATCTCCATTATAATACAGGTGGTAAAAGAAAAGGCTGACTTAAATCATGACTTAACCTTTATCAAAATTGGCTTTTTCCATGTACAGAAAGACTAAACACCATCATGACATTAAAATAAAGCTGTAAAAATTAAACAACATAAAATGTAACTTAAAATGTATATAACATACATCAACACCAATAGGACATATATATTCAGTTACTGTACAATTAAGTATTCGCTAGTATAATTACATTCTTTGGGGTTTTCACCTTAAATTACATGACTTTTTTAACTTACAAAAACAAATGCATAACAATATCCTAGTATACATGTATTGTTGAATATAGTATAGCATTGTAAGTTATATGGGTATATGGTTAAAACACGTCAGTATTTTACAGTTACTTAAAATAAATAAAATATAACTTAAAGTTAGATCAAATCTAACTTTGAATTAATTAACAGATGACATGTGTTCACTGTAGCTGTATTAATCTTGCTTAAATTATATTTTGATTAAACAAAACCAAATTAGACATTTTTGATTTAACAAAATCATATCTTGTTAAAATCTATATATAACATATAGAGATGGCCGTGGAAAAGATGAATAGAAATAAAGCTCGGCTCTCTCAGATTTTCAATTTCTCTGTCTGTTTTCTTCCTGTTTTGATCTCATTTGTTGTGGAACTGGAATTCGATTCCCAGATCACCAGAATCGCACCTCAGTAGGAAATTACTTATGGATTTTGACTGGGATCCCATCAGGACGGCCTGTGTTTGATTTCATCAAGGATTACATGAAGACAGAATATTCAAAAAGTATTGAATGGCACCTGAACCTCTGTATAAAGAAAGCTTTAGTTTCTTCATCTGTTCTTACAGCTCTTTCAAGCCGTATGTGATCGTCAACGAGTGGGTGAGTGAGTGGAGGCGGGGCTCATTTGCATATTCATAGAACCACACATACTAAATGAGGCGAGGGTGTCGAGTTACATTCAAGATATTTTAAGGCATGACATTTTTCAAAAAAACAAAACAAACAAAAAAATGCTGAAATATGTCATTTTGGTGATCAAAGATGATAAGGGATAAAATTATTGATTTGCGGGACTTTAACTAAAAATATAATAGCCTTTCAGTGATATTAAAAATAACACCTTTGCTGTCTTTCAAGCTCTGCTATTTCCCTCTAGTTTGATCTGTGCTTGTCGTTGCGTATAAACTGGTTGGACAGACATGACTGATGCTTTTCTCCAAATCTTCCTCTGTTTACTCTCTGGGACACTTGCAGTTTTCAAAGACACATTCTTGAGATGTGACCATAAACCACTTCATCTTGATAAATCTGCCTCATCATCATCATCACAGTGATTTATATTAAAATCGAGCACTTCATGAGGTGTGAATTTCTCCAACACAGGTATTCATCAAAACTTTATTAAACTAAGTCAGGCTAATTTATCTCTCAGGACTTTAATTAAACATCAGTGAATGATTTATTCAACATATGGGGCCGACTTACCCCTAATATCCCTCCTACACCGCTACAAATCCTACAAATCCCCAGCCTGTTCCACACCAAGATCTCCTCGCCGCAATCTCCATTCCCACTCACGAGATTCGCTTCAAGAGCTCCTTAGAGACTGAGACCTGGTGGAACGGATCGATTAAAAGCCCGCCGTGACCCTATGGAGATGAGGATTGAGAACAACCGTGAAGGAGATGAGGTTTTTCAGATCAGATTGACTGAACACAACACCTCTTGATGTGTGTGATGACTGACACACCACACACACACACACCACATCTCTCAGGTCAGACAGGTTTCAGCCTCGAATACGTCATGCTCAAATAGAAATCACAGAGTTTTGATAAAGAACGTCACATTAGTGCTTTCATCGCCACAGTTCATCTTTTCACAAGCAAGTTCAAAATGTCCGACCGATTCTCCCGATGCGAGTTTCTAATGTGTGCAGGATTAAAAACATGAAGAGCATGTGTAGCTTAGTGACATTGTTAAAGGGTTAGTTAACCCCAAAAATGAAAACTCTGTAAGTAATTACTCGCCCTCATGTTGTTCAACCCCGTAAGACTTTCATTCATCTTCGGATCACAAATTAAGATATTTTTGATGAAATCTGAGAGCTGTCTCACTCCTCCATAGGCTGATAGGTAATCGATATCAGCCAGCCCAGAAAAGTTGGTAAAGACATCGTTAATATAGTCCAAGTGACTACAGTGGCTCAACCTTAAGTTTATCAAGCGACGAGAATACTTTGTGTGTTTGAGTGAGTTCACGAGACGCATGCGTGAGAACTGAGGAGATGACGCTCACGATCATGTGATGGGAAAGTGTGAAAGGCAGAGGTGGGAGTAAGTCACACATGTGCAAGTCACAAGTCTCAAGTCTTAACCTTCAAGTCTCAAGCAAGTCCAAGTCAATTTTGTGAAAAGCAAGTCAAGTCCAAGTCAAGTCACTGCTTTATGTCAAGCAATTCAAGTCAAGTCGTAGCTTGGGTTAAGCAAGTCAGTGGCAGGTCATACAAATGTTTGACGATTTAACTGAATTTATATATTAAAATAAGTTAAAACTGTAGTAGTTACAGACTATGGGATTTTTATTTGCAACAAAAAAAAAGCAATATACATTTCTACTCAAAAGGACTCCACATACAGCTGAGCTGTTAATACAATAAAAATAAATATGTGTGTGTGTGTGTGTGTGTGTGTGTGTGTGTGTGTGTGTGTGTGTGTGTGTGTGTGTGTGTGTGTGTGTGTGTGGTGTGTGGTGTGTGTGTGTGTGTGTGTGTGGAGAGAGAGAGAGAGAGAGAGAGAGAGAGAGAAAGAGAGAGAGAGAGAGAGAGAGAGAGAGAGAGAGGTGATTTGAGTGTGATTAATATTTGTGAGTGAGTGTGTGTGCATCTGTATGAGTGAAGAGTGTATTGTTTGTTATTGGTTGTGCTTGCAAGTTCGAGGTTTTTATCAATGTTTTGTTTTGTTTATTTGTGGATGCATGGTTGGGTTCGCAAGTCTGTATGAATATTTTTATTTGTGTGTGTGAAGGTGTATACAATCTTTTATGTGCATCCCCAAAAACTATCCATAGGCTTTTCACTCAAAGTCTAACACTGAAGACCAATTATTAGACTGTGTACGATTGCACAAAAAAAAGTTTACAGTTTAACAAAAGCACAAGGTTGTGTTTTATTGCGAGTGTACACAAATATAAGTAAACACTTTGCAGTTTGAATGATGTCCTGTACTATGAACTAAATGACAGAGTATGTTTTTATGTTTCCACTGTTCGATCGCGCCCACGCCTCTCTCTCTCTCACACACACACACACACACACACACACAGACACACACACACACACACACACACACACACACACACACACACACACACACACACACACACACACACACACACACACACACACACACACACACACACACACACACACACACACACACACACACACAACATATTTCAGCATTGCAATCTTGACATCGCACTCGCAGCCTGTTCATTATAGCCACAGAGTTAAGGCGGGACAGATTAGGTGACCGTTAAGAACCCGCGTATCTAACAGTTGTTCCGCATTACATTCATTAATTTGCACGTGAGTGTTATTTATTTTTATACCGTGTAAATTCATGCCCGTACCGTTTCGGTTCAGTACGAATACATGTACCGTTTCCCCCCTAGTCTGTGCAGCGCCAGTTCAAGTCGAACAAGCCTGTTAGCGCTCTCTGCTTGTCGGCTGTGTCACGTGGTTAGGTTGCGGTGCGTTCAAAAACAGATATTTATTAAACAGAATACAAGTTATTTCCAGTCATTTAACTCAAGTCCGAGTCAAGTCTCAAGTCATGAATATAAAGTCAAAGTCAAGTCTTTTATAAATATTTGTCAAGCAAGTCTCAAGTCCTAAAATTTGCGACTTAAGTCCGACTCGGTCAAGTCATGTGACTCGAGTCCCCCACCTCTGGTGAAAGGTAAGCCATTGATTTTGTGGCATTGGTAAGGCACTTTTACGTTTTCTCGTTAGTTTCTCACGATTCGGACATCTATGAAATGCACACTTTAGAACTGTATTAAACATCGAGACCCTTCTGGGTCATCTTCTCAGCTCTCACGCATGCGTCTCGTGAACTCACTCAGAGACACACAGAAGAACTTGAAGAGTTGAATAAAGAGTTATCAGCTCTCACGCATGCGTCTCGTGAACTCACTCAGAGAAACACACGGAGGAACATGAAGAGTTGAATAAAGAGTTATCAGCTCTCACGCATGCGTCTCGTGAACTCACTCAGAGACACACAGAAGAACTTGAAGAGTTGAATAAAGAGTTATCAGCTCTCGCTCATGCGTCGGGTTGCTCTCGTGTTTACCACTAAAGAGAAGTCGTGTGCTTCATATATCAGAAGTATAGCATACAACGGGGTAAAGCCGGCTTTACCTTGCCGCCGCCGCTCTTTCAGAAACATCCGTGGACATTCGTCCGATCCTTGTGATCGCCGACAGCAGCGCAAAGTTGATTTGCAAAGTAATTATGATGTTTTTTTTATTTTATTTTTAATGTTGTAGATTTATATGAGAATCACTAAAATTATTGATTATATTTTGAGACAAAGGCCTTGTCAATGATTTTCAGTTTTGTTCAAGCTAATTAAAGCAAGTTTTCAATAATGGTATATGTAAAAGTATGGTATTTGGGGTAAAAGACACAATAATTAACATGGTAATAAACAGCCGGCTGACTTTTCCATTTATTGACATGACATGGTTAGATTCAGATGGGAAATATCATATATTAAGTTGTCCATCTTAGAGATAATCACCATATTTATAATGAAAATGTCATATTTAAAAAATATGATTTTAATCATATCATATGATAAAATATCCTTTATTGTTACTACCATAAATCTATATTAAATTATTATGGGATCTCTCACTTTTTAAAATCATTTTGTTTCTGTATTTTTGTAAAACATTGTATATTAGCATATTTTAATGACAGTATATTTATTAAACAAAATGTAATTATTTTATTTATCAAAATAAATTTTGCCAAAGTGGTTGTTTTGAACAGGTATTAACTCAGACATTATTAAAAACACATTTTTTAACTAAAGTTGTAGTGTCTTTTGCCCCATGTTGGGTTTGGCAACAAAACAAACCACTTTTATGTTTTATTTTCACACAAAATCTGTTGCTCCATCAATGTTCAATACAAACATTTATTATTTTTTCATTTTCTTAAGGTGTTCCTTCAGCCCTGTTGTATCCTACACTTACTTGGATGTGTTGACTAAAATACTAAAAGCATACGTGAAGCAATAATTCTACCTGCGTTATTCAATATTACATGAAACGTTAATACATTTGTCATATATTTAAATACACGAGACACATTTTTCAATAGACATGACATTAAAGTATATTTCCGTTTTACCAATTAGAAATGACAAATAAAGATGTACTTAACTGGATTAAAGTTGAGCTATTTTTTTTAATATACATTTAAACTACATTTTCATTTATTTGAAATTAACATGCAATCAAGCATCAAAGCATTTAGTTCACCCTACACCTGTATATGATGTCCATATCAACGTTTGTATTGCAGTGCATGCTGGGATATGTATTTGTGAATGACGGGCTGGTAAACTGGGAAAAGCCTCGAGTGTCCTTCAGTTTCCTAACGCAGGCTTTGCTGGATGTGAATAATACATTGTGGCATCAAAACATCCAGTCTAAAATGAGTTTATGAAGATGATTTGCTCCATGTTTGGTCAGAACCACAGTCATCAGAGCAGATCTAAAACACTCAACTTTATTCAAGTTCTTCTGGGATTGTCTGTAACATAAAATAAACATAAGATGTGTGTGGAAAGAGTGTGTGAGCAGCTGTTTCATTCATATGGATGTCTTTTCGTTAGCGTTAGCGTTAGCGTTAGCGTTAGCGTTAGCGTTAGCACACATTTGTGAGTTTGATTATGTGAAACACACGGATCATACGTCACATGGGCTCATCTA
This sequence comes from Leuciscus leuciscus, assembly GCF_965113295.1. Lineage (NCBI taxonomy): Eukaryota > Metazoa > Chordata > Actinopteri > Cypriniformes > Leuciscidae > Leuciscus > Leuciscus leuciscus. The sequence goes on along the minus strand of NC_138735.1, from coordinate 1,539,613 downwards.
GATCAGATTTCATAATTGCACTTCTTCTACACAATGTATTTGCCAAAAATGTTGGTAACACTTTATAATAACTGCATGTTATTGAATCATTAGTTACACATTAGTAAACGGTTAATTCATCATTTATAAAGCCTTATATAATAGCCTTTAAATCCTTTACGGGGCATAAATAGTCCTCACTTTAATAAATAGTTAACTAACAACTAATAAATGTTTTATAACTACCTGAATTAATCATGAATTACAGTAGGAATACATGTTATTAACACACTGAGTAACTATTACTATATGTCTAAATAATATGTACAAACATACATTTAAATAGTTTATTAATCATTTACTCACACTTTCTAAATGATCTTATGAACCACTGACAACTCCTAAACAACTGGTTTGTAAATAATGTAATACATAATTTAGAAATGATAAATTGATCCTTAATAAAGTATGAAAATACAATTATTAAACACATTATAGATATGCAAGAATAAAGCATGTATAGATGAATTTACAAACCGCTTATTAATGTCTATTAATGCTTTATAAATGATGAATTAACTGTGTTTAACTAATGATTCATAGTGTGCAGTTATTATAAAGTGTTATCAAATTGTGTTTTACTCTACACATGCGTGAACTAAACAAGTTCCTCTTCTTGTCAATACTGAACACATTATTAAAACACTGGAACATGAGTGTGAACCCTCTGGGCTGATGACTTTCCCAAAGGCTAATGGAAGTCAGGTGTTGCAATCAGTGAAATGAGATTGAAGGTGAAACGCTCAAGTCGGCATGCAATCAAAATTCACAATTCAAATTTTTTTATGGAATATTGCAGTGTTTATTGTAAATGATTAATGGGTGCACATCATCATTATTGTGTTAATAATGTTGAATCAGAATAAGTTCCTCTTGCAGCATCTCTTCTCTTCTCTGATGACGAGGGCGGGGCTTTAACCTGTCACTCACATGAGATCAGCCAATAGCAAACCACAACCATCCAATCATCCAATCAACTCCCCACAGACACAATCAAGCCCCGCCCACATTTGTTCTCGTTCCTGAAGCGTTTCACTCGATATACGACACAATAGAGGAGAGAAGACCAGAACCCTTCTCTTTCATGAAGACTTTAAAAATACCCTTTACAGGGATCTAGACAGCCATGTTGAAGTGTGTGTTTGATATTTCCATGCATTAGCGGTGATGATAATCATCTGATATGTAAAGCCATATGGTGTCTGTAACATTGCAGTGCATCTGATAGTTTATGATCACGGTACATATGCAGATTAATTATTACAGCTCAAATCTGGAAAGCAAAAATAGAACTTGAAGGTTGGAACTGGCACGTAAATCATGCTAGAAATTAATAATAAGAAGTGATTCACTCTTAACAATATCTTATTACCCTCGTTACAATCCTTGAATGTCCATTTAACCTTATAATATAATGAAAGCTTGAGTCCACTTATGTTTAGCTGAAGGTTGAGTGGAACCTTGACAAACTATTATGATGTAATTTTGATGTTTTCAATGAAAGTAATTTCTCTACCTGTACAATATTCCATAAAGCTGATAAAAATGGCTCATGGGTAAAAACAGTGTGTGATAAGCGAAGTCTCGTAGGGAAACATCGCTCTCGTGGCATTCTCCTTCAAAGCCTCGGCTTTCTTCATATTATGATGCAAAACACGGACGAGGCTGCAAACGCAACTCCATTTCATGATAATTATATTATTTATGAGTATTTCTGCAACGATGGCCAATTTTAGGCCTATGGACTTAATAAACTCTCTCAAAACTTTATTTTAATTTGTCCAGCAGTGTAAATATGAAGTGGTTACACTTTACAATAAGGTTCATTAGTTAACATTAGTTAAATACCTTAGTTAACATGAACTAAGAATGAACAATACTTCTACAGCATTAGTTAATCTTAATTTGAACATTTACTAATACAATATTAATATCATGTTGTATTAGTTAACATTAGTTAATGCACTGTCAACTAACATGAACAAACAACGAACAGCTGGATTTATATTAACTAATATTAACAAAGATTAATAAATACAGTAATGAATGTATTGCTCATTGTTAGTTCATTCATGTTAGTTAATACATTCAATAATGTTAACTAATGAACCTCATTGTAAAGTGTTGCCGTTATTTGAGTATCATTGAGATGCTATTATATTTGATCAATATTTTTTCAATTAAAGGAAGCTATAAAGGATGCCCAGCTTCTGTGTGAATCTCTCTCTCTCTCTGTGTGTGTGTGTGTGTGTGTGTGTGTGTGTGTGTGTGTGTGTGTGTGTGTGTGTGTGTGTGTGTGTGTTGCTGTAGTTTGTCCCGTAGGACAGCTCAGGTTGTGTGTGTTTGGCTGTCGTCAGCTCAGGTTGTGTGTGTTTGGCTGTCATCAGTTCAGGTTGTGAGTTCAGGTTGTGTGTGTTTGGCTGTCGTCAGTTCAGGTTGTGTGTGTTTGGCTGTCGTCAGCTCAGGTTGTGTGTGTTTGGCTGTCATCAGTTCAGGTTGTGAGTTCAGGTTGTGTGTGTTTGGCTGTCGTCAGCTCAGGTTGTGTGTGTTTGGCTGTCGTCAGTTCAGGTTGTGTGTGTTTGGCTGTCATCAGTTCAGGTTGTGTGTGTTTGGCTGTCGTCAGTTCAGGTTGTGTGTGTTTGGCTGTCGTCAGTTCAGGTTGTGTGTGTTTGGCTGTCGTCAGCTCAGGTTGTGTGTGTTTGGCTGTCGTCAGCTCAGGTTGTGTGTGTTTGGCTGTCGTCAGCTCAGGTTGTGTGTGTTTGGCTGTCGTCAGCTCAGGTTGTGTGTGTTTGGCTGTCGTCAGCTCAGGTTGTGTGTGTTTGGCTGTCGTCAGCTCAGGTTGTGTGTGTTTGGCTGTCGTCAGCTCAGGTTGTGTGTGTTTGGCTGTCGTCAGCTCAGGTTGTGTGTGTTTGGCTGTCGTCAGTTCAGGTTGTGTGTGTTTGGCTGTCGTCAGTTCAGGTTGTGTGTGTTTGGCTGTCGTCAGCTCAGGTTGTGTGTGTTTGGCTGTCGTCAGCTCAGGTTGTGTGTGTTTCGCTGTCGTCAGTTCAGGTTGTGTGTGTTTGGCTGTCGTCAGCTCAGGTTGTGTGTGTTTGGCTGTCGTCAGCTCAGGTTGTGTGTGTTTGGCTGTCGTCAGTTCAGGTTGTGTGTGTTTGGCTGTCGTCAGCTCAGGTTGTGTGTGTTTGGCTGTCGTCAGTTCAGGTTGTGTGTGTTTGGCTGTCGTCAGTTCAGGTTGTGTGTGTTTGGCTGTCGTCAGTTCAGGTTGTGTGTGTTTGGCTGTCGTCAGCTCAGGTTGTGTGTGTTTGGCTGTCGTCAGCTCAGGTTGTGTGTGTTTGGCTGTCGTCAGCTCAGGTTGTGTGTGTTTGGCTGTCGTCAGCTCAGGTTGTGTGTGTTTGGCTGTCGTCAGCTCAGGTTGTGTGTGTTTGGCTGTCGTCAGTTCAGGTTGTGTGTGTTTGGCTGTCGTCAGCTCAGGTTGTGTGTGTTTGGCTGTCGTCAGTTCAGGTTGTGTGTGTTTGGCTGTCGTCAGCTCAGGTTGTGTGTGTTTGGCTGTCGTCAGTTCAGGTTGTGTGTGTTTGGCTGTCGTCAGTTCAGGTTGTGTGTGTTTCGCTGTCGTCAGTTCAGGTTGTGTGTGTTTGGCTGTCGTCAGCTCAGGTTGTGTGTGTTTGGCTGTCGTCAGTTCAGGTTGTGTGTGTTTGGCTGTCGTCAGCTCAGGTTGTGTGTGTTTGGCTGTCGTCAGTTCAGGTTGTGTGTGTTTGGCTGTCGTCAGCTCAGGTTGTGTGTGTTTCGCTGTCGTCAGTTCAGGTTGTGTGTGTTTGGCTGTCGTCAGCTCAGGTTGTGTGTGTTTGGCTGTCGTCAGCTCAGGTTGTGTGTGTTTGGCTGTCGTCAGTTCAGGTTGTGTGTGTTTGGCTGTCGTCAGCTCAGGTTGTGTGTGTTTGGCTGCCGTCAGCTCAGGTTGTGTGTGTTTGGCTGTCGTCAGTTCAGGTTGTGTGTGTTTGGCTGTCGTCAGTTCAGGTTGTGTGTGTTTGGCTGTCGTCAGCTCAGGTTGTGTGTGTTTGGCTGCCGTCAGCTCAGGTTGTGTGTGTTTGGCTGTCGTCAGTTCAGGTTGTGTGTGTTTGGCTGTCGTCAGTTCAGGTTGTGTGTGTTTGGCTGTCGTCAGCTCAGGTTGTGTGTGTTTGGCTGTCGTCAGCTCAGGTTGTGTGTGTTTGGCTGTCGTCAGCTCAGGTTGTGTGTGTTTCGCTGTCGTCAGCTCAGGTTGTGTGTGTTTCGCTGTCGTCAGCTCAGGTTGTGTGTGTTTGGCTGTCGTCAGCTCAGGTTGTGTGTGTTTGGCTGTCGTCAGTTCAGGTTGTGTGTGTTTGGCTGTCGTCAGCTCAGGTTGTGTGTGTTTGGCTGTCGTCAGCTCAGGTTGTGTGTGTTTGGCTGTCGTCAGCTCAGGTTGTGTGTGTTTCGCTGTCGTCAGCTCAGGTTGTGTGTGTTTGGCTGTCGTCAGTTCAGGTTGTGTGTGTTTGGCTGTCGTCAGCTCAGGTTGTGTGTGTTTGGCTGTCGTCAGTTCAGGTTGTGTGTGTTTGGCTGTCGTCAGTTCAGGTTGTGTGTGTTTCGCTGTCGTCAGTTCAGGTTGTGTGTGTTTGGCTGTCGTCAGCTCAGGTTGTGTGTGTTTGGCTGTCGTCAGTTCAGGTTGTGTGTGTTTGGCTGTCGTCAGCTCAGGTTGTGTGTGTTTGGCTGTCGTCAGTTCAGGTTGTGTGTGTTTGGCTGTCGTCAGCTCAGGTTGTGTGTGTTTCGCTGTCGTCAGTTCAGGTTGTGTGTGTTTGGCTGTCGTCAGCTCAGGTTGTGTGTGTTTGGCTGTCGTCAGCTCAGGTTGTGTGTGTTTGGCTGTCGTCAGTTCAGGTTGTGTGTGTTTGGCTGTCGTCAGCTCAGGTTGTGTGTGTTTGGCTGCCGTCAGCTCAGGTTGTGTGTGTTTGGCTGTCGTCAGTTCAGGTTGTGTGTGTTTGGCTGTCGTCAGTTCAGGTTGTGTGTGTTTGGCTGTCGTCAGCTCAGGTTGTGTGTGTTTGGCTGCCGTCAGCTCAGGTTGTGTGTGTTTGGCTGTCGTCAGTTCAGGTTGTGTGTGTTTGGCTGTCGTCAGTTCAGGTTGTGTGTGTTTGGCTGTCGTCAGCTCAGGTTGTGTGTGTTTGGCTGTCGTCAGCTCAGGTTGTGTGTGTTTGGCTGTCGTCAGCTCAGGTTGTGTGTGTTTCGCTGTCGTCAGCTCAGGTTGTGTGTGTTTCGCTGTCGTCAGCTCAGGTTGTGTGTGTTTGGCTGTCGTCAGCTCAGGTTGTGTGTGTTTGGCTGTCGTCAGTTCAGGTTGTGTGTGTTTGGCTGTCGTCAGCTCAGGTTGTGTGTGTTTCGCTGTCGTCAGTTCAGGTTGTGTGTGTTTGGCTGTCGTCAGTTCAGGTTGTGTGTGTTTGGCTGTCGTCAGCTCAGGTTGTGTGTGTTTGGCTGTCGTCAGCTCAGGTTGTGTGTGTTTGGCTGTCGTCAGCTCAGGTTGTGTGTGTTTCGCTGTCGTCAGCTCAGGTTGTGTGTGTTTGGCTGTCGTCAGCTCAGGTTGTGTGTGTTTGGCTGTCGTCAGCTCAGGTTGTGTGTGTTTCGCTGTCGTCAGCTCAGGTTGTGTGTGTTTGGCTGTCGTCAGCTCAGGTTGTGTGTGTTTGGCTGTCGTCAGTTCAGGTTGTGTGTGTTTGGCTGTCGTCAGTTCAGGTTGTGTGTGTTTGGCTGTCGTCAGTTCAGGTTGTGTGTGTTTGGCTGTCGTCAGTTCAGGTTGTGTGTGTTTCGCTGTCTTCAGTTCAGGTTGTGTGTGTTTGGCTGTCGTCAGCTCAGGTTGTATGTGTTTCGCTGTCATCAGTTCAGGTTGTGTGTTCAGGTTGTGTGTGTTTGGCTGTCGTCAGTTCAGGTTGTGTGTTCAGGTTGTGTGTGTTTGGCTGTCGTCAGTTCAGGTTGTGTGTGTTTCGCTGTCGTCAGCTCAGGTTGTGTGTGTTTGGCTGTCGTCAGTTCAGGTTGTGTGTGTTTGGCTGTTGTCAGCTCAGGTTGTGTGTGTTTGGCTGTCGTCAGTTCAGGTTGTGTGTGTTTGGCTGTCGTCAGTTCAGGTTGTGTGTGTTTGGCTGTCGTCAGCTCAGGTTGTGTGTGTTTGGCTGTCGTCAGCTCAGGTTGTGTGTGTTTGGCTGTCGTCAGCTCAGGTTGTGTGTGTTTGGCTGTCGTCAGTTCAGGTTGTGTGTGTTTGGCTGTCGTCAGTTCAGGTTGTGTGTGTTTGGCTGTCGTCAGTTCAGGTTGTGTGTGTTTGGCTGTCGTCAGTTCAGGTTGTGTGTGTTTGGCTGTCGTCAGTTCAGGTTGTGTGTGTTTGGCTGTCGTCAGTTCAGGTTGTGTGTGTTTGGCTGTCGTCAGTTCAGGTTGTGTGTGTTTGGCTGTCGTCAGTTCAGGTTGTGTGTGTTTGGCTGTCGTCAGTTCAGGTTGTGTGTGTTTGGCTGTCGTCAGTTCAGGTTGTGTGTGTTTGGCTGTCGTCAGTTCAGGTTGTGTGTGTTTGGCTGTCGTCAGTTCAGGTTGTGTGTTTGGCTGTCGTCAGCTCAGGTTGTGTGTGTTTGGCTGTCGTCAACTCAATTCAATCACTGTGTAGTAGCATAAACTGGTTATGTTTTCTGAACATGTTTTGGTCTAACAATAACTCATTGTTTTGTTCTGTGATACGTAACTAACTCATTTAAACACATGTGATGTTTAGTGTTAGCAAGTAGTACCACCATAATAATTGCTTTATAATTAAACTAATTTGAGTTAATGTTAGCAGGTCCTCAACCCAAGTACATGTTCTACACTTCACCACAATGGTAACCCCTAAAAACACTAACATAACAGAAACTTTAAATACCAACCTAACAGAGCAGTAAACATCAAAAAGTCCCTCCATTTTCTCATCTTGCTAAAAAATGCTTAAAATAACACTTTATTTCAACATTTACTCTCCCAATTCAGCCCCTTTGCAAAGCATGATGGGGAGTGAAAGTCCTGTTTGATTGAGTCCTATGTTGCTTCAGTGAAAAATATTTGGAGAGTTTTTAGACCAAAACATGTTTAACCAGTTTAAGTTACAGTGAAGTGATTGAATTGAGTTGGTTGGACTTTTACATAGATTCTTCCTCAGTCAGTTGTATTGCACAATGATTTTACATAGATTAAAAATAAACCTTTAAAACCCTCTGAGGTCGACAAACGCGCCCACGCGTTTTGCTGGATTTTTTTCAGTTCAGTTCAAAAGAAATTAATTTTGCTCTGTTGACTTTGATATTACAAGCAAGTTTCATACATCAATCGATTCTGTTAAATGTGTATTATTTTTGTGTATACTCACAATAAAAACAAAGTGTTGTGCTTTTTGCCAAATAAAGAAAAATAAACGTGATGCGAGTTCTGCCTTCTCTCTGTCAGTGAAGACCATTCTGAAACGCGTCCGAAAATGAACAATAACTCAACGAATACTGAGTCAAACAGGCATACAGTCACACAGGCATGAAGCTTGAATTCTCTTCTTTAAAATGAGGTAATTTATATATAAAAAAAATATTCTCATCTTGTGAAATCTGTGTTAAAAGAGAGCGATTCCAGTCGAGCTCATTAGAGCTCATTCAAAGGTAATATGACTCCGCCCACGGAGAGCGCGCGCTATTCAAACGCAAATTACTGAGATAAACCTGTGAACGCCCCCATATCAGCTCGAGAAAACGTACTCGGTTACTAACGTAACCTCGGTTCTCTCTAGAGAGGAAACGAGTACTGCGTAAATCTTACGCTAGGGGAAAATCTCTTTTCCGCGAGATACTGAAGCCAAAAAATTATCCTTAATTTTGAAATAATGTAAAACGCGTTGCGGCAGCATGCAGACACAGGCGAGACGGCTTGTGCGCCTATTGGCTGCCCTGCGGCAACTGCAGCAGCCTATCGATAAGGCCCACTCGTGACGTCAGCTCCAATGGGGGCGCTTCGCGCCCAATACGTCACGTCCCGCCAGAATGGGCGTGGTCTAGGGCTATAAACATAGCTTCGAGAGGCTAGCTCACTGGTTTTTCATCGCCGAAGCGAACCAGAGCGTGTGCAGGCACGGCAAGATACGCAGTACTCGTTTCCTCTCTAGAGAGAACCGAGGTTACGTTAGTAACCGAGTACGTTCTCTTACGAGAGGTACTCTCGTACTGCGTAAATCTTACGCTAGGGGAAACAGTGTAAAACGCCGTGCATGCTAAGATCCAGCACCAAAGTCCCAAGGGCAAGTGCCCGGGCTCATATAGTACATGATCATAATGGACTCACAGAGAGCCCAGGAAAGAGTGGCTAGAATAGCATCATTCCTGTAATAATATAACATCTTATAAGGAGCAGTTATACTGATGATGTGTCGTACAGTCAGGGCGACCCCCGGCCTGGACTGACGAATATAGTGGGTCTTACACACTGCCCATAGAGCTGCGCGATCCAACAGCGAGCATTTGCTCAAGCAGTTTCAGTATTCTGGCCCGAACACATCAGGGCAGACAGTACCGATTTTAGACCGAAAGCAGCTTAGCCTGCAAGGCGGGAACCTCTAGGTTATAAAACCTTATAAATGTAGACGGGGAGGCCCAGCCTGCCGCCATACAGATATCTTGCAAGGCAATCCCACTAGACCAAGCCCACGACGAGGCCACGCCTCTCGTGGAGTGTGCTCTGACTCCAAATGGGCACTGTAAGCCCTTAGAGGTATAAGCCAGCGCTATAGCATCAACTATCCAACTGGATAGGCTCTGTTTCGACACGGCAAGTCCCTTAGAACGTCCGTAGAGTGAAAACAAAGAGCTGCTCTGTCTGTCTGAAAACAGACGTGCGAGACACATAAGCTCTTAATGCTCTGACTGGGCAAAGGAAGCTTGCGTCTCCTTCCTCGTCAGAGACCGGTAAGGCTGACAGGGAATGACCTGCGCCCTAAACGGTGTGTTGAGGGATTTTGGAACATAACCGTGCTTAGGTTTGAGTATAACTCTTGAGTCATTAGGCCCAAACTCCATACACGTCGCGCTTACTGAGAGCGCGTGTAAGTCCCCTGTGCGCTTCACTGAAGCGAGAGCCAGAAGAAACACTGTCTTGAAAGACAGGTGTTTAAGATCAATCGTCTGTAAAGGCTCGAATGGGTCACCTTTCATGGCTTCCAGCACTGTAGAAAGGTTCCATACAGGGACTGAGGGAGGCCTGGGAGGATTCAGTCTCTTAGCTCCTCTAAGGAAGACGATGACTAAATCGTTCCTTCCTACTGACTGACCCAGCGTTGTTTTTGAGAACGCTGCTATGGCCGCCACATACACTTTGAGCGTGGAAGGGGTCCTGCCCTTGTCCAACAGCTCTTGTAGGAAGGAGAGAACCTCCGTCACCCCACAGTCTAGGGGCGACACGCCACGAGCTGTGCATCAGCTTAAGAGAGCACTGACCATTTCGAGGAATAGAGACGTCGCATAGACGGAGCTCTAGCCTGCGTGATCGTGTTTAACACTCCGCTTGGGGAGGTCAGCGGGTACCCGTTGATGGCCCAAACATGAAGGGACCACAGCTCTGGGCGCGGATGCCAAAACAAGCCCTTGGCCTGAGAGAGGAGGTCCCTCCTCACTGGCACTGGCCATGGGGCAGTGCTTGCTAGCTGCATCAGAACTGGGAACCAGGGTTGGTTTTTCCAGAACGGCGCTACGAGTAGCACTGAGCATCCTTCTCTGATCCGTTCTATCACCTGAGGCAGGAGAAAGACGGGAGGAAAGGCATAGAGCGGGCGGCGGGGCCATACGTGAGCCAGCGCGTCCCTGCTCTTGGAGAAAAATTCCAGACAGTGAGCGTTTTCTTGAGACGCGAACAGGTCTACTTCCGCTCTGCCGAATTTCTTCCACAGCAGCTGGACTGTCTGTGGGTGTAGAGGCCATTCGCCTGTCGGAACATTGTTTCTGGACAGTCTGTCCGGTCCTACGTTCAGGAGCCCTGGCACATGCGCTGCTCTCGGCGAGAGCAGGTTGCGCTGAGCCCACACCAGGAGGCGTTCTGTCAGCCTGTGCAGGTTTCGGGACCTGAGGCCGCCCTGGCGATTTATGTAGGACACCACTGACATGTTGTCCGAGCGGACCAGGACGTGGTGTCCTCGTATTTAGGGACAAAAACGCGTCAGTGCGTTGTCTACTGCCAACATTTCGAGGCAGTTTATGTGTAGAAGCTTCTCCCGTTCTGACCATTGGCCGAAGAACGGTCTGCCCTTGAGCAGTGCTCCCCATCCCAAGGTGGAGGCGTCCGTAGACACTACCTTCACACTCGAGGAAGTCCCCAGGCTAACACCTGATTGGTACAAGTCGTTTGCTTTCCCAGGTTTCAGAGCTGCGATGCATTTCTGATTGACCTTGAGACGAAGCAGACCGGAAGCCCACGCTCGGCGCGGTACTCGCGCTTTCAGCCAGAACTGTAGCGGGCGCATGCGAAGCAAGCCCAACTGAAGTACTGATGATGCTGAGGCCATGAGACCTAGCATCCTCTGAAATTTCTTGAGCGGGACAGATGCGCCGCAGCGGAAAGAGCTCGCTGCGCGCTGAATGTCTAGTACGCGCTCTGGTGACAGTCGCGCTATCATAGACAGCGAGTCCAGTTCTGTGCCCAGAAAAGATATTATCTGTCTGGGAGACAGAGAACTCTTCGCCCAATTGACCCAGATTCTCGAGGTGATCGAGCAAAATGGTCCTGTGCTCTATGAGCACCGAGTGAGATTGAGCTAGAATCAGCCAATCGTCCAAGTAGTTCAATACTCGCATGCCCTGTAGTCTGAGGGGTGCGAGCGGCTAGAGACAAGCCGAACGGTAGGACTGAGCACTGATATGCCTGGCCCTCGAAGGCGAATCTCAAACGTCGCCTGTGACGTGACGCTATTTGTATTTGAAAATATGCGTCTTTCAGATCTATTGACACAAACCAATCTCCTCGGCGAATGTGCGTGAGGGTTTTTCTGGTCGTGAGCATTCCGAACTGTTGCTTTGCAAGCACTCTGTTCAGTTGCCTTAGATCTAGTATGGGTCTGAGACCCCCGTCTTTTTTCAGTACCAGGAAGTATCTGCTGTATAGCCCTCCTTCACTCTGAGCTTGAGATAAAGGCTCTATGGCCCCTTTGCTCAACAGTTTCAAAATTTCGGCTCGAAGTAGGTGGTGCTACTTCTGTTTTTACCGTAGCTTCGACGCGCGTCACATAGCGGCGAGGGCGTCGGCGAAACTGTAGCGAATAGCCTCTTTCTATAATGTCTAGCACCCACTTCAAAACCCCCGGGTAGCCTTGCCCATGCATCTGCACGAATGGCTAGGGGCTGAATGCGGAGCGCGCTCTGGTCGCTCAGCGACAGAGGGGCTTCGGTGTGCTGTAACATAAGCGTCGCGCTTCGAGGCAGGGGGCGCGCTGATAACGGCGGGCAGATTGCCCGCGCTCGACTCCTTTGCGGTGGTCAACCGAGAGGGGAGGGCTGGGCGAGTCCCGTAGGACCTGTCATGTCTATGTGTGAATGTGGGCGCGGGATAGCGGGCACATTTACAACACTGAGAGCATTGTTCGCCTGAGCAGAGCGAATGCACGTTGGTTTTGTTTTTACAGAAACCTTGAGATATGCGGAACGTAGTGTTTGTGGGCACTGGGCAGTGGGCACATTTACCACGTTTAATGCGCAATCGACCTGGGTCGATTTCATGTGCGCGAGCCCTGTGTGACGGGCTGTGTTTCTGTGTAGGAATTTCGTCTACATTCGTAACACCATCGGCCGTGGCCGGGACACCAGAAAATACACTCTTATGGGATTTATCTGGGTAGCCGTAAAAGCGGCGTTTGTGTGCAGGCAAGCGGGCTATTTCGCCGACTTGTTTACTGCAGAATACACTGGAACAGTCGCATTTACTGGAACTGAACGAGCGAGAAGTTGCCATAGAAACAGAAAGCGTCAACATGCTGGCGTTTGTTTGCAGGCGTGCGTGTATTACAGCAGGCTTGTTCACTGCAATATTGACATTTCCAGTCGTCTGAACTTCGGAGGCGGAAACCATAGAAACAGAGTTTGGGTGCAGGCGAACGGGTTGTACCACGCGCTCGTTGGCTGCAAAATACACATCTGCAGTCGCCTTTTCAGGGAACTGCCAGAGCGAGAATTGACGGCAAAAAGTGTGTTTTGCCGGTAGACCCGGGATTCGATCGCGGGTCTCTCGCGTGAAAATCTGACGATCTACCACTGGACCACAGAGGAAGACACATAGATATTCAGTAGCGCGAGTATTATCAAAGAGCGTCAACATGCTGGCGTTTGTTTGCAGGCGTGCGTGCAAAACAACAGGCTCGCTCACTGCAATATTGACATTTCCAGTCACCTGAACTTAAGAGGGGAATGAGAAATGTGTCAGGAGTGGAGGTCGGCCCGGCCGCAGCGGGGCTAAAAAAACACCCTTTTCTCCTTTCGCCAGTGACGCACGGGAACCATAGAAACGGTGTTTGGGTGCAGGCGAGCGGGTTGTACAGCGCGCTCGTTGGCTGCAAAATGCACATCTGCAGTCGCCTTTCAGGGAACTGACAGAGCGAAGCATTGGCGGCATAATATATCTGCCGTTAGACCGGGATTCGAACCCCGGTCCCTCGTGTGAAAAACCTGAGATTCCGCCACTGAGCCACAGGGGGGGAACACAAAGGTGAATAGATGCATGAGCATATAAAAGAGCGTCAACATGTTTTCTTCGGCGTTTGCTTGCAAGCGTGCGTGTTACAACAGGCTCGTTTGCTGCAATATTGATATTTCCAGTCGCCTAATCAGGGAACTGAGTTGTCTTTTCGCCGGTGAGTGACGCGTGAATGGGGCGCAAGGGCAGGGTAGCTTTCTTGTAACGTAAAGAAAAACTAACCCCGATCGTCCGCTTCCAGCCTCCCTTGTGAACGGCGCAGTTTGCGCGGCTCGAACAGAGGGAGAGAGAAAGCTAGCCCCGTGACCGTCCGCTCCTGACATCCCCTGTGAACGGCGCGGTTTGCGCGGCTCGAACAGAGGGAGAGCAGGTATCATCCCCCAAGCAGGCAAGGCAAGCGGGCGCACCGGCGAGCTTTGCGGGTTGGGGGGGGCGGAGGAGCAGTCTCGGAGAAGGATGCCAGGTGAGTCCTCAGAGTCACCAGGCAGTAACTGGCTCGCAGTGAGGGCGGTCGCCGTCAGCGAGCGCGAGCGCGAGAGCTGCGTGATCCTCAGGAAAGGGGCGTCTTGAAAAAGACGCCCGGCTCTTTTAGTGCAATGAGAGTGTGTGTCGCGGCGGCGAGCACACACACATACACAAAACACAGTAGCAGAGAAAGGATATAACGCCGGATAGCGCAGCAGGAAGGCGACTGAAGGCGGCGCGGCCAGCGGCTTCAGAGTGTCGACTCGTCCCGCTGAAAGGCTTTTTCAGACGGCGCGGCTTCTCTCCGGGTCCAGCGATGCGAGAGCTTCGCTGAAGAGATGAAAAATCAGTGAGCTAGCCTCTCGAAGCTATGTTTATAGCCCTAGACCACGCCCATTCTGGCGGGACGTGACGTATTGGGCGCGAAGCGCCCCCATTGGAGCTGACGTCACGAGTGGGCCTTATCGATAGGCTGCTGCAGTTGCCGCAGGGCAGCCAATAGGCGCACAAGCCGTCTCGCCTGTGTCTGCATACTGCCGCAACGCGTTTTACATTATTTCAAAATTAAGGATAATTTTTTGGCTTCAGTATCTCGCGGAAAAGAGATTTTCCCCTAGCGTAAGATTTACGCAGTACGAGAGTACCTCTCGTAAGAGAACACAAGTTTAATCATATCATTGTAGCCTACGTGTTTACACCATCTGGCAGCGCTGTGAGGAATAATAATAACGGAAAATCTACCTCAGAGTGCGGGTATTGCAGGAGAGAGGATCCGAATATGTAGTAAGTTTTTTTTCCTTCTCAAGTTAATCGCGTTTCTGTGAATGAATGAACGGCAGCCGCAGAGATGCCCGCTGTTTATCACAGCTCGCAAAAAGACAGTTTAAATTTAAATTGCGTCTCTGTGTGAATGAATGATGATGTTTTAGCAAACTGTATTGCTATACTGAGATGAGTAAACTGAAAATTAACATTTATATGCCCTAATATTTCATAAAAACAACGTTACAGTCAGGCGTTTCTGTTTGTGAATGAATGTTTCGGTTTTAGCAAACTGTATTGCTATACTGAGTAAAAATCGACTGAAATGTTGAAATAAAATGTATTTGTATAAGCAACGTATTAAACTGCAAATTAACATTTATATTTCTTATAATAAAAACGAAAGACCTATGTTACAGACATATGAAAGACAACATTTCGTTGATTAGTTTTGGATAGATTATACATTTTTACTATAAAATATCTGCCAACTCAAATAAGCCAATATTTGTTTGCCAATATTTGCTCATGTTAAATATAGTATGTTTTGTCAAAAATAAAGTAATCAAATAATCAATCAAATCCTTAACTTTGAAATATGTATGATAAAATGTATACTTTAGTTTTTACAAAGAAAGATTACACTTGAATTGTTGTTGTAATTGTAACCTTTTTAATAAAAAAATATATTTACAAGGTAGATGTAAACAAACTATTAAAAGGTAATAAGGTAATAAGCCTTTTCTTTAAATAATTTTTATTGTGTTTTATTAGTGACAAATTTGGGGAGAGGATAAATATTCCAAAACTGAAAATACAGTATGAGAATTAACTGCACAATTACTAGACATGTTTTCCTTGGATATTATAGGCCAAATTGCAAGCACACTATGTGGAAAAATAAAAAATAATTGAGATGCTTCCAACTGTTGCTCTTGCATTCTTGTGGCTCAGTGACTCACCTGAATGAAAGGGTCATTAAGTATGCAGGCCCCATTGTTTCCTAAGGTGTGAACCACTAAATATGCATGATCGTTGACGCCCACTCCGCATATTGCCTTTCCAAACAGAAAGTGCTTTGCAAAATTCAAATCAATGTATTGTGTTATGTGAATGATAAGGGCAGGATGATTTTCACATCATTTTGAAGAAAAAACACTAGGCAATGACATCTATTAGACAAAAGTCTTATTGGCACATATTTAGTATGTGTTTTATGGGCTTATTTCAGAAACTTTAGTTTTTAGTTTTTTCAATAACCACGCATAAACATTATTCTCTCAAAAATGCAGACATGTACATTCTTGTTGCTCACATATTATGGTAGCCCTGTTTGTGCTAAATAGTGTGTAATTTTTTTTTGCCATTAATATGTTTATAAGCAACTGAAAAAAGCACAAATGTCAGGGCATGTCAGAACATCTCAAGGACCCCAAAAACCCCTCAGACCTCAGAGGGTTAATGTTAATAAAACTAAGTTGCTTGTGTATAACCACTGTCCATAACTGAATTGAGTTAGTTTAAAGAAGGTTTTTTTGAGCGTGTGATCGTGTCCCACTTCAGGTGCTTCGCTTGCGTTTTCTCTGTTTTCGTCACACATTATGGGCCCTATTTTAACGATCTGAAATGCAAGCGCAAAGCGCAAGTAACTTTGTGGGCGGGTCTCGGCGCTGTTGCTATTTTCCCGGCGGGATAAATGACTCTTGCGCCCAACGCAAATCTAAAAGGGGTTGGTCTGAAGTAGCTTCATTACTCATAGGTGTGGTTTGGGCGTAACGTGAAATAAACCAATCAGAGCGTCATCTCACATTCCCTTTAAGAGCAGGCGCGCTTGTTCTAAAGCGGATTCCTATTATGACGGCGGATTTGCCAGACGCACGCCAGGAGCGGTTCACAGCCGAGGAGACCGACGTTCTCATCAGGGACATTGGGGATGGAGAAACCCACCCAAATTAACTTTGGTTAAACAGTCGTATGATAATTTGGGTAAACGTGTAAGTTAGATGTATGCTTTTATAATAAATTGTCTATCTATCTATCTATCTATCTATCTATCTATCTATCTATCTATCTATCTATCTATCATAATAATAATGTATGATTTGCAAAAATGAAAACTGCTGCTTCTGTGTAGATGAGAGAATCAAAGTGCGCGTTGTGCACACGCGACATTGATTATGGCCAAGCATGCGCCCTTAAAATAGCATATGAATAACATGCGCAACGCGCCACTAACTTTAAACTATTTTTTCCTGGTTAGTGGCGCAATTGTTTTCTAAACCTGCAAAATAGCATGAAGGAACGTTTGCGCCGGAACACGCCTCCTCTTTGCGCTGAACCGCCCCCGGGAGCGCAAGTGTATTTCTTAGTTTACCGACGTGCGTCTGTGGAGGGAAAAGTCCACTTTGCGCGGGTGCAAAATAGGAATGATACATGCGTCAGTGTACAAAGTCACTTGCGCTGGGTGCGAGATAGGGCCCAATGTCTCAGTTCTCTCAAGCACTTCACTAAAACTGTTGTCTCCTTGATAATCAAGTTCTCTAGCTCTATAAATAGATTAGATTTCTTTATTTGAACTATGATAATTCATATTTTTGTCAATGGTTTTCTTAGATAAGATCAGCACTACTTCATAACGATGAAAGCACGGTAAAAACTTTGTGTCAGTTTTTTTATGTGATCTTCATACAACACCACCAACAACAAATAACAAGTGCCCAATTAAAAAAAAAACTAAAAAAACATTCACAATGTATATACTAATAATTCTGCTACACCATAATCACTACATAACACAATGTACATTTTTATTTGATTTAATATTCAACAATATTATTGATCTGCCAACCCGATCTCACGGCAATTCGTACAAATTTTACAAGGTGGCTTTTATCGCTATAAAGCTGCTTTGAAACAGTCTGTATTGTATATACAGTATATATATTGCTCAGACAAATAGAATTAACCTCTGTTCTGTTGCTTTAGTAATTTTCTTCACATGTCTGCATGAGTCTGTTGGAAACCCTATGGATGTATTTGTGCTCTAATGAATCTGGGCCGAATGGACAACATTTATACTTGTAGTTTTGTGTATAGTTTTTTAGTTTGTAGTTCCCTTTCAAGGGAACTCCCGTTGCGTCGAAAACTGACGCTATGGGAACGCTTTGCGTGATGACGTCTTGAAGCACATGTAAAATCAGTCCAATGGTGTGGCGGAACGTCAGAGGCGGGTGACGTCACGTACCAGGAAGCTATAAAAGCCGGCCCGAAACAGAAAACGAAAGCTTTCTGAGTCTTCAGTTGCGCTCTGTGTTGAATCTGTCCTTGTTATTTGGTGTTGTCTGTCTATATTATATATATATATATATTCAGTATGGCGAGCAAGCAGCAGTTTAGAGTGTGTGTCCATCCCTGCCCGCGTTATTTAACGGGAGGTGATACTCACACTCTTTGTGTTGTTTGTTTGGGTGAGGAGCATGCCCAGTCAGCACTCGAGGGTGGTGACTGTGTGCATTGCGACGCGCTTCCATTGCGTTCGCTCCGATCCCGCTTGGCTCGGTTCACGATCGCGATCCCGCGATCGTGATCCGATCCCGATCGCGTTCCCCAGGGCTCGGGTCCCGCCGCTGCCGAGGCACGGCGGCAATCACAGACCTGGGGTTCGCAAATGGATCTATCAGTGGATGTTGAGACGGGCTCTGCCTTATCTCAACATCCTTCTGATAGATCCAGTGCCTCTCATCAGGGTGTGGAAGCACGCGCTGCGGTTTCTTCCCCCCCGATGGAGGCACCAATACTGCAATTGTCCAGCTCTGAGGAGTTGGACGTTGTTAGTATTGAAGCTGAGTCTGAGGATTCGCCACCTCAGTCTCACGCTTTTGAGGAATTGCTCGATGTTGTCACGAGAGCAGTTCACAGATTATCTATTGAGTGGCCAGAGGATAGGCAGGACGTTCGTTCGAAAAGTAAGCTCGACGAACGCTTCCTGCCATCTCGTACACAGCCTCAGCGAAGAAGCCTTCCGTTTTTCCCCGATCTCCACACCGAGGTGTCGAAATCGTGGGGAAAACCGGTTTCATACAGAGTGTATGCACCACAAACATCCCACTATTCTTCCATTCACAAATATAAAGAATATGGTTATGGGGAGATGCCGAAGGTGGAGGAGACGCTTGCGAGCTATCTCTCTCCAGCAACGGCATCTTCCCTGAAAGCTCCTTCACTTCCCTCTAAGCCAGTAAAATTCACATCATCTCTGGTTCATAAATCGTATGCAGCCGCTGGTCAAGCTGCAGCGTGTCTGCATACGATGTCTATTATGCAAGCCTATCAGGCAGAATTATTGGGGGATTTAGAGGAGGGCGGGGGAATTGGTCCTGACACAGTGGCTGAACTACGCAGAGCCACAGATCTGTCTCTCAGGGCCACCAAGGAGACCGCTAAATCAATCGGGCGGTCTATGGCAGCCCTGGTGGCCACTGAGAGGCATCTGTGGCTCAATTTGAGCGATATAAAAGAGAAAGAAAAGCACGTTCTCTTAGATGCTCCGGTTTCCACTGTTGGTTTATTTGGTGATGCAGTAAACAGTGCGGTAGCTAAATCTCAGGAAGCTGCTAAACAGGCAGCTGCATTACAAAAACTTCTCCCCCGCCGTTCTTTCATTGAGGCTGCTGAGCGGGAGCAGCCTCACTCCTCTAAAAAGAGCGCTGAACATCGTGCCACTCAAAAACAGAGTGTGTCCTCTCGTGCTCCCCCACAAAAATCTCGGGGACACGGAGGGCGCTCTCAAACCCAGCAGTCTTCGAGGGGTAAAACGGATCTGCGGACCGTTATTACCGCCAAGAAGGCTGCTGGGGAAAAAGTCCTGATGTCTGAGGGCTCAGGACAAATGAGGGTAGTCCCCCCGAAGCAGAGCGGTTAACACCTCTTTTCACGGTGCCGAGAGACTGGTACCTCTAGTAGAATCTTTGACAGCGTGGAAGCTACTGTCAAATGTTTCTCGTTGGGTCCTGCAGACCGTGGAAAAAGGGTATTAGATACAATTCTATTAACGCCCACCGCGGTTTATGGGGGTCCTGCCCACAGTGGTGGGCCCCGAGCAGGTTCTGGTTATGGAACAGGAAGTAAACACTCTGTTAGAGGAAGGGGCCATAGAATATGTACCCCCCTCCAACAGGGAAACCGGGTTTTACAACCGGTACTTCATAGTTCCAAAAAAGGACGGGGGATTGCGTCCCATTTTAGATCTTCGAGTTCTGTACGAGTACATGCAGCTCAAGTTCAAAATGTTAACCTGCCGGTGCGCCGTTACAGGGCGACGAACCGACTACTCAACAGCAGGAGAAAAATACGGTGCCGTCTCTCTTCGGTGCCCTCAGGGGACCGTTCTGCCAACCCTGCCGCCTCCGGTGTTACAGGGCGCAGCGGTCTCCGGCGAGCACATATCTCAAGGTCCACCCGGAAACGTAGTGGCCTCGGGATGCCCGCCCCCTCTGAGGAGGGTGCTGGAGCAGTCTGTTTGGTCGTTCCCTGCCGGTGCGCCGTTACAGGGCGACGAACCGACTACTCAACAGCAACAAAATCCAGAAACCAGTCTCGAGAGACTGGTACCTCTAGTAGAATCTTTGACAGCGTGGAAGCTACTGTCAAATGTTTCTCGTTGGGTCCTGCAGACCGTGGAAAAAGGGTATTAGATACAATTCTATTAACGCCCACCGCGGTTTATGGGGGTCCTGCCCACAGTGGTGGGCCCCGAGCAGGTTCTGGTTATGGAACAGGAAGTAAACACTCTGTTAGAGGAAGGGGCCATAGAATATGTACCCCCCTCCAACAGGGAAACCGGGTTTTACAACCGGTACTTCATAGTTCCAAAAAAGGACGGGGGATTGCGTCCCATTTTAGATCTTCGAGTTCTGTACGAGTACATGCAGCTCAAGTTCAAAATGTTAACCTTGAGACAAATCGTGCCACAGATCAGGTCCGAGGACTGGTTTGTCACGATAGACCTCAAGGACGCATATTTCCATCCGTCCGTGTCATTGGAAGGTCCTGAGGTTTGCTTTCGGGGGCAAAGCATACCAATATCGAGTTCTTCCATTCGGCCTGGCTTTATCACCCCGCACTTTCACCAAATGCGTGAATGCAGCTCTGGCGCCTCTGCGCCTCCGGGGTATTCGCATCACGAACTACATCGACGATTGGTTGATTTTAGCTCAGTCGCATTAGATGGCGGTTCAACATCGAGATGTTGTTCTCGCCCATATGAAAGAGTTGGGGTTACGGCTGAACGCCAAGAAGAGTGTGCTTTCTCCATTTTAGAGGACCACTTTTTTAGGTGTGGTTTGGGATTCAGTGTCGATGCAGGCGCGCCTGTCATCGCCACGCTTCGATTCCATCCTGGCAGCTGTGAGAAGTGTAAAGCTAGGCCAGCTACTCACTGTCAAACAGTTCCAGAGACTGTTGGGTCTCATGGCAGCAGCTTCCAACGGGATACCTTTTGGACTGCTGCACATGAGGCCCCTGCAGTGGTGGCTCAGGACCAGAGGGTTTTTCCCCGAGGGGCAACCCATTTCGCACAATCAAGGTCACGCGGTGATGCCTACGTGCCTTGGTTATGTGGAAGAAACCTTGGTTCCTGTCCCAGGGCCCAGTGCTGGGAGCTCCTTGTCGTCGCAAACTGCTAACGACGGATGCTTCCCTCACGGGTTGGGGAGCGATCCTGAGGGTCGCTCATCTCAAGGTCTGTGGGAAGACCATCATCGTTCCTGGCATTCTATAGCCTAGAGATGTTAGCTGTCTTCCGGGCTCTGAGGAGCTTTATCACAGGTCTCAGGGGACACCATGTGTAGTACATACGGACAACACGTCGGTAGTCGCCTATATCAAGGGGGTTTGCGCTGGCATGCCATATCCTCTTGTGGTCCCAGGGGAAGTTACTGTCACTCAAGGCAGCCTACATCCCCGGGGTCCAGAATATAGGAGCAGACACTCTGTCGAGACAGGGGCCGAGGCCCGGGGAATGGTGGCTCCACCCCCGAGGTGGTGGAGCTGATATGGAAATTATAAGTGGATCTGTTTGCGTCTCGAGAGACGTCTCACTGTCCACTTTGGTTCTCCTTCACGCATCCAGCTCCTCTGGGACTGGATGCTATGGTACAGACGTGGCCGAGGCTACGTCTGTACGCCTTTCCCCCAGTTGCTCTGCTCCCGGGAGTTCTGGAAAGAGTTCGCAGGGACCGGGTCCATCTTCTTCTTATTGCCCCGCGCTGGCCGGGCAGAGTATGGTTTCCCGATCTTGTGTCCCTCATCGACGGGCATCCTCTGGAGTTACCCGTCAGGAGGGACCTTCTGTCCCAGGCAGAGGGCTCGATATTTCACCCTCGGCCAGAACTGTGGAACCTGTGGGCTTGGCCTCTGAGGGGGCCCAGCTCATAGAGTCAGGTCTCTCAACCGAGGTTGTTGAGACCATTCTACAGTCCAGAGCTCCCTCCACGAGGAAACTTTATGCCCTGAAGTGGAGAGTATTCACTTCTTGGTGTAGTGACCGTCGGTTGGACCCAGTTCACTGCCCAATTGGTACAGTGCTGGAGTTCCTGCAGGAACGGTTCACTGCAGGTCTGACCCCGTCCACTTTAAAGGTCTATGTGGCGGCCATAGGTGCTTACCACAGTCCTTTGGGTGGAATGTCTGTGGGGAAAGACCCCTTGGTATCTCGTTTCCTTCGTGGCACTTGGAGGTCCTCCTCCCTTTCGAAATCGGGCCAGGAGGCGAATAATATGCTTTGCCCTGTTCGGGCGTTAGACGCGTATGTCCACAGAGCTGCCCTGTGGCGTAAAAGTGACTTTTGCTCCCCTAACAAGGGAGGTCCAGTGTCTAAGCAAAGGATGAGCAAGTGGGTGGTTGAGACTATCTCACTGGCTTATGAGGCGGCTGGACAGCCTTCTCCTTTGGAGTATGTCGCTCTCTACTAGGAGTATGGCGGCCTCTAAGGCCCTTATATCAGGAGTATCGTTACAGGACGTCTGTGATGCGGCAGGCTGGTCCTCACCGCACACCTTCGTCAGGTTCTACTCTCTGGATTTAGACTCTACTCCAGGGTCTCATGTTTTGTCTTCTTAGTGCTGCTCACATGATTACACACAGGACAGACATTTGTAGCTATGGAGGCGTTGGTATAGACGTTCCCATAGCGTCAGTTTTCGACGCAACGGGAGTTCCCTTGAAAGGGAACGCCTCGGTTACGACTGTAACCTCGGTTCCCTGAAGAGGGAACGAGCGTTGCGTCGCCTTGCCATATCTCCTTCATGCCTGTCAGCGCGACTTCAGACTTTACGAAGCTTTCGTTTTCTGTTTCGGGCCGGCTTTTATAGCTTCCTGGTACGTGACGTCACCCGCCTCTGACGTTCCGCCACACCATTGGACTGATTTTACATGTGCTTCAAGACGTCATCACGCAAAGCGTTCCCATAGCGTCAGTTTTCGACGCAACGCTCGTTCCCTCTTCAGGGAACCGAGGTTACAGTCGTAACCGAGGCGTTTTTATCACAAAATTAGTGTGCATTTTCATTGAATGGAATATAACTGCTCTGATGATCTAAAGGCTTTATTTGTGTTCTACACTCTTAGAAAACGGTTCAGTGGGGTTCTATACAGAGCTCTAGGGTTCTTGACTCAATTTTAAAGAACCCTTTATTCAACACAAGGAGAAATGTCTTAAATGATTGCATAAAACTTTCATGTTTAAAAAATATGGTAACACTTTATTTTGATGGTCCCTTTTGAACATTCTCTTGACTATAAGTAACTTTGCAACTACATGTCAACTAGCAGTCATTAGAGTATTAGTAGACTGTCTGATTAATATCTGCTAACTCTTTATTTTGATGCTCCCCAACAGAAACTCTACTGACTATAATTAACTTTGCAACTACTTGTCGACTTATTCTAACCCTAACCCTAACAGTCTACTAATACTCTACTAACACTAATGAGAGTTAGTAGACATGTAGGTGCAACGTTACTTATAGTCAACACAATGGGCCCTATTTTAACGATCTGAAACGCAAGTGTCAAGCGCAAAGCGCAAGTAACTTTGTGGGCGGGTCTCGGGCGCTGTTGCTATTTTCCCGGCGGGATAAATGCCTCTTGTGCCCGGCGCAAATCTAAAAGGGGTTGGTCTGAAGTAGCTTCATTATTCATAGGTGTGGTTTGGGCGTAACGTGAAATAAACCAATCAGAGCGACGTCTCACATTCCCTTTAAGAGCAGGCGCGCTTGTTCTAAAGCGGATTCCTATTATAACGGCGGATTTGCCAGACGCGCACCAGGACATTGGGGATGGAGAAACCCACCCAAATTAACTTCGGCTAAACAGGCGTATGATAATTTGTGTAAATGTGTAAGTTAGATGTATGCTTTTATAATAAATTGTCTGTCTATCTATCTATCTATCTATCTATCTATCTATCTATCTATCTATCTATCTATCTATCGTAATAATGTATGATTTGCAAAAATGAAAACTGCTGCTTCTGTGTAGATGAGAGAATCAAAGTGCGCGTTGTGCACACGCTACATTGATTATGGCCAAGCATGCGCCCTTAAAATAGCATATGAATAACATGCGCAACGCGCCACTGACTTTAAACTGTTTTTTCCTGGTTAGTGGCGCAATTGTTTTCTAAACCTGCAAAATAGCATGAAGGAACGTTTGCGCCGGAACACGCCTCCTCTTTGCGCTGAACCGCCCCCGGGAGCGCAAGTGTATTTCCTAGTTTACCGACGTGCGTCTGAGGAGGGAAAAGTCCGCTTTGCGCGGGTGCAAAATAGGAATGATACATGCGTCGGTGTACAAAGTCAATTGCGCTGGGTGCAAGATAGGGCCCAATGTGTTAAAGGGACCATCAAAATAAAGTGAAATCAAAAATATTTTTTTTGTGGTGATACATTTTGATGAATTAAAACTAAATCCTTTAAATTATCTCATTATTGAACCCCCTAAAAAGTTCTATATATGAAGTGCCTGACGGAACCCTTAAAGATTCTATTTAGAACCTTTTCTTCTAAGAGTGAATGAAGACAGAAAATCATGCAAGTTCAGCCTTGGATGAAGAAATGAAATCCTCCAATCGACTTCAGAGTGACGTGTGCATGTCCTTTGTATTGCGTTCAGAAGAAGAGTGATGTTTTGGTGGCTCAGGATTAAAGAGTGACGTTTGCTTATGAGACTGTGTTGACAATGTTTTTGCCAGTAAACACCAGCCTGTTGTTTCGCTGTGCCAGGTGAGCTTTTCAAAGCGTGCATTCACACTCTTCTCAAAAAGTGAGGCAGATCTTTATCAGGTTGAGGCAGTGGCAACTACAGGAACAGAGACTGGGAAAAGAAAGCTAATAGTTTAGGGATGACCAACGCCATTTCTTGTGAGTGAAAGAACTGGTTTCAGTCTGTCACTCACAGTGGAAACGGGATGTCTGGTTAGAGGCTTAAACCATCAATAACACAGCTGTCAGCACTGGTGACCACACCAGTCACTGTGGCACATCTGCGGACACTAAATGACCTCAGGCTGGGATAAAAACACCAGAATGATAGCGAACCAGACATTACTGAGTTCTAAAAAACTGCTGTGAGAGTTTAAAAATGAGAAATAAAGTATATATAATGTGCTTTACTTGCAAATGAATGCTGCCTTCAAGTCATATCAGGCTGATCATATTAGATAAAGGCCGTTTAGGAGCCCTATCATACACCCGGTGCAATGCAGCGCCAGGTGCGACGCAAGTGTGTTTTGCTAGTTTCAGCCTGACGCAGTTTTCATTTTCACGTCCTGATCCACGTTGTTTAAATAGCAAATGCATTTGTGCACCCATGGGCTGCTGGTCTGAGAACGAGTGTGTGTTCAGGCGCATTGTTGGAGCGTTGCTATTTTGAGGAACTGAAATTGACGGAGCCATTGACCGACTGAAACCTGCTCTAAAGTCAATGGCGCAGTATTGTCATTTAAAGGGCGCATTAGTAATATGAGCCTACAGGCGGGTCCACAATGCACGTAGCACTCTGCTTATTACACACACACACACACACACACACACTCTATTTATTACACACACACACACACACACACACACACACACACACACACACACACACACACACACACACACACACACACACACACACACACACACACACACTCTGATTATTACACACACACACACTGCTTATTAAACACACAAACGCAGCACACAAACATACCAAAAAAATAAAAAAATAAAAAGGACAATTACAATGTTAAAGATTATTATTGTGTACATAAAGATATGGTGAATCCGGCTTGTCCCGTAGATGGTCTGCATGAGCTTTAACCACACACACACACACACACACACACACACACACAGCTTTAACCTCGCGCACAAGCAGTTCCGCTTACTCGGTAGAGAAGCGTTCAGTCTTAAGTTTCCACTTGCAAATTCCTCCATGTAAATAGCAAATCTGCCATAGCGCAAGTGTCTTTTAAAGGGAATGGGAGATGAGGCTCTGATTGGTTTATTGCATGTTACGCCCAAAACACACAAATTACTCATTAAGAGAATAGAGACAAAACACCCCACAATACTCATTAAGAGAATAGAGACGACCCTTTCAGACCATGCGCTGGGAGGCGCTGACCATTTGTGATGCGATCTGGGAAAACCCGTCGGATGTCGCGCTGGGCCGTTTTCAGTAAATTCCAAATTTTTTTTTTCATTCAATTATTATTCTATAACATCTTTTCTCTTATCTCTGAAAATATCTTGGCAAAATTCCCGTGTTTAGTGCAGAAAAACAGCGATAGTGTCAAGCTGAAAATACTCTCTTTCTCTAATGCATTCTATGCGACCATTTTCTCTAACGCCCGGCAGAGGTGAAAAAAAACAAAAAACAATCGCCGTATATGTGAGAATGCGTTGATACACCTGTCCGTCTCTTAACACTACAAAGATAGTTTACCTATAAAATAAACCACATAACATGTACAGTGAATGTGAATTAGTACGCATTTCGCGCCAATCCTGTTTAAAAAAAAGAGTGCCAAGCGTCCCGACGGTGACAGTTAATTAAACCTGTTTTTCTCAAAATTCCGTTCCAGAAAATCATAGCGATCGGCCGACTTCAGATAAACATAACTTTTGCTACCAACAAGCTATGATAAAAATAAAAACAGATTTGGAAAGGGCTTGATACCAGGTTCCATATGATATCAAAACCTGTAATAGGTCAAATTTCACCATGTGGTGGGTTCTCCCAGATCGCATCACATTTGTCCCGCCATTAAACTAGCAAAAGTGGATTCGGACCCGACCAAAGTGCACTTGCACCCTGCGCTTTAGACCATGTACTTAGATTGTTAAAATAGGGCCCTAGGAGATGATACTGATGGCATAGGATTACAGAATTGAGTATGAGTATAGTTTTGAAAAATATTTTGATTATTTTGAAGTATTTAAGATAATTTTTTTATGTTGAAATACATTCTCTTAACCCATTTAAGAGGTTTATCTCCCCTCAAATTGTAAATATTGAGTCTCTAAAGCACAATATAATCACAGATCTGTCAATCACTTTCTAGCTCAGCCTATAGTGAGAGTTTGGGGCGTGGCTACTGTAGTAAACGGAGAGATTGGGGCGTGGCTACTGTAGTAAGGTGATAGATTGGTGCGTGGCTACTGTAGTAAACTGATAGATTGGGGCGTGGCTACTGTAGTAAGGTGATAGATTGGGGCGTGGCTACTGTAGTAAACTGATAGATTGGGGCGTGGCTACTGTAGTAAACTGATAGATTGGAGCGTGGCTACTGTAGTAAACTGATAGATTGGAGCGTGGCTACTGTAGTAAACTGATAGATTGGAGCGTGGCTACTGTAGTAAACTGATAGATTGGGGCGTGGCTACTGTAGTAAACTGATAGATTGGAGCGTGGCTACTGTAGTAAACTGATAGATTGGAGCGTGGCTACTGTAGTAAACTGATAGATTGGGGTGTGGCTACTGTAGTAAATGGAGAGATTGGAGCGTGGCTACTGTAGTAAGGTGAGATATTGGGGCGTGGCTACTGTAGTAAACGGATAGATTGGGGTGTGGCTACTGTAGTAAATGGAGAGATTGGAGCGTGGCTACTGTAGTAAGGTGAGATATTGGGGCGTGGCTACTGTAGTAAACTGATAGATTGGGGCGTGGCTACTGTAGTAAACTGATAGATTGGAGCGTGGCTACTGTAGTAAGGTAAGAGATTGGGGCGTGGCTACTGTAGTAAGGTAAGAGATTGGGGCGTGGCTACTGTAGTAAACTGATAGATTGGAGCGTGGCTACTGTAGTAAGGTAAGAGATTGGGGCGTGGCCAGGGATGTAGTGGAGGCTAAACACACGTAAACGCCGTTTGCGCACCTCCCAAAATTCGGAAATAGCGTTTACCCACCTCCAAAGTGTGTTTATCCACCTCTAAATTGCGTTTATCCACCTCTAAATTTCACGTTATTTGAGCGGACTTTACTTTTCCAGTGCGTGATCGCCGATCGGTACATGATTCGAGCGTTTGGGCCGTTAGCGACAGAGCAGAACATTGAGCAGAGAGTGCTGCGCAACGACACACACACACACACACACGGAACAAAGAGAACGGCGCACACACGGAGCAGAAAAGACACGCTCGTGAATTTACTAAAGCTGCGTGAGAATAAAACCTGATCGCCGAATGCCGAACACTGATCCACATTTTTCTGACATATTATAGACCAAACAACTAATCGATTAATCGAGAAAATATTCAACAGATTAATCGAATATGAAAATAATCCCAAATCTCTAATCATTATGTACAAGTGCATTGCATTGGAAGCCCTGGATATAAGCCTCCCTCTCTATCTCTCTTAAATATTTTTGTTCTCTCTGTTTTGTCATTTAGTAAACTTTATAGATTTCAACCATATTATTCCTTCTTGAGTCTCTTTAACAAGAACTTAGATGAATTGAATAGTGATTGTGTAATTTATGACAAGGCAACAACCAGTGATACCCTTGGTAGTACCATCAAATGATAGCCTATAGCGATGTCATCAGGATACACATACACCAGTAGGCAGTGGCCTACCTTACCGGGTGACCACGTCGTGGTCCACCAGAATTTATAGTTTACCCACCTCTTTTTTTACCACTACACTTCTGGGAGTGGCTACTGTGGTAAACTGAGAGATTGGGGCGTGGCTACTGTAGTAATGTGAGAGATTGGGGCGTGGCTACTGTAGTAAGGTGAGATATTGGGGCGTGGCTACTGTAGTAAGGTGAGATATTGGGGCGTGGCTACTGTAGTAAGGTGAGAGATTGGGGCGTGGCTACTGCAGTAAACTGATAGATTGGGGCGTGGCTACTGTAGTAAACGGAGAGATTGTGTAGTAAGGTGAGAGATTGGGGCATGGCTACTGTAGTAAGGTGAGAGATTGGGGCGTGGCTACTGCAGTAAACTGATAGATTGGGGCGTGGCTACTGTAGTAAACGGAGAGATTGTGTAGTAAGGTGAGAGATTGGGGCATGGCTACTGTAGTAAGGTGAGAGATTGGGGCGTGGCTAATGTAGTAAACTGATAGATTGGGGCGTGGCTACTGTAGTAAACGGAGAGATTGGGGCGTGGCTACTGTCGTAAACTGATAGATTGGGGCGTGGCTGAGTCAGAGATCAGAACCAGAAAATAGATCCTCAGTCCGTGGACGAGTTTACTCTTTCCCAGTTGACCTGAAGACCCAACTGGCTATGTAGCACTCAAAGGGAGGGACTTGTACTGAGACTTCGAGTCCGGTCTTCATATCGGCTGGAGGGACGGCTCAATCGCATCCTTCGCTGGTCGCCCCTACTGTGGCTGTGGTTCCATGCTGAGGCCTGGCTAGAGGCTGCCTCGGAGGCCCGGCGGGAGTGGGAGCGGCGGCAGGGGGACACCCTCGGCGACGAGCAGACGGAGGAACTGCCACCGGCGGCGGGGTGGAGGCAGCACCGAGCCGCCGGGGCAAGATGTGCCGGATGGCCTCTGTCTGCGCTTGGGCGGCAGAGAACTGTTGGGCGAAGCTCTCCACCACGTCGCTGACCAGTCCAACCTGGGAAACTGGGGAGACCAGGAACTGAATCTTGTCCGCATCTACCATATCAATCAACCAGGCTGAGCCAACGATGGCACTCCTGGACCACTAAGCTGGACATCGCCAGACCGATCGCGCATGCCATGACACTCCTGCCCCGGAGGGCGAGGTCGGATGCGGTGCGGAGCTCACCTATGAGCGCACAGTCTGGGCTACCATCGTCATGTCCATGAGTGCCCTGGCCTGATAGACCTGTAGCAGCGCCATGGCACGCAAGAGGAGGCGGCTTGCCCACAGGCTTTGTAAGCTCTGCCCGTCAGAACGGACGAGAACTCACAGGCCTTAGGGGGAGACAAGAATCCCCCGTCCAAAAGGTAGCGGCCGCCGGACACAGGTGCACCTGTGTCCTGACAGACCACTCCACTGGAGGAATAGCCTCGCAACCCTTCACCGCTCCTCCGTCAAGGGAAGTGAGGGCGGAAAGCTATTCGGGCAGTTCCTAGCAGAGAAAGGTGCCGTCCACGACCTGGTAAGCTCTCCATGCACTTCGGGAAAGAAAGGCACTGGGGTTGCGAGCTGAGAACCAGTGCTGTCCTTCCCGAGATGCCAATCAACCAACCGAGACTGTTCGGGACACGGTGGAGGATTCCACTCGAGCCCGACAGCCTCGGTGGCCCGATTCAGCATAGCTGGTGTTTCTGGATCTGGCTCGGGAAAAGTTACACTCCCAGAGGGAGAAAACGCAGCCAGGTCATCATTTCCAGAGCTCAGCTCACCCTCCGATGCTGCAATCGGCATCCTGTCCTCTGGAGGGGCCCCGAAAGAAACGGCTGGTCGGTCCATTACAAAGGGACCAGCGTGCTCAACGGGGGTCTATGAGTAGAAAAACTAAAATACATTTCCCATCATTCTCTGTGGCTGCACAGAAATGCTAAAGCTGCGTTCACGGCATGTCGTGATATCAACCCGATCTCACTGCAATTCGTACAAATTTTATGAGGTGGCT
This sequence comes from Leuciscus leuciscus, assembly GCF_965113295.1. Classification (NCBI taxonomy): domain Eukaryota; kingdom Metazoa; phylum Chordata; class Actinopteri; order Cypriniformes; family Leuciscidae; genus Leuciscus; species Leuciscus leuciscus. The sequence goes on along the minus strand of NC_138735.1, from coordinate 1,509,537 downwards.
AATTCGTACGAATTCATACGAAGTCTTACAAGCTACAACCATCCTGGAACACAGTAAAACACTCTGTGAATCCTAGTGTGTTGCAGAATATATCCGTGCTGTCGGATTCATTTCTTGTCCTTGTTAGTGCCGAAGAGCAGCACTATATGTATTTATTCTGTCATTCTCCTATTGCCCGTCCATTAGGACAGCGCGAGATCATGATATTTTTTCCCCCTTAGCAAATAATACAGGTTTCCAGTGAGTGAATGTGCTGAACGCAGAGAAAAGCAGGTCTATTAATAATGCAACATTTACTCATCGCTTGGAATAATAAAGTATAAAGAGACGGAGCGAAAGCATTGCTTTCAGACCTCACAGACCCTCATGGTGTTCAGAAACCTTGAATTATCTGTTAAATGTATTTATGTAACTCTAGAATTTATGAAGCACGCCAATGTTTGGCCAGTTAGCTTTAGCTAGACCTACACGATTGAGGGAATCGGAGAACAGAATTCTGAATTCACAATTCTGATCGGAGAACAGAAGTGTCTTTATCTTTTAAAATTAGCTGTGTATTTGAACAAAATACATCTGATAAACATTTTTCACACTCAAAATGATACAGAAAAAACGATGTTATCATTTTTAAGCGCTGACATTCAGATATGATAATAGACATTTCAACTAATCACAGCGGACTGGGCCATCTGACCAATCAGAGCAGAGCAGCTCTCAGAGAGGCGGGGTTTAGAGAGACTGAATCTTGTATTGAACCGTTTCAGACACTGTGAGAAAAGAGTTGATGCTGTGATGTGTATTATGAGAATATTAAAGTGTTTTTTTTTTTTTTTACCTGTGTGAATAAACCTATTATAGGAGACTCCAAAACAAAATTAGGAACCTTTAAAATAGCATCAAATGGGCACTTTATTATTATTTAATATGAACTGTATTTTTTTTTTTTATTCGAAAAGTTCTATAAATCTAAAAGACCAAACACTCTCAGAAAAGTCCATAAAAATACAGCACAATGTACCTTGTTATTTAAAATGGAAATTTCCATATTGAATCCCCCTGTATTTTGAATTACGCATTACACTGTGTTGTGTTTGAGTGTTGAAGGAAATGTCTGTAAACACACTAGTAATTTTCAGCCAGGACATCCGTTTTTCTACAGATTTCTTTCTTACAATAAACTAATTAGACAAAAATTCTCCAAAAACAATCAGACCTTAAAAGAGCCTGATATCTAGTCAGTGAGATGCATTGTTTTCTCAAGGTTTGTCAACGAGTGACAAGGAACACTTGTTAACTACATTACAAGAGCCGAAATCAATCATAAACAACATCTGTCTGGCGTCACTCCGAGAGCAGTTGTCAAATGCAATAATTTCCTTCATATACATATCTTCACACACTGCTAAACAGCCCTGTTGCCTCTCCACATGCCTGAATAATTCATGACTCACACAACAGTGTGTCTGTGCCCAGCAGTAAATGATATCATCCCTCTGGGCATTAACAAGCTTTCTCAGCATAACAAGGATGTTGCTATACCACATTTGACATGTTTCAACAATCTGTCAATGCAGAGAGGCAATTGAAACACGAAAGTGGTGCAGAGTTGGTACTCACACAACATTTATTTTGTAACAGTGGATTTGTGTGCAGAAAACCGGTTCAAAATGGGTTCAATGGGTTGAGGAGACATTAGGAAGTAAGTGATGTCTCTTGCATGTGCGGTTAAGGATGTGTCACTCAACTAATGAACTCTTCCACTGAGCAGAGGAAATAACTAACGCTAGATCAGTTTGTGGGTGTATGAACAGCACCGGGCAGCTCTTGGATTATTTTATTTTATTTTATTTTATTTTATTTTATTTTATTTTATTTTATTTTATTTTATTTTATTTTATTTTATTTTATTTTATTTTATTTTTTTATTTATTTTTTTCATTTTATTTTATTTACATTTAAAAATATAAATATTATTTTATTTTTGTTTTGTTATATTTTATTTTAGTATTTTTATTTTAGTATTTTTACAAAATACAAAATAATTGTATTTTATTTACATATTTCTATTTCTAATATTAAAATATTTGTATGAAATATAACAGTTTATTTTATATTTTGTTTTAATTTATTTTATACACTAATGCAGCCTTGGTGAGCAGAATTTTGATGAGCTTGGTTATTTAATAATAATAAAAAAAAATTATAATTATTTTAAAATATTAAAATGCTAAATTGCTTTGTGTTATGTCAACGTAAAAGGACTCCTTTTCATGAATAATAAGCTGCACTTATTGAACGACTCCAATGACACTGATGAATGAGGAAAAGACCTCTTATGACTGCCATTAAATGCAAAACCTGATGCTTTTATTGGGAAATCTGTTGAGTGGATTTATCATTACCTACTCTACCTCGGAAGCAAAGACCCTCGTGTTCTTGTGCATTATTGCTTAAGTGTTGTGAAATCTGCAGATGCACACACATTACTTCATTGCACAGACCCCAGATGTCATTAAGCGAAGAGGGGAACGTGTTCCTCATATTCTCCGGCTCCAGCGAGCGCTTCCGTGTGCTGTCTCAGCTGTATTTCATCTGCTGCAAAGCAAGGCCATCATAATGCATCACCGTTCACACAGCATGCAAGAGCAATATAATAACTTGTTGAAGTTCAGCCAGCTTTATGTTGATGAAACTGTGTGTTGAACGGATATGGGATGGAGCTGGTGTGGTGAAGTGTGTATCTTATCATACTGTTTACCCTGAGAACAACAACAGCAACAAAAAAACACTGTTCAATATCCTCATAAGCAGGGAGATACAGATTCATAATAATGATATCCTCAAGGTTCAGCTGCAGATTTCCGAGGGCTTAATCTCCATCTTCATGGTGAAATATGCTTGACGGCTGTGGCCATTCAAGTGAGATATGTTTATATCTTAATATAGATGATGCTATCATTCTTCCCTGACATTAATTTAGTGTTCGGGACCACAGAGCCTTGTGCATTATGCAAAATAATTGCAGGGCCACATTTTACAAGAAGTCAATTTCAGCGGGCATGAAGAACGACAGTTTGCTGTAATGAAGAGCGTAAGAATCACAAATGACTTGAAGCTGTGCCTGTTAGGCAGCGGCGCATTTGCATGCATGAAAAGCAATGGAAACATGTTGAGATTGTTTGTCACATTATTAAACTTAGTGTGACCTTATTACTTAATGATAGCATGCTTAAAGTGCATAAACAAGACAGTAGGTGTGAGAGCAGAAGAGATCTAGTTCAGTGAAACTCTAGAGCAGAGGTCTTCAATCCTGCTCCTGGAGGGCCACTGTCCGGCAAGGTTTAGTTCCAACCCTAATCAAACACACCTGAATCAGCTCATCAAGCTCTTCAGAATCGCTTGAATATTCAAAGGCAGGTGTGCTGAAGCAGGACTGGCCCTCCAGGAGCAGGATTGAAGACCTCTGCTCTAGAGGGCGCATGCTGATTGGTCTCAAGCAATCACATCATTAGCTCTGCTGATCCTGCAGCCAATGAGATCGCTTGCTCAACATTTGAATAGTCTGGTTGAGTGTTTGCTGTAAGCTCTATCAGAGTTCCTCTGAACCCTCCACCTCCCCAGCTCCACCTGCCGAGATCTGATCCAGGACTGATGTGTGTGTGTGTGTTAATGCAGCAGATCTTACAGGCTCACAGCAGCGAGTCTGAGGATCTATTGAGTTCAGACTCGCTCTAAAGCAGCAGGAGCAGATCTAGTCCACCAACACCAAATACATTAACATATTCAATAACTTGCTATAACTATTCTCAGAGCTGTCATGATTTTTTTTTTTTTTTTTTTATAATGCAATAAAAATAATGCTGTTCTTTAAATTCATTTTCTTTCCATGAAAGATCCAGGGAGCTTTTAAGATTCACTTTGAAGGAATATTTCAATAATAATAACAAGGTAACATTTTACAAGAAGGTCTCATTTGTTAACATCAATTAACATGCAACTAACTATGAGCATTTATTTTTTTACAGCATTTATTAACCTTAATACAAATACAGTTGTTCATTGTTTGGGAAACACTTTACAATAAGGTTCATTAGTTAACATTAGTTAATGTATAACATGAACTAACCATGAGCAATACATTTGTTTCTGTATTTGTTCATCTTTGTTAATGCTAGTCAATAAAAAATACAGCTGTCCATGTTAGTTCACGGTGCATTAACTAATGTTAACAAGATTTTAATAATGTATTAGTAAATGTTAAAATTAACATTAACAAAGATGAATAAATACTGCATAAGTGCAGTTCATTATTAGTTCGTGTTAACTAATATAGTTAACTAATGTTAACTAACGAACCTTATTGTAGAGTGTCACAATAGTTTGTTTGTTAGTTTGCAGTTCATTAATGTTAAGATATATCATTTTGATTTAAAAAATGTATTCGTAATGTAGAAATTAAGATTGCTTTAGAAGTATTTTTCATTGTTAGTTTAAATTAACTAATGTTTACTCATGTTAACAAATTAAACATTATTGTAAAGTGTAATAATATTAATAGTCACAGTGTATCAGACCAATGTATTCCTGCCCTTTCTTCACATACAGCTTTAATATAGGCTATATTCAAAAGTCATATTGACTACTTTTGTGCTTTTAGGATTTTTCTTTCCATTTTGAAGTTCGACAACCCATTCATTAAATGCTTTCATTATATAGAAGAGAGAAAACCTGGCAACAAGATTCCTTTAGGTTCATTTCTCACTTTTAATTATGACTTTTAGCTCTTTTATGTTCCCTTAGGTGCAATCATAGTATTACTATATTACAGCATTTATTAATCTAAGTTAATATTCATTTCAACATTTACTAATACATTATTAAAGGGGTCATGATATGTTTTTTGTTTATGTTTTATTATGTTCCCTTAAGTGCAATTATAGTATTACTATAGTTTTTTGGACAAAACACTTTTACATTTAGTGATTCATGACCCTTTCCCACCCGGTTTCTCATCCTCTGATTCAGACAGTCTGTTTTGGGGGCGTTTCCCCTTTAAGAGTTCAGTGGTAACGCCCACTGTTATGATTGGCTAACGTCACTGGCTAAAAGTAGTTTTAAGATGAAATACATTACTTACAGTTTGCGGCGTCGTTGGACCCAGAATAGTCGGCACGACCTGATCTTTAAGCAAAAGTTTTCTGGCAAAGCCAGCATCATACTGAGATTTGTTCTCAAAACAGTCATCCTTGAAACGTAGAGAACACACGCTTAAATTAACCCTCTGTGGTCTGAGCTGTTTTCTGGCCCTGGAGGTGTTCTGACATGCTCTGACATTTGTGCTTATTTCTGTTACTTGTGACATGTTTCGTGTAAGAAAGCTTTATGCGAGTAGGCGTGAATACATCATGAATATTGATGGTTTTCACACCTGAGAAAGACAAAGACCCTCCCCTAATGGCCCTATCAGGTGCTATCAGGTGCTATCAGGCCCTATCATTCTGAGCAACCTTGCACAAAGAATGAGGAGATTTTAAAAATAATGGCTTTTTGATTGTTTGGATTTATTTACAACACAACATAATCCAAAGATACACAACAAATGACAAAAAAAGCTGATTATTTAACACACTGAACTAAAGACAGAGACTTAACACTGGGATGACTGGGACGTCCGCAAAAACTAAACTGCATCCATTTTTCCCTGACGTCTGGATCGTTCGGAAGCGAATTCAAACATGTTGTTAGTCCACAGCCAGGATCAGCACATCTGCGTGATCACGATCTTCTGTAGACAGACACTCGCTGCACGTCCACTGAACACCTGTGGCGTGACAACGATGCCATGATGCGAAATGAGGCGTAGTTGTCTTGTGCTAGAGGCGGTCATATGCAAACGACTGGTACGTCACTTCTTACCTTGGATCCCCAACGAGCTGTAATTAGAGTTTGAGTAAATAAATGCTTTGTTTATAATGGAGTCTTAAGCTATGAAACTTACAGGAGGTTTTAATGGTACAAAGACCTCTTATATACCAAAAGATCAAGGGAAATTTGGTTTCTCATGTCATGACCCCTTTACTATATTTAGTTTGAACTGTCCCTTTAAATATTATGAAGGAGACTCTGGGTTCATGAAATGAAGAGGCACTGTTCGCAGTGCAGTCGATGCTGAACACCCAGAGCCACTACAGAGATTGGAAATTCATTAGAGCACATTTAGTTTAATTGTATTTGATTTTAATGGGAGGTCCAGCTAAATGCTGTTGTGTTATAGCAGAGATAAGAGATCTCAGCGTAATGGAGATCAACGGCGTCAGATGTGAGTGAGTTATCCGATGTTTTCTGCTGATCTGAAACCTTCCTTTCACCGACTTCCAGAAGATCTACATCAGCCGATATCATGTAGGACTTCTGCAATCAGTTACAGCACTTCTGCAAACCATAACTTTATTAATCTCTGCTGGCTTTTGTTTTCCAGTAAACATGTCTTAATGTCTTTAAAAGAAGATGCATTTATTTCAGAAGCCATTTATTTCAGACAAGAATTACATCATGATAATATGAAATGCATTAGAAACAATTTTTTTTCTGTTCTAAGCTTAAATTAGTTTGATTTATGCTTAAAACATGCCATTGGGGCAAGAAATGTAATTAATACTATCTAAAAACTATGTCTTAATATCTTGTGCAGTTTTGCTTCTCAGTAAACACGGATTAAATTATAATTATTTGATTATGTTTTATATGCTATTTCATTTTTTATTTATTTTTTCAAATGTTTGCTATTTCAAG
>NC_138735.1:1337745-1497745 GCF_965113295.1 Leuciscus leuciscus | reverse complement strand
TGTCAGTTAAGTCCTATCCGGACGCTAATATTGTTTCTCATGGGCTCGTATGGTATTTTAAACATTTACAGGGGTAAGTCTGTGATTTTAGTGCCGTCCGAATCCATAATATTAGTGTTTTTTCTCACCCAACCCACGTAAAAATCCCTGGCCAAATTAGTACCTACTGTTTTTTGACAAACAGGTCGTGTGGGAATTTAATTGCCGTCTGAATCCACATCTCTGCGTTTACAAGAAGAGATTCAAAATTCACTGTTTAAATCCTTTTTGATCACTGCCGAGCACCGTACGTCAGATGTACACTTTTATTACTGAAATGCTGGAAAATATTTACAAGAACAATATTTCATCGCAGATCCACCTCAGCGAACAAAAATTTGATGAAAGCACGTAACATTTTTGAAATGGTTACCATGGCAGCAATATATGTTACAATTTTAAAATATGTAGGCTATGCTATTATAGGCTATTATAGTTTTGACTATTTTATTATAATAATATATAATAGCATAATGCAGTGAAACAGCGCCTGGACAAGAGAATAATTGATTCTCGAGCCGTCGATATCAGCAGATTCAGCAGCATCGCCACGGACAGCGCCGGGTAACGTCGCACGTAAGAAGGGATATCTTAAGCAGCTTCCTAAGGTATAGTTCGAGGAACACGCCAAATAATGGTATACCTTTAGTTAGTTATACCTTACGAGTCTTCGTAGCGCGCTAAGAGACAACATTATCGGGAAACCCAGCCCAAAGCTGTAGTTTTAAAACATGATGTAATGCAATGATGATTGAGTGATTGAGAGATTAAGTAAAATAGTCATGTTGTTTGATACTCATGAAACCTCAGTTGATTCAGTCCTGTTAAAATATTACTAACAATATGAAAGTTATTATGTTTACTAGACATAATCAGTGCCTATTTCACAGCAGAAAAACTGTTGAAGCATATGCTGAAGGTGTACGTTTTTAAAAGACTTTTACTTGATAAAAACAGAAGGACTGTAGGAGATTGAGTGCGACAGGTTTCTCAGATCAGATCAGGCTTTATAGGCTTAAATAACTTGATCTTGGCATTTTCTGAGGAAATCTTTATGAAAGGCCTCCAAAGCAAAGACACTAGCATTGATAAAGTGTGTCTGGAGCAGCACATATATAACCGAGCGAGTTCCAGCGAGGATTAATCCTCCGTTCTCTTCACAGACAGTCAAGGTCCAAGGCAACGACATCTCCCACAAGCTGCAGATCTCTCGGGTGAGCAAGAACGACGAGGGTCTGTACGAATGTCGAGTCACGGACGCAAACTATGGAGAGCTCAAAGAGTACAAGGCTCAAGCGTTCCTGAAAGTGAACGCCACCGTGCGCCCGCGGAGCCGGGCCGTGAAGAAGAGCTCGCCGCTGCACCTGACCGATAAGAAACCCCGTAAGAACAGCTCGGGTCTGGGCCAGGACAGCAGCAACATGAGCTCAGACCAGAGGTCCCAGTCCACCTCTACCTCTCAGACGTCTCACTCCCAGACACACCAGCACAGCTCAGGTGAGGGTCAGCCACTCTTCTTCTGGTCCATCGCCACTCTTGTGTGTGAAAATACAAGCAGTTTTACATAAAAATCTAAATTCATATGCATTTGCATGCTTTCCTTATTAATTGTCAATCCTGATGCAATAGAATGAAGGCAAAATATTGCAGTGTTTTGTAAATAATTGAAAAACTTATGAGCTCAACAAACATTTTTTTGTGTGTTGTGTGTGTGTTTGTGTGTGTGTGTTGACAACTGCGTTAAATAGGCTAGCTATTATGCACTTCCCTAAAAAATACCATTTGAAGTGGCTGATGTAGAAAATTACATTTAAATGATCTTTAAAACAGACCAGCACAGCTCAGGCTCAGATCAGACACTCTTCCAGCCCAAGCTCATTAGAAAAACGGACCTGTGGCAAAATTTCTGCAAAACGCAAAATACGTAGAGTCGTGCAAGTTTCGTGACAGTTTTAGGGCTCTATCTCGCACCCAGCGCAATTGACTTTGTACAGCGACGCATGTATCATTCCTATTTTGCACCCGACGCACAGCGGACTTTTCCCTCCACAGACGCACGTCGGTAAACTAGGGAATGAACTTGCGCTCCCGGGGGCGGTTCAGGGAAAAGAGGAGGCGTGTTCCGGCGCAAACGTTCCCTGGTGCTATTTTGCAGTTTCAGAAAACAATTCCGCCACTGACCAGGAGAAACCTAGTCTAAAGTCAGTGGCGCGTTGCACATGTTATTCATATGCTATTTTAAGGACGCATGATTGGCCATAATCAATGTAGCGTGTGCACAACACACACACACTTTGCTTCTCTCATCTACACACAGACGCAGCAGTTCTCATTTTTAGAAAACCATACATTATTACAAGGAAAAATATTCCACACGAGGGAAATCATTGTTGTGTCCATGAAGATGTGAAAAAATAGGCATAAATCTAGCTTACACATTTACCCAAATTATCATACGCCTGTTTAACCAAAGCTAATCTAGGTGTGTTTCTCCATCCCCAATGTCACTTCTCTGTGTTTTACGGCCCTGACGAGAACGTCGGTCTCCTCGGCTGTGAACCGCTCCTGGCGTGAGTCTGGCGAATCCGCCGTTATAATAGCAATCCGCCATGGAACAAGCATGCCTGCTCTTAAAGGGAATGTGAAATGTCGCTCTGATTGGTTTATTTCACGTTACGCCCAAACCACACCTATGAGTAATGAAGCTACTTCAGACCAACACATTTTAGATTTGCGTCGGGCGCAAGAGTCATTTATCCCGCCGGTATAATAGCGAGACCTGCCCACAAAGATACTTGCGTTTCGCGCTTAATACTTGCGTTTCAGATCGTTAAAATAGGGCCCTTAACGTGAAATGTCCGGTGAATGGCGGTAAAAGCGTGTTTAGTTTTTTCCGGAACAGATGAACGTGAATATGGAAACGCTTTATCACGTTGGAGTTTGTACGTGTCACTGCAGTTCTGAGTTGAAATGTCCGGTGAGTGGAGCTAAAAGATTAATACTCCATTTTAAACTAATGTACACCTTCACTAAAGCCTAAACCTCCCCGATAGTGTTAACTAAAGCCAATGTGACATTAATACATTATCGTAACCATGCCATTTTAGCTTGTTTTTGAGCTCGTTTATCGTGACTCGTCTTGCACAGGATCGTACCGGATCTCTCCACATCACAAGTATAATCCTTTACAGCTGAGCTACTGAACAAGCATCAGTAAAACTGAACATATGGAGCTGGTTAAGTGATGAAAACTCCTAAATATATTCGTTTTACAAATCATGCACTATGGTAAAAAGTGTTTTGAGGTCATAACATAATTGTGCAAGGAGCCGCTTGAAAACAAGTCTTTATTAATTCATAATCTGCCCCGTAATCATAATTGTGTGTTAAATCGATTAAAAGTTCTTGCTGTTTTACTGCCTCTAGTGTTCATTTCTGTTGGAAACTGCAGTGATATGTACGTATTGGAACGTATTTTGCGTTTTGCAAAGATGTTGCCAGAGGAACGCTTTTCCAATGAGCTTGTGTTGCACTCTTCAGGCCTTCACTCTTCACAGGCCTTCACTGTCCACAGGCCTTCACTGTTCACAGGCCTTCACTCTTCACAGGCCTTCACTCTTCAGGCCTTCACTCTTCACAGGCCTTCACTCTTCAGGCCTTCACTCTTCACAGGCCTTCACTCTTCAGGCCTTCACTCTTCACAGGCCTTCACTCTTCACAGGCCTTCACTCTTCACAGGCCTTCACTCTTCAGGCCTTCACTCTTCACAGGCCTTCACTCTTCACAGGCCTTCACTCTTCACAGGCCTTCACTCTTCACATGCCTTCACTCTTCACAGGCCTTCACTCTTCAGGCCTTCACTCTTCACAGGCCTTCACTCTTCAGGCCTTCACTCTTCACAGGCCTTCACTCTTCACAGGCCTTCACTCTTCAGGCCTTCACTCTTCACAGGCCTTCACTCTTCACAGGCCTTCACTCTTCACAGGCCTTCACTCTTCAGGCCTTCACTCTTCACAGGCCTTCACTCTTCACAGGCATTCACTCTTCAGGCCTTCACTCTTCAGGCCTTCACTCTTCACAGGCCTTCACTCTTCACAGGCCTTCACTCTTCACAGGCCTTCACTCTTCACAGGCCTTCACTCTTCACAGGCCTTCACTCTTCACAGGCCTTCACTCTTCACATGCCTTCACTCTTCACAGGCCTTCACTCTTCAGGCCTTCACTCTTCACAGGCCTTCACTCTTCACAGGCCTTCACTCTTCAGGCCTTCACTCTTCAGGCCTTCACTCTTCACAGGCCTTCACTCTTCACAGGCCTTCACTCTTCACAGACCTTCACTCTTCACAGGCTTTCTTCTGGTCCGATCGTCACTCTTGTGTTTGAAAATGCAGTTTTCCATAAAAACAGATTAATTTGCTTTTGCAAGATTTCATTATTAATAGTCAATAGTGATGCAATAGAATGAATGCAAAGATATGGCAGATATAGTAAATAATTACAAAGCTTATGAGCTCAAAACATGTTTGTGTGTGTGTGTGTGTGTGTGTGTGTGTGTGTGTGTGTGTGTGTGTGTGTGTGTGTGTGTGTGTGTTGACCACTGCATTAAATATTATGCACTTCCCCCAAAAAATATCATTCTGAGTGGCTGATGTAGCAAATTACATTTAAATGATCTTTAAAACAGACCAGCACAGTTCAGCTCAGGTCAGACACTCTCCAGGCCTTCTTCTGGTCCGATCGTCACTCTTGTGTTTGAAAATGCTGTTTTCCATAAAAACAGATTCATATGCATTTGCAAGATTTCATTATTAATTGTCAATCGTGATCAGTGTTGGGGAAAGTTACTTTGAAAAGTAATGCATTACAATACTCCATTAAAAAGTAACTAATTGTGTTAGTTAGTAATGCATTATGTTACTTTTGCGTTACTTTTTTTCCACCTGGACTGGTCTTGTTTTGTTTTTTTTGTAACAAAAAAATTTATATTTTTGGGCAAATGTAAAGACCCTTTCACACCAAAAGTGAAATAATAATCCTCAGACTGAAGGAAATGCAGATTCACGCGTGTCCAGTAGAGGAACAGCTCAAACAAACCCTTCAGCTGCTGGTATTCTGGAGAACAGAAGAATAGATGCAGGAGGACAAAGTTCAACACTTACTTTACCAATAAAAACAAAAAAATCTATAGTCATTTTTGCTTATGGTTTAACTGAATCATTGAATGTCAGAAGCAAGTACATTGGTCAATAAAGTGAGATTAAATGCATAACATTTTTTTATTTAACATATTTAGTTATTGGAGTTCTTGGTTTGCATAGTATTCTGATTCTGCATTTCACTGATTTTATTCATTCTGAGGAATATAAAAAAAAATAAAAATTTTGTGCAAGTGAGATGAGTAAATGCATCCTCACATTTAGTCAAGAACTCCAATAACCATCATGTTTACACACACACACACACACACACACACACACACACACACACACACACACACACACACACACACACACACACACACACACACACACACACACACACCTCTGCACTTCAATTTGGGGGGAGAGCTGTCAGTCAATAAATGGGAAAACAAAGTAACTTGCGTTACTTATTTGAAAAAGTAACTCAGTTATTTTAAAAGTAATGTGTTACTTTACTAGTTACTTGAAAAAGTAATCTGATTACAGATTACATAGCTCAAGTTATTTGTAATGAGTTACCCCAACACTGATCCTGATGCAATAGAATGAAAGCAAAGATATTGCTGTTTAGTAAATAATAAAAAAAATGTACGAGTTTAAAACGTGTGTGTGTGTGTGTGTGTGTGTGTGTGTGTGTGTGTGTGTGTGTGTGTGTGTGTGTGTTGCTGACCACTGTTAAATATTATGCAATTCCCCCAAAAATATCCCTCTGAGTGGCTGATGTGGCAAATTACATTTAAATTAGCATTTAAAATATGTACATAATAATGAATATTGGAGCAAGATGTTTATTGGCAATCATGAGGTACTTAATGGGATTGCAATTATAATACTTGTGCATTTTAATTTCACTGTGTAGGGAAATAATGCAACCAAATCAACTGGAGTTGACATTTACATTATAATTTTTTTAAATGTTTTTGTCCAAAACGACTTGCATTGCATTCAAGCTACACACTTGTATCAGTTTTATCAGAACCCATAACCTTGCTATCGCTATGATCTAATGATAATCACTGTTTGAGCTACAAATCATACAAATATGCTTTTCAAAATTTACAATATTATGGCATAACTAATTTAATATGTAAAAGAGTTGTTAATTGGTTTTATTTAAACTAGTAGCAGAGCTCGTACTGGAGTATAAACCCTCAGCAGACCATACATATCATTTCATCGACAGATAATATTGACCTCAAAATAGCAAATGTATTCCTCTTTTGAAAGCGAACTCTGTCTCAGTGTTTAATACGAGATCATATTAGCATAGAGAGATTAACATGCATTATATTAATTCGACACAGAGTTTGTGACAGTTTTTAAATCACGGGCAACCTGAGCGTGGCATGAACAACTTAATCTTGTAAAACACAGGCAGATATTTGGACCAGATCTGTCTGGATGTCAATATTAATAGTCTACAGTGAGATCAGGTTTGTGGTGGTGTAAAATATTGAAAGAGATTTAATCTGGTCACTTCCAACAACATCGATGCAAACAGACTCTAACAAGATCAACAAATGATCAAATATCAGACCCAGCTCATTCATTACACTGAGAATGTCTTTTATATCACACTTCAGTTGTTGAATCTGAAATAAGATGGAGAAAATACAGTACAGGCCAAAAGTTTGGACACATTACTATTTGTAATGTTTTTGAAAGAAGTTTCTTCTGCTCATCAAATAAATATTTGATCAAAAATACAGAAAAAAAAAGTAATATTGTGATATATTATTACAATTTAAAATAATTGGGTTTCAATTTATTATACTTTAAATTATCATTTATTTCTGTGATGCAAAGCTGAATTTTCAGGATCATTACTCCAGTCTATCACATGATCCTTTAGAAATCATTCTAATATTCTGATTCATTATCAAAGTTGGAAACAGTTCTGCTGCTTAATATTTTTTCATAACCTGTGATACTTTTTTAGGATACTTTGATGAATAAAAAGTAAAACAAAAAAAAATTCAGCAAGGATGTGTTAAATTGATAAAAAGTGATAGTAAAGATGATTTATATTATTAGAAAATATTTTTTTATTTTGAATAAATGCAGTTCTTTTGAACCTTTTATTCATCAAATATATTAGGCAGCAGAACTGTGTCCAACACTCATAATAAATCAGAATATTAGAATGATTTCTAAAGGATCATGTGATAGACTGGAGTAATGATGCTGAAAATCCAGCTTTGCATCACAGAAATAAATTATAATTTAAAGTATAATAAATTGAAAACCAGTTATTTTAAATTGTAATAATATATCACAATATTACCTTTTTTTGTTGTTCTTTTTTTCTGTATTTTTGATCAAATAAATGCAGGCTTGATGAGCAGAAGAAACTTCTTTCAAAAACATAAAAAATAGTAATGTTTCCAAACTTTTGGCCTGTACTGTATGTTCTAAGAATGGTTAGCTAATGTTTCCATTAAGTTATGAAAATTTTATTTCTGAATGTTTCAATTTTGTAAAAAAAAAAAAAAAAAAAACATTGTGGGAATGTTACTTTTGATGTCCTGAAACAAGTAAAAACATTTTGTTTTTTATGTAAGATAAAAAAAATGCAATGTTTAAATACTGTTTTTGTGCTAACGTTTTGAGAACGCTATTAAAGACCGGATAACTTTGAACGAGATGCTGCTTCTTCAGGGAACAGGATTACAGTCAAGTAACCCGAGACATTTTCATCATACTAAATTCACTTTTATTTTATGGAGCACAGTGGAAAAATAAACAAAAAACTGAAATAATAATGATAAAATACTACTAATGAAACACATATGCATAATCAAGTACTGAAAGTATAAACTAATCATGTAATTATTCACTTACATACTTAAATCAAGTTAGACTAATACAATTTAGTAACCTTGGTGAATTTCTTTGAATTGCAATTCAATAAATTCCTCTTTGCTGTCGTTCTAATTCGACATCTAGTGCGCTTTGGCCGATTCAATTTAATCTTAAGCTCATTATTTGAATAGGACCAAAAGTCTAACATTCTGATTTACAGCCAAACCTCCTGAACCATCAGAAATATCAGAGAATATCTCTGACCGTTTGAGACGAAGAGAGAGAAAGATGGAAAACAAGAACAAAGAAAGCACTGATCTATCATCAGTCAACTATCCAACATCAAGATGATTTCAAATTTATGTAATTTGTACAGCATGTAGAATCAAGGTTAGATTATATTAAAGGCTACAAATTGTACCTTTACACGTCTAACCCGCTTCACTTAAACACGAGTATTTTGAACTTTGTTAACCTTCGAGAACCTTCACTTCCACAACATCAGCGAGCTGTAATTATAGATGATGACATTCTGGCATGAACACACTCTTCCTTACAGCTAATCAGACTCGACTGGTAATGAACGTATAGATGCCATGCATAATCGACAGTGCATCTCAGCCCAGGGTAAAAAGGGCCGGCAGGAATGATTAATTATTCCCTGCGAGCGGAAGAAGGGAGGGAAGCTTCGGTCCGATGCGATTG
This sequence comes from Leuciscus leuciscus, assembly GCF_965113295.1. Taxonomy (NCBI): domain Eukaryota; kingdom Metazoa; phylum Chordata; class Actinopteri; order Cypriniformes; family Leuciscidae; genus Leuciscus; species Leuciscus leuciscus. The sequence goes on along the minus strand of NC_138735.1, from coordinate 1,488,998 downwards.
CTTGTTTCAGGAACGTTCCCGTTCGGCTTGATCACCTCGGGCCAAATGAGATCTGGCAGAGAAGAGTATCGGGTCACGGGGGGGTTCCTCCTCTATTTCAGGGAATGAAGCTCCCTGAGGAACATTGCCCTGCTTGTTCTGACGGAAAAATCCCTTAAATGTCACCGTGATTTAGTGAATATTTCATTTTCCATTTCCTTTTTGTTGCCTTGTTTTCAGGGGGTTTATGGCCAGTATACATCCTTGAGCTTCCCTCGTTCTTTTCTGTAGTCGAGGCAGGAATGCAATAAGTCGAGAGTGGAATCAGATCACATTTGCTTTGAAGTCTTTAGGCCTTGCATCCCACCTCATTTCATTGTTCAAAGGAGGTCTAGAGGAAAATATGAGAAAAACAAGGAGAAATGCAGTTCAAAAAATCAGGCTTATTTATAGTTCTGTGCGAGAAATGGAACATCATCAAACCTGCTAACAATAGACTGGAAAGGGGATTTTTTTCAGCTTTATTCATATCAAAAATATAACTTTATTTCATATTGGTGAATCAATTACCTAATCTAATACCAACAAAATTCATTTGAATGGGTTAAATCAAGTAAAAAAATTAAAAAATTAAAAAAGATAAGTTGCAGGTTACCACTTTTTTACACATCATTGCACCACTAAAAACCAACATTTTATTAAATTAAACCTTTATCCATTTCTAAACTTGCCTCCGACACATACCTGTACCTGTAGTCGTTCTTTCTCCGTAACGCATCTGTCAGCACATAGGTGTTTTAAAAATACTCTGAAAAGCCTGCAGGAAGGCTGTGCGCATTAATCCCTTTTCATGGTGTAATGGCAGATTTCAGTTTGATTTATGTGGGGAGGTTTCAGCACAAGGCTTTTGTGAATAGGTAGATGCAGACCAATAAAACCATACCGTTTTCTGGCACCCGGGTGGCTTAGAGTTGTTTTGATTGCACTTTGTTAAGAAAATAGTAATATTAAAAAGAGGTGCACATTATATGGAGGAAGAGGAGCTCATATTTACTTTTTGTCATAGGGCTGGATGAACTCCTTGCTTTGGGGAGAGAGCTGTATTTACCGTACTAGAGCAAATTTACATACTGTTATTAAATGCTGTCAGACGTGCAGAATGAATGCAATAGCTCACATAATGAGGGCCAAAATAACCCATGTACCTGGAAAAGTGCAGGTGCTGTAATTTTAGTTGTCAAAAACTCCAAAATAGTCAAAACACATCAGCGTTTATGTAACACAAATGAATGTGCACTCCTCTACTAATGCACATTATATTCATACAGAAAGTATTATGGCTAAAAACACCTATGCTCAAAACTCTTAAAGAAATTAGTTTCTTTACCAGTGTTATTTGAGATGCTATTATAGTTCCCCTTCGAGGGAACTTGCGCTGCATCGAGAATCCCCACATTGGGGAACGCCTTCAGCGTGACGCGTCTGAAGCCTGTATGGAACTAGTCCAATCTCGATTGGTGTTGTGTTATTACATCACTCGTGACGGTGATGCGGAAGCTATTAAGAGACGCCGGATGACAACAGCGTCAGCTTTCTGGTCTTCAGCAAGCGTTCTGTGTGACTGTTTTGTCTTATCTGGTGTTGTCTGTCTAACATACTCATTCAAGCACATATTTAAAAGAAAAATAATGGCGAGTAAGGAGAAACAATTCAGGCAGTGTGCGTCCCCTTGCCCACGCTATATGAGTGAGGGTGACACGCACTCGGTCTGTGTTGTTTGTCTGGGAGTGGAGCACGGCAGCGCTCGAGGGCGCTGTCTGTGCAAACTGTGATATAATGCCCCTGAGAACACTCCGCTCCCGCCTGAGCCTGTTCAATGAATCAAGCCAGGCTCGCGCTCCCCGTGGGTCAGGTCCCGTGTCTGTCGAGGCAGCGCGGCGCCTGCACTCATGGTGTTCACAAAAGGAGCTGGCAGATGATGCTGAGACGGCTTTGGCCCTTTCTTAGCATTCAGCATTCAGCATTCAGCTCTATTGGTCCCGTGCACAGGTCAGAAGCCCGCTCTGCAGCTTCTTCCGCCCGTGACGAGGACCCGATGCTCGAATTATCTGGCTCCGAGGCGTTAGGTATTTTGAGTATCGAGGCAGGAGAATGTGAGGATTCGCCACCCTATTCTCCTGCCTTCGAGGAGCTGCTGGAGGATGTAACCAGGGCAGTGGCCATAAATATCGATTGGCCAGCAGAAAAGCAGGAGGCGACGAGAAAAAGCAAACTAGATGAGCGCTTCCTGCACAGCCTTCGCGCTGGAGCCTCCCATTTTTCACAGAGGTGTCGAGATCGTGGAATAAGCCCTTCTCGTCCCGTCTATAGAGCCCTGAAATTCATATATATCCATCCATTGTGGGCTCGAAAGAGAAGGGCTATGGGACGATGCCGCGGGTCGAAGAGACATTAGCGTTATATCTCTCACCCAACGCTGCATCGTCCCTGAGAGCTCCGGCGCTCCCCTCCAAGCCCTGCCGTACTACATCAGCCTTGGTGGGGAAAGCATACATGGCGGAAGGTCGGGCTGGTGCATGCCTGCATACGATGGGACGATCTCCTAAAAAGAGGTGGACGACAGCGGGGAGGTCACCCTCGATGAAAGAACTGCGTCGAGCGGCTGACTTGTCTTTCCCTGCAGAGGCGAAGCGACAGTCGGTGACCACAGATGCGTCCCTCACAGGCTGGGGAGCAGTCATGGAGGGCCACTATACCAGGGATCTTTGGAAGGACCACCATCTTTCGTGGCACATCAATTGCCAGGAGATGTTGGCAGTATTTCTGGCTCTCAGACATTTCCTTCCGGACCTCAGAAGGTCCTGTAGACAGGAACGCCCTCTATGAAGACTGGCACATCAGGTTCTTCTGTGGTCCCAGGGCAAACTACTCTCAATTAGAGCAATGTTTATTCCCGGGGACAAAAATGTGGGAGCAGACGTCCTGTCGAGGCAGGGGCTGAGGCCCAGGGAATTGAGACTCCACCCTGAGACGGTGGAGCTTATATGGAGGGAGTTTTTGTCAGGCGGAAGGGGATCTGTTCGCCTCTCACGATGATACTCTCTGTCCGCTCTGGTTTTCCCTCAGGCATCCAGCTCCCTTGGGACTGGGTTCCATGGTGCAGGCATGGCCGAGGAAACGTCTGTACGCATTTGTAGAGAGGGTCCGGCGGCATGGGATCAGCTTGCTCCAAGTAGGCCCGTACTGGCCGGCCCAAGTATGGTTTTCGGACATTATAGCTCTTCTAGCAGGCCCTCCGTGGCAAATCCCAATCAGGAGGGACCTTCTTTCTCAGGCCGGGGGCACAATACATCATCCTCGGCCAGAGCTGTGGAAGCTGTAGGTCTTGAGGGGGACCAACTTGTAAATGCTGGTCTCTCAACTGAGGTTGTTGAGACCATCCTAAACTCTAGAGCCCTCTCTACGAGGAAACGGTATGCATTAAAATGAAATGTATTCAAATTATGGCGCAGAGAACATCAGTTGGACCTAGTTAACTGCCCAGTGGCTTCAGTACTGGAGTTCCTCCAGAGTCGCTTCTCTGACGGGCTCTCCCTATCCACGCTCAAGGTCTATGTGGTGGCTGTAGCTACCTTCCACACGGCACCTTTGGGAGACACCCAAAATAGTATGTTTCCTTCGTGGAGCTGGGAGGATGAGGCCTGTCGTCCATTCCAGGGTCCCCACGTCGGACCTGGCAGTGGATCTTGAAGGGTTATCCCTGGCATCCTTCGAACGAGGTGTCTGAGAATTTTTTATCTTTAGAAGTAGCTTTCCTGTTGGCTATTACATCCCTAAAACGAGGCGGGGACCTGCAGGCGCTATCCGTTGTGCTCTCTTGGCTCGAGTTCGCTCCTGGCAGAGTGAGAGCTATTCTCCACCCTAGACCCGGCCATGTGCCTAAGGTGCAGACAAATGTGGCACGGCCTGTAATTCTACAGGCATTTCATCCAAGCTAGATTATATCCGTTATGCCCGGTCTGAGCTCTGGAGGCCTACGTACACAGGTCCTCGGGCTGGAAGAAGTTTCACCTCTTCTGATAAAAGCCCACTCAACTAGAGGAGTGGCTTCCTCTAAAGCTCTGCTAGCAGGGGTTTCCCTTCAAGTGGTCTGTGATGCCGCTGGCTGGGCCTCCCCATACACCTTCATAAGACATTACAGTCTGGATCTGCCCTCTACACCGGGTTCACAAGTTCTCTCGTCTTCAGTGTGCCAGATTGCTTCACACCAGGGCGTGTACTTCTCAGTGTGGCGCAGTGGGCATTTCGTTCCCCAATGTGTTGATTCTCGACACAGTGCGAGTTCCCTCGAAAGGGAATGTGTCGGGTTACGACTGTAACCCTCATTCCCTGAGAAGGGAATGAGACGCTGTGTCTCTCGGCCACACTTCCTGCGCTCCTGAGAATGACTTGCTTCGACCAATCAGAAGCTGCCACTGTTGTGATCCAGCGTCCCTTTATAGCTTCCGCATCACCATCACATGCGGCGTCACGAGTGACGTAATGACGCAACACCAATCGAGATAGGACTAGTTCCATACAGGCTTCAGACGTTGTGGCGTTCCCCAAGGCGTTCCCCTATGTGTCGATTCTCGACGCAGCGTCTCGTTCCCTTCTCAGGGAACAAAGGTTACAGTTGTAAACCGAGACGTTTTTATTAATATTTTGAATTTAGAAGTTTTTATACTTTTCATTTAAAATTTAATTTCAAGTTGTAGTGATTTGGTTGTGTTTTTGCCATTTTTAGTAGCATATGTCTACATAGCTTTTATACTTTTTCAGTTTTAGCTTTAGTTGTTTTTGGAAGGCAACTAGATGACAAAAAAGTTTAAGTTTCTTATATTTTGTTTTATTTCAGTTAAAGTTTTTCAAATGTAACCTTTCATGCAGTGTGCAATATCGCTGTTTGTGAATTGCAAAGTTTTAAAGGTCAAAGTGCACAACAAATAAAGTTATTGTCTCCTAAACAAAAGAAGCAATTCTGAACTGCTGAAATGAGTCATCAGCAATTACAGTTTCTGTTAGATACCCATGTAACAATGTAACACATTTGCATAATGCTAGTCTCTGGTCTTGGTTGGCTGAGCAGCGTCTCTTTGCCCCGCCCTCAAACACTGTAGTTGTATCTGAGACTGGAAGAGTTTGGTTTGTGTTGCTTATGTCGAGAAGATCGACCAATCACAACAGACTGGGCCGTCCGACCAATCACAACAGACTGGGCCGTCTGACCAATCAGAGCAGAGCAGCACTCAGAGAGGTGGGGTTTAGAGAGACTGAATCTTCAAACAAACCGTTTCAAAATGTTTTTTGACCTTGGATGCATGTACACTTATTTTAGGAGACTATCAAATAAAATGTGGATTTTAAAAATAGCTTAATAGGGGCACTTTAATGTATTTAATCTTATTTCAAGTAATAAAAAAATCATGGTTCAATGTCCTTTCATTTTCTCCCACAGGTACGAGGATAGCCACAAGTAATGGACTTGCTCTTCTTCTTCTCACGTCTGGCCTCATGAGGGAAGCGTGGCTATAGTTCCAAGACAGTGACTCTTTTTCCCAGAATCACTCTTATTTCAGAGCCAAAAGAAAATTTCCTGCTATTTGGACGGAGCGGACAGAACAGTCGTCCCAACCCTTACTTCAAACCACTGCACCCAATGTAGTCTAATGATCATCACCAGAAGCACTTTTCTTTAAAAAGCCTATAAGAGAAGGAAACTGCCATAGTGGACACGTGCTTCACGCTCCAAATCAAACAGAAGACACACACACACACACACACACACACACACACACACACACACACACACACACACACACACACACACGGACACAGACTCTTATGGGATCTTGCGCCCCATATATATTTTTGGTTGTTTTTTGTTTACCTTTTATCTCCAGCTGTGAATTTAATACATTGCTCTGAAGAGTCTATATTTGTGTAACATATGAATATATGAACAGATATACAGTATATATATACAGTATTTGATTTCAAATTCCCTTGACTCTGTACAGCTGCCATTCATTCATATGCAAAAACAGCCTTGAAAACAAAAGTAATGGCTCCACGGCTTTAGTACATGTTGTGTTCTGGATCGCTAGTTGATGTGGTAAATCACAGTGTTTACGCTGCATTGAGCTGCAGTGAGCTTCATTAATGCAGATGTTCTTGCTTAAATATGTGCTTTTGATTTATTTTTGGCATAATAAATGTGAGTATATTCCTTTCGCCCCTCCGTCCTGTTAGTAGCGTTGTAAACTCACATGCCCCTTCCATGTTCAGTTAGCATGTAGCATGTGAGCTTGGTAGTCTATGGCTGGAAACTAAATCACACACACAATAGTGCCATTTAAAAGCATTGTTTCAGATCAGGTGGGTTGAGAAGTTATTGTTTGTTTGGCTCTTACTTACTTTTGTTGGAGAGTTGAGGGTCGGACAAATTGATCGAAATAAATGTTCTGAGCTTTCAACCTTCATATCACTAAAGGTGTTCCATGACCTTCAGTGCAATTGAATGTTGTGATTGTGTCCTCTAAACATCTCAAGTATGATTCACCTACGTTGAAGTGTCGAAGATGATTGCTTTTCACCTCTTGAAACAGCTGTCAATTCTGCAGTGTTTACCATCTTCAAAATCACGTATCATGGATTTCCACTAAAACGGACAAAATCAATAGCTGTTGACGATTGGTTTTCTCTTCCCCTCTCTTTATTTTAATTAAAAAAGGAATAGCTTAGTACTTTCTGGCTAACATAGAATGGTACATATACCATTATATATATATATATATATATATATATATATATATATATATATATACACACACACACACACACGTGTGTGTGTGTGCATTTGTCCTTCCATTTTGGAAATGCAGATTGCACGTTCTATGAATTATCACAGAAGGAACCATTTTCCCTAAAGCAATAGGAGAGTCGGCTTTGCAGGACACTTTTAAAATGAGTGTTTTAGCCTTGTTCTTATGCCAAAGGCACTTATTCCAAACAAACATATACTCTAATAATTTAACATTACAAAGAAGATGTTTATTCAGTGTCTGAACACAATATATCACTAAAACATCCTCTGATTCCCAGAAGCCGCATTAAAGGGGTCATGACATGGATTTATTTTATTTTATTTTGTTAATTACTTTATTGACTTTGTTCCATGAGGTTCACTTGCATTGTTAATAAAGTTATTACGGTTTGTGATTCTGCTGCTGTCAGATCCAATACAGTCGCAGCTTCATCTTTAAACAGAAGTTTCTTTGCGAACTGTCTATTACACTGTGCCTCAGTCAAATGCTCCGAACAAACATAATCCTCAGACGCGATCCGGGACATCATTAAAATAAACCATCAGCTTGTTTCCGACGCTGGGATCCTTCTGAAGTCTGTACAGAGACTCAAACCACCCGTTTAAACTGGACGATCAAAGCATTCTTTCCCTCTTCCTTTTGTCCTGTTGTCGACAGATGTCAGAAACTGAACACATCGGTATCAGTGTAGACAGCGTCAGTCAATATAATGGCTTCTGTTTGCTTTTGACGTGACGCTCACATCCAGTGAAGGCAAATGTCAGCCGTTAAGCGACTGAACACCAGTGGGCACTATGATACGCTGATGTATAACTATTGGTTGATGTCTTGCTCTAGAGGCGGGCATATGCAAATGTTTTTGCCCGTGTGACATCACAATTCCCTTAAAGCTGCAGTCGGCAAGATTTTTTTTATCATATTCACTGAAACCGTCACTATGCTCCGACAGAACAACATAAATCAGCCAGTTTTAGAAAAAACACTCTGCTTCTGCCTCCACCTGGAGCCTGTTATTTGTTTTTCACAAATCCACCGCTCCCGGTTCTTCTGGTCCAATCAGCGTAGGGCTGTGTGAGATCTGACTGTCAATCACAGTTCATGCACACGCACTGACGAGCACAAACTCGATGGGAGGGTGCTCTGTGGTAGTGGGAAGTTGTAAACATTCAAAATTTTGTCTAAGTCCCCTAAATCTGCCAGACTTGCCGACTGCAGCTTTAATATCAAAACGAGCCATTTTTGGAGCTTGATTAAATAAATGCTTTGTTTATAATGAGAAGGACATTGCGGTTGTAATGGTCCAGAGACCTCTTATATGTCAAAAGATCAAGGCAAATTTGATTTCTAATTAGGGGTGGAAGGGATCGCAGGTGATCGGTGATCTGTATGGATCAGCTGCCCCACGGTTCGGCACGCATGTGATTCGTGGATTAACTGCTAAGTTTAACCATCACTGAGTGAAATTTTATCATTTGGACATGTTTTGTCTTCTTGCCAATTTACACATTCAAACAATTTTAAACGCGGAAGAAGAGGCGAAAATCTGGATTCGCATGTCATCTTTGTGCACAGCCACACACACTCGAAGCACACGCAGAGAGAGAGAGAGAGAGAGAGAGAGAGAGAGAGAGAGAGAGAGAAAGAGAGAGAGACGTTTTTAGACAGCGCTCGAACATCGAGTTGATTCCTCTTTCGCATTTCCTTCCCCTTGAATGGACACGTAAACACAAAATTATGTCAAAATGCCCGTCTCTGCAAGTATTCTCTCGTATATGTCATAAGTGAACAGTTGAGAAAGAAACCGGATGTGTGTCAGTTTATTCGGTCTTAAAGTGACAGCAGCCTAATATTCCTAATGTTGTCTGTGTAATTAATGCTAATAAAACAACAAAATACAGCTTTAACAAAGATGAAAGTATATTTTATAACTGACTGTTCACTTCTTTAATTCTTTAATAATGTCTGAACTTTATCAGTTAGGCTGGTAGTTTTTGCTGTGGTATCGAAATACTTTAAGTAATAATTATATATATATATATATTTTTTTTTTGCTGATCCGAGAAATGATACGATCCGTGGCTAAAAACACGTAAATGATCAGAAGCGTGAGTTTTGAGATCCGTTGCACCATGTCATGACCCCTTTAAAATGACCAAATCACCTGTGATGCTCTCATCACCATATTTTAAATGTGACAGTATTGGTTGGAAATAAGATGGTGACATTTATTTTAACCAACACTGTGTTATCAGCAAGAACAAGACGTCCCTACAGGAATGTTTTGAAAAGACTCTGAAGCTGCGGTTGATGGATCTCATTCTGTTTGACATTCTGCTCATATATAGATGCCTTGAGGTGTTTTAATATAATTTAACCAAAGACTGCTGAGATGGGCACATTGCAGGACTGTTTACAAAATACATAAGACCCTCATGTATGCCAAATATATGCTCGGTTTCCGAAAACTCATTTTCTCACTCATAGTGGAGCTGTGCGGAGTGTTTGTTCCTCAGTTTTGGCTTTCGAGGCGGTTGTATAGGGATTACACTGGGATTAAAACATAACAAAAGAGAATCTCCCAACAGCAAACACAAAAGCAACTTAAGATGCTGTTAACCTCAAGAAAGTCACATAAGGAAACGACCCCATAGCGATGTTTATCTTGCACCAGCTAAAATGTCGCTTCTCACTTCAGTTTTCAGTTAAAACCTCTGCATAAACCTTAATTTTTGTATTATGATTATAGCAGTTTAGTTATAGGCATGTCGCAATCGGTCGCAAGACACACGACATGATTCTTGAGGCAAACATTTCTGAATGTTCAAATGAGGGTGGTGTTTTAGGGTTTGGAGTTTTATCAGTGAATAATGCGACAAAGTTATTAGATATGATTTGGATAATAGTGCATGACTAGAACGGGCTAATTCATGATGCATTGAAGGTGCTTTTGTCATGATTGGAGCCACGGCTGAGAGAAGAAACAAGAAAATCACATTTGTTAACAAATATATTTTTTTCATGGTTTTGGTTTCAGTTTTAGTTAACTATAATAACGCTGGTTTGACTCCCATGGAAATGAGAAAACAATTAGTAAATAATGAAGTAAATCATGAGAACTTTTTTTTTAATTGAACCCAAAAAGTTCCCTCTTAAAGCCCTCATAAGCATTTGAAATATGATAGAACGGTTATGTTTTGATGGTGCAGGACACAAATAGTTGCGCTGACGTTTTACTAAAGGCCGTTTCTGACTTGCAGCTCCAACAGGGACACTGTAATGTAATGTAATGTAAACTGTTAGTCTGTACTTTGATGGCTGTGTGATCCCGATGCTTAAATGAGGTCATGGAACAAAAAGTACACCATGATATTTCTTTGAATAATGAGACGGGTCATGCGATAGAAGGTTGTTCAGCAAGATTCTTGCCAAATTGTACTCTTCATAATTGGAAGACTAATCATAAAGCCAGCTGGAACCTCTAAATTCTCTCTAGATTTATGGGCATGTGTGACTTTGAGAGCAGCTGCTATAGATGGTAATGCACAGCGTAGGTTTTGTTGATTTGAGTAGGTTGATCTACATAAAACTTTGTTAAATTTGTTGAAGGCGAAAGGTGAAACTTTGTTAAGGCGGCACTTTAAATAGGGCACACAGTGATGATGATCCACATTTGTGTGTGCTGTAAATAGACAAAACACCTAATCTAAATCCATCTGCAGCATTTTAACGCAGGACACCTGTGGTTAGCTATCACACAAACAAATCATTTAATTCAGAAGTTTTAGATGAGTATATTTGATGCCTTGTACAGCCTGTGGAAAAGTCACTGTAAACTAAAACAAGCCGCATGCTTTATTTCCATTCCTTATGTTTTACGTTTTTTTGTTGTTGTTTTTACTCAGAAAGGAGAAGTTATATATGTGTATGATTACAATGCATTGAAAGGACAGAAATGTTTCTATGGGAAAGACTTTCCGTCAGCTTACCAGCTTTGGGATGTTGTTTTGGCCAAACCTTTGGAGATATTGGCTCAACTTTGGACAAATGAACATCAGCAGTTGAATCTGACGAAGCGGAGACACTCTGTGCGTTCCCGAAACAATAACTGAAGATCTGAAGAATCTCTGGATATGCTTATGATTAGACATGTTGGATTCTGCATGTGAAGGATCATTCGTTCGGAGAGAAGCCGTTCCCATTCAAGAGAAAACCCAGGATTTGTATTTCAGAAAGATCTTCTTCAGATGTTTCATCACATGGCAACACAGGGAATCAATGTATATATGGATCACCATCTTGTTTGAGTCATAATTAAATGTTCACTGGACTCTTTCAAATACATGATGTGATTTTCATTTTACTGTCTTGGCTGAGCAAAAGCTAACGTTTGTAATATAAGACAAAATGAGCCAAATTTTAATAAACTATCTTCATGGGCTGTCTAACGATAGATTTCTTTTCTGAGATGTGAACTTCCAGTATGTGGTGTATCAGTGTTCTTTAATAAGGAGCCACTTGTGTATCATCTGCAGATGTGCTGTAAAGGATCTGATGTTTGAAGAATGATTGATTGAGGATGAGAGGAAAGATATGACACGGTTCTGCATAAACCGCTCAAAGACATTTCCACACCAAGCTCATGAAACATGAAAATTACATTTCTCTAAAGCACTGCATTCTTTTTATTATTCATTTTCCTCAAAAACAAAAACAAAACATAGAAAAGAAAAATAAACTGGGGAAGCAGCCAATATGTCCCTCATATTCTTCTTTAAAAAACTTTTTAGAGTCATGATTTGTGGTTTGTTTGGATGCCGTAAAGCGAGCTCAAGATTTTTATATTCTACCCATTTTATCTGGAATCCAATGAGAAGCTGCTTTATGAAAGGGAAGACCCTGCTGGAAATGAATTGTAGTCTTATATAAATCCCGAGAGCTCGTGACAGGTAGAGGCTTGACCTGCATTGATTAATGCACAAACACTGTCCAAAATATAAATTGCAATTGGATTTAAAGCTATTTCTTCATATTATTTCACATTAATTTGCATAAGACTGTCCCAAGTATTTTTCATCATTGCAAACTTAACATGTCAAACCTATTGCATGGCTTCAGAAGAATTTGGATAGATGGCCATTCACACCAATTACGAGAACTATAATGATAACTATATTAGCGTTCACATAATATCGTTCTGTTAATTATAAGCGCCGCAGTTTTGTCGTCTGATTCTGATTGGCTGTCAATGATTTTAACATTCATCAGCTGGAAAAAAAAATCGTTCAGTGACTCCAGCGAAAGTGTAGCTCTGTGCTGTTATCCTTATGTTATATTTAGAGCAAATGTTAGAACTACATCTGAAATAGTATTGTTATCGTATCGTCCTTGTTTTAAACAGACCTTAATAGTGCACAAATAGAATTGGACACTTCATTGTGGACTGTATGATACTTTTATGATGTTTTTATTATTTTGCATCCTAGGTAAGATTTTTGTATTTAAAGTAAATAGATAAAAAATATATTAATATTTAATTAATGGCAAAATTTTCATTTTAACCCTCAATGTTTAATCTAGCAGTGTTTATTCTACATGATTTATCTGTTTATCTGTTATCATTATTGTGTTAAAGGATTAGTTCACCCCAAAATGAAAATTTCCTAATAATTTACTCACCCCAATGCCATCCAAGATATCCATGTCTTTCTTTCCTCAGTGGGAGAGAAATTATGTTTTTTGAGGAAAACATTTCTGGATTTTTCTTCTAACAATGGACTTCATTGGTTACCATCGTTTTTAAGTCCAAATCAATGCAGTTTCAAAAGTCTGTGAAGTGTTTAGACGGACTGTACGCGATCACAGCTGAAGAAGAGGTTGTTATCTAGAGAAACGATAGGTCATTTTCAAAAAAAATTTATCATTTATAGACTTTTTACCTTCAATAGTTGGGATTGAGCTGATCAACAAACGGACAGGGAACTACGTCATCACGTTGAAAGGTCACGCCGGCGCCGGAAGAAGTTTTGAACAATATAATAGTTTTAGTTGAGGAACAGGAAAAGTATTCTTGCCTCGTGTCATTGGAAGTAAAAGTCATAGCACTTTTAGCACTACTGGTCACTTCACCTTTGGCAAAAGCACATGCATAATCACATTATCCCCAGTACACCAGGTAGAACAGTGCACTAACCGAAGGGAAAGCCTGTCGGAAGCATCCGGGTCAACGACCTTGTTCAAGGGCGTAATAATGATGTAATCTCAGTATCTCTCCAGTTCCTTGGGTCATTTGAGCCTGCGACCTCTGCGTTAGCATCACACACACTTACTGAATGAAGAATATGAGGACAATAAATAAACATTGCATTGTAAAAACACCATTGAGATACACGCATCTTTTATTTGTTCTCGTTAAAAACAATCAATCTGAGGTGACGTTGATGTAAAGTCCTTTAATGGCACCCTATAAAAATCCTTCATGTTAATGAACCGAGGCTTTGCGCTTCAGTCTGCAGTGAGAGCGTCTGGGAAACTGGGAAAACACGGAAAGGGGAAGAACAGCTACGTCAATGTAGATCAACTGAAGCAAACTCTCCCCCACGCTAAACACGTCAAAAGAACAATGTAATGTTTTAAACACTTTACATGATACAGAAATGGCCTTGCCGCAGGTTTTGCACGGCTGGAAGCTTTCCTGACACAAAGCTGGAGATACTGGGAAAGCGAAGCCGCTGCGAGTCATGAGTGGGAGTGATTTCTACGAGGCGACTGGCCTGGAAAAGAAAAGAGGAGAGGAGACAGATATATAGTGGTTTCGATACAATGGGGGAATGTTTGTGCTTCACGAGTGAATAGAAAGAGCTCATGAAAACATCATGACGATTTAGGGAGAGGATTGTTTTAGAGAGCATGTAGGATTGAACGCCTGCATCTCTGCCAGCAAGTGCTTAGTCTTCTCAATACACAATAAAAATGACACCAAAATCAAATGTATTACGGGCTCGAGTCCTTATAGTGCCATTTATGAGCCGTCAAATCATTGCTAACAGCATTTCGCAGATTCAAATAACTATACCGTATGAAAGCCATTTTATAACCAAATTATAGGGTAAACATTGGAAATGCTTTGAAATCATCTTTGTCTTTCACCTCACAACCTGCCATCTTTCGAGCATCTCTTCCAAAATGAGTGTTTATTAGAATTTGAAGTGATTTTGAAAGTCTATTCTGTGCATTTAAAGCTTACATCTTTTCAGTGGTTCCCTTAAAATCACTATGAAATCAAAATGACCCTGTTTGTGGTCTTCCCTGGTTTTAATGACTGCCATAGTCAATGATATATGTATAAATTCAAACATAAAATGTAAATACTTGCATCACTTTTGATACTGACAAATAAATTAACATTTAAAATGGTTTAATTCATATTCAAAAAAATGTGTTTTTATAAAGGAAATTTAAATGTTGCATTAGAAGATGGCTTATTAATGTACTATTTTATCTTTATAAATTACAGTTAAAAGTGATTAATTCAACTATTATTTTGAGTTAATAAATTGATAAAGATATCTTTCATCAAACTGTATCAACTTTACTTCTAAAACAACGACGTCACTAAAAGCATCTTTCTCCACTAGCAGTCACTCAAAAGTAGCCGAGTTATACTGTAGCTGATGAAATAACTTTTTATCGGAATATAACTTTATCTGAAGACCTACATTTTGCTCGGCACCAATCAGTCAGTTAAATCAGCAACTACTCATTTAAAGTAAAATAAATGGGTCACAGCCATCCAGACTTTCTTAGTATAAAAAGATGTATTTTCCCCAGAACTGTACAGCACTTAAGAATGGAAATCTAGTTAAAGCATTGAAGACGGTTTAATTCAGATCAAATCTTGACAAAAACTCCATTATGTGGCTCACTATCACTTCTAGAAAGCCGTTTGAAGGCAACCAAAATTGACATCAGCACATGTTCCCTTAATTCTAATGTCAGTGAACCGGCGACATTAATATTGAAAGGATCGAGGTTATTGAGAGTGAGATGAATGAAATGAAAAGGTACACCGTGTCTGAAACTCAAGTGGCAGAAATGAAAGAAACAAACTGTTTTTGTTTCATTTGGATGAAGAAAGCATTTAATTGCCATGCCGAACGCAGTTTTTGCTGGAATTGCATAGCGGCGAGTGACTTCCGGTAAGATGCTCTCAACATCCGTTTAGTAATTGTCATCAGCTAGACGACGTTACTGGTGATGGCAAATAGTGGAGGCTCAGGTAGAATTTGTGCTGTTAAAGGCCGTCACAACAGCTACAAAAAGCAACAACAAAAAAAAAACTTCTGGAACGTGAGTGTTACAACCACAAGCCAAGAGTGGTTAAATGGTTAAATGCCCAAAACCATTTAAATTGCACAGGATGCCATCCGACGATGAGGGCAAAAGACAATCGTAGCACTTAATTTGAAATGACCACCCCGTAACATCCATGTATGCTCATTCCACTTTATGGACAGACAACCAACAATGGGAAATCCATATCCTGAACTTTGGCTTGGGTATGATCGTCCATTAAGAAAGAAGAGAAGACGACGAACTTGTCTGGAGGAAGGTGAGACTATTCATTAACGTTATTTACAAGGCTAACGTGCGGGTCTGCACAATTAATCGAAATGTGGCTTACACTCTCATAAAATAAAGTACATAATTGTACCTTTAGGGGTACAATGGCTTGTCACTGGGGCTGTACCCTCAAGGGTACAATATTGTACCTTAACATTTAAAAGAAACGGTACATCTATGTACCTTTTAATGCTTTTTGACCCTCAAAAAGGTACATATATGTACCTTGAGGTCCAATAATAAGCCCTATGGGGTACGTTAGTGTAGATTGTACCTTGGGGGACAGAAATGGACTCCTACTGTACCCCTATTTCTGACAATGTATGATACCGATACTGTGTTTTAAGTACCAAGTTCTCATGATGTGTGCTTAAACATCTTTAAGAAAACAGTGTTCCCTTCAGCACTTCAGTATGTTAATTTGTAGCATAAGGTTGTTCATTTAAAAAATGACTCCAGGGAGGCCTGAAGAAGAGAGTCATGCCCCATGTAATCAAATGCTGATGACCACGGCTGTACATCTAAAAACTTTGCCTCTGTTGGAACACAATGGGAAGACCACATCTTGGATGAGCATTGTTATATCAAGAGACAACACAGTGTAACTTATGTAAACCAGTCAACGCAGTGTGATATATTCAAGCATCCTATTCTGATGAACGACTCTGACTCAAATCTGTACGCTGGCTCCCACTCCACACATTTCATTCCCTTAGCTGTTCTGCATCCCCATGCGAATGTGGCATACCAGCCTGAAGTCGAACAGCAAATCTTGCTCACACTAATGAAGCTGAAATTATACCTTTTGATAGAAGACCTAGCCATTCGATTTTGTATATCAGTGAGTCAAGTGAGCAGGATCATTTCTCTTTGGATCAACACCATGGTTGTAAGTAGTAAGTAAGTAAGTTTTATTTATATAGCACCTTTCACAGGTATAAGGCCACAAAGTGCTTCACAACAAAACATTTATATCATAAAATACACACAAAAAAAGCATAGACAGAACATGATCATATCAACCCACAAGCAGCTAATTAAAAGCCTGAACAAATAGATGAGTCTTTAGTCTGCATTTGAAGGCATCAACAGAGTCAATAGAGCGCATAGATGGTGGGAGGTCATTCCACAACCTAGAAGCAACAGCCTGAAAAGATCGGTCACCTCTTGTACGATAGCGAGTGCGTGGAACCGTCAGCAGACTCAGGGGTATAGCGCTGAATCTGTAGTCTTGAAGGATCTGAGACCACGGCTCCCCAAAAGACACAATAAGGGCCACAACACCAGAGGCATTTAAGCAATACTATCACAATGTTACCTGTATCTTAGACTGCAGTGAAATCCAAAAACCAAAGAACCTTGACTCAACGTCGGAATCAAAAAAACGTACCAAGTGCAAAACATGTAAAAAAGGAACTAATATCAAATGGTTAATTATTAATGGTTAATAAATGATACATTCAAAATGGTTTTGAAAACTTGCCTTGACACATTGCCAGAACTGTTTTCCTCCTAAATGGCAGGATCTATACACTTTAAAAAAAAAAAAAGAAAAAAAATCTGTTAACCTTCATACCAGTCCTTTAGGCTTTTCTGACAATATGTAGGTATTTGCCATTCAGTTTGATTCATCCGGCAATGAATTCATCCACATCTCTAGGAAGCATCGCAGCGAAGTAAAAGCCTCTGAGACACGTAACCTGCTCTGTTAAATACTCTGCGTCATATGGTACATTTATCAGAATGTGTTCCTTTGGTGACCAGACAAGTGGTTTTGCCATTCTCAACCCAGTACAAAACCGGCCTAAGTGTATCTGTCTGTAGAAACCCCTGACTCCGTTCCTCTGTAATTCAGGCTTCCATCAACCACTTTGATGTCTCTGTAACTCACAGTGAAATGGTCAGGTAGAGAGGTGGTGTTGTTCTTAGGGATAGGGCACTTTATTTCCAGAAGATCCACACCATGTATTCTGCCATCAGGGCTTGCAGACCCTGGCTCTGGTGCCCGAGAGGGACACCTGTAGACCAAGAAGGTTTTGAGCTATTACCTCTTTCTCACTCCCATACTTTGTAGCCGCATTACCCCTGAAAGATAGGGAAGAGATGCTCTCTCATGAATTTATCAGGATTTTTTGTTGCTCGTACTTGTACGCCTTTAGCTGAACTAGCAGTGATCCGTATCTGTCTTGCACTATCCCAAACCTCTGACAAGCTCTGATTTTGTGTTTGAATCTCCAGTACAGCTGCCTGGTCTAGTTGCTGTAAAATGCTTTACATTTACTGCAAGTCAAAGTCTCCCCATGTGTCTGGTGGAGTTCTACACTATCGGTTTCATCTTCCTGCTCTGGTACATTTGCATTGTAGCACTTTTCCAAAAGACTATTTTTTTAGTTCAAACAGAGCTTGAAGAACTGACTCTCCCCCTGAAGTCATGATGTGTGTCATAGCATGGTGTCGATGCTAGCCCTTCTCCCTCCCTCGCTGATGACGCACCATATACTTCCTCAGCTCTGTGATGTCTAAATGTTTTCTGGTTCAAAACATTGATTTGTTTCTGTTCATGATTTCTTCCTGTCCCAGCGTTCCATCTGTCACACCCCTGGCCACTGCATTCTGCTCCTTTATTACTTATTGCACAGTACATCACCATTAGCACACGAAAAAAAAATTCAAGCTAAAGAATTTTATTATAATTTGCATTTATTATTGTTTAAATATTGCTGTAAAAATGAATTCTTCACGTTGAATCCCGCTGCACATACAGACTATTTAAATGTATTTGCTGTATGTTAAGACTGGCAGTGTTGCTCTAGTTATAAAAACCCACCGTCCACAACACAGCAGCATCACGACGACAAGACCCAGCAGGGCCGGCAGGAGCATCAGCTGTTTCTACTACTCTGTTATTGTGTACCATAACCCACGCAACGTGACTGGGTTTATGTATAGTCTGACTCGGCTCTACCTCCACTTTTAAGAATGTGAACTGATGATGATTATGGCAAACAATTCATCCAATTTTATTACTGTGTAAGTAATTGTATGCTTCCGTGCTTTTATAATGTCTAAGCTCCTCGCCGTCGACACCCTCAAACAAAACAAGATAATTGAATATGTTAACGTATGTGACTGATGGCCATTGTGTCATATAATCAATCCAGGATTGCTTGGCGCTTGTCAACTTTGTAGGATGAGGGACCGACAAAGTTACTGTTTACGGTCTTCGTTAAAGCTGCAGTCCATAACTTTTTTTAGCCCAAATACATTTTTGAGCAAGTACATAACCAGCCAGTGTTCAGAACTCTCTGCTTGCCGTCGCCCGGTTCAAAACGGTAAGCTTGTAATAATGTTTTTAATTCCAGTGGTACTAGTGGATTTCCGCGGGAAATTCAAGCATGTCTTTGCGTCATTATGTCACATCTGTCCACATAAAGAAGGTGTCACGGCTAGTCGGCTATGAGTGTGAGGATGCTGGAGGTGGAGATTTATAGCCTTTTCTCACAGCACTTGATATAATTAAACATGTCAATTTGATGGTGGATCCAGAAAGGTTCAAACGACAATCACCAGGAGATTCACCCGTTGTAAAACGCAAAAGACTTCGGACTTCGGAGTGGCTACAGAAAAAAAAGAGACTGTAACCGGACCCATGCGAAAACAAGGAGAATATCGGAAGGGCATTAAATGTAGTCACGCAATGCTGATGTTGTTAACATTAACAATTTGAGAACAAAGTATAATTTGCACGGTTTGACGTGATATGGTAAGTGATCGTTAGATTTAATCAGCCTTAAATTTCCCTTAGTTGGTCAGAACAAAAGTGGATGTTAATTGTTCAGAACATTTTCC
This sequence comes from Leuciscus leuciscus, assembly GCF_965113295.1. Lineage (NCBI taxonomy): Eukaryota > Metazoa > Chordata > Actinopteri > Cypriniformes > Leuciscidae > Leuciscus > Leuciscus leuciscus. The sequence goes on along the minus strand of NC_138735.1, from coordinate 1,469,685 downwards.
AGTGAAAATTCTTATGTTGGTCATACTTTCAAAAAGTAGAATCTGTGATTGCGAATGAGGCACAACCCACGTAAAGTTGATCATTCCACGATTAACTGTAATTGCAGATTTCGAACAGAGATGGCGACAAAGAGGAAAAACTACGGACTGCAGCTTTAAACAGTCTTGCCCGTGCTGAGACCGCAAACTAATGTTGCCATTGCTTGTTGCCATTATGGACATTAAAATGAAGTAACACAGATTACAACCTTCGTTTCAGAGCTGTCCAATAACGCCAACCTAAACGCATGAAGCTGCGAACCGGACGTTTCGAGCATCCTGCCTACGTGCACACGCAAAGCATAATGGGTAGTTTCGTGTCCCATGAAAAAGGTGAATATGTATTGCCCTCAGTTTAGTTTGTCTTCGTTTGGTGTTGGTTGGTTGGTTGGTTACCTTCCTTTGTGGATATCATTATTTTACTTTATTTGTATAATAAAGTAACTGCTGCATTTAGATCCGCTTCACCTGCCTCCTCCTCCTCCTCCTTCTCCTCCTTCTCCTCCTCCTCCTCCTCCTCTCCTTTTTCTTCTTCTTTAGCCGAAACAATGAGTCTATTTAAATATTTACGAAAATTAATGAAATCACCCCAACAATAACATACTGCTCCACTGAAGGAAAGAGCAAGAACAGCGTGGATTCATGAAGTGCACAGGATATTTGTATGCAAAGAGTTAAAAGTTTGGATTCCTGCGGAGTCTGAGTATTGATAGTGTCCAAAAGAGAAGAGCATATGACCTATAAAAAGGACTCTGACTCACACTCTGGCTTCAGGGATTCTGTCTAATTAACATTTTAATTAATACGAAATATTGTTAACTGAGGGCCATTCTCTGAGCCTCGACTCAGACTGGCTAATTAAAGATGTTTTCACTCAACTCATGGCCTAAAAAGTGCAGTGAAAGAGAGAGAAATATGACACCCATCCTACAGATTGACACGCAACCGAGGACTGCATTTCACAATGTCAAAACATCTCGTTTCAGCTCAACTTTCTAATGTTTCAGCTGTTCTTTGTTCTTTGTTTAAATCTAAAGATGCAAATCATTCTGGCAGATGATTGCATGAATATGTCAGGTTTATTCTTAATTGTTAGGCCATAATTATATACAAAACCTCTGTATTTATTTGTCTTTGCACCAAAATGAGTCATCACTTACTGTTTAATGACACGTTCAAACCAACCCACAATCACCTCCATTCTGATGCTAATCCTGACACTCATGTGATCTGATTTGTATTCATAAATAAGAGCACATTTTAGTATGTTAAGATCAGTGTTGGACGTCACACATTACAAGTAATGTAATAACAAGTAAAAGTCTGACTGGCTTCACGCCGGGCAAATCTTTGCCTCCACGTCGTGCAATAAAATAAATAATTTAATTATTATTTTTGGATGATCCCTTACATAAATGTTACATTTGTACATAAAATGTCAAATTGGTTACATCAATTAAATGTAAAGCCATTAAACATATTTAATAAATCTTATTTATTATAAATACATTAACACTTTACAATGAGGTTCAGATTGTCAACATTTTGCATTAGGTATCATGAACTAATAAACATCAAAATGTGTTGTTAATTGTTCATCTAGGTTATCCTTAATTTATAAATATGTTAATTCATAGTTTATAATACATTGACTAAAGTATACAACTTTACGTCTTGAAATGTATTAGTTAACCAAAATTAATAAACAGTGTAAAATTATTGTTAGTTCAAGATAACTGTAATGCAAACTAAAATTAATCTTATTTAGGGATGCATCGATATGAAAATGTTGGTCGATAACCGATTACCCTTTGTATTTGAAAGCCGATAACCGATATATAGGGGGCGATAAAATCTAAATCCATTTTTTTTATATATAATTTTTGAGAGCCGGATAAAAAATAAATAATAATTCTCGCCAAGCCATGACCCAAGCACACAATTATAATGTTCTTATTATAATTTTATGTGGCCGATATAACAGATTTGCACTGCACTTAATTGAAAAACATCATGGAGAACAGTTGCGCATCTGAAGTGTCTCAACTGAAGGAAATTATCCATTATATATCGGCTTTAACATATAAGCCAAATTTTCTTATTGGGCCGATAACGATAACATTAAAAATGAACACATATCAGCCAAGACCGATATGGTGTCTGATATATCGTGCATCCCTAATCTTATAGTAAAATATAAGAAATATATGGTGGTGGGGTGGTGGTCCCTCTTTTTAAGAAGGGGGACCGGAGGGTGTGTTCCAACTACAGGGGGATCACACTTCTCAGCCTCCCTGGGAAAGTCTAGGCCAGGGTACTGGAGAGGAGAATACGGCCGATAGTAGAACCTCGGATTCAGGAGGAACAGTGTGGTTTTTGTCCAGGCCGTGGAACATTGGACCAGCTCTATACCCTCTACAGGGTGCTGGAGGGTTCATGGGAGTTTGCCCAACCAATCCACATGTGCTTTGTGGATTTGGAGAAGGCATTCGACTGTGTCCCTCGCGGCAACCTGTGGAGGGTGCTCCGGGAGTCCGGGGTCCTTTGCTAAGGGCTGTCCGGTCCCTGTACGACCGAAGCAGGAGCTTGGTTCGCATTGCCGGCAGTAAGTCAAACTTGTTCCTGGTGCATGTTGGACTCCGGCAGGGCTGCCCTTTGTCGCCGGTTCTGTTCATAATTTTTATGGACAGAATTTCTAGGCGCAGCCAGGGGCCGGAGGGTGTCAGGTTTGGTGACAACACGATTTCATCTCTGCTCTTTGCGGATGATGTTGTCGTGTTGGCCTCATCAGACCAGGACCTTCTGCATGCACTGGGACGGTTTGCAGCCGAGTGTGAAGCGGCTGGGATGAGAATCAGCACCTCCAAATCCGAGGCCATGGTCCTCAGTCGGAAAAGGGTGGCTTGCCCACTTCAGGTTGGTGGAGAGTTCCTGCCTCAAGTGGAGGAGTTCAAGTATCTTGCGGTTTTGTTCACGAGTGAGGGAAGGATGGAACAGGAGATTGACAGACGGATCGGTGCAGCTTCTGCAGTGCTTCTGTCATGGTGAAGAAAGAGCTGAGCCGCAAGGCGAAGCTCTCGATTTACCGGTCAATCTACGTTCCTACTCTCACCTATGGTCATGAGCTTTGGGTCATGACCGAAAGGACAACTATCCCGGATACAGGCGGCCGAAATGAGCTTTCTCTGCAGGGTGGCTGGGCGATCCCTTAGAGATAGGGTGAGGAGCTCGGTCACTCGGGAGGAGCTCAGAGTAGAGCCGCTGCTCTTCTACATCGAGAGGGGTCAGCTGAGAGGGGTCAGCTGAGGTGGCTCGGGCATCTGTTCCGGATGCCTCCTGGACGCCTTTCCGGGAAGGTGTTCCGGGCGCGTCCCACTGGGAGGAGACCCCGGGGAAGACCTAGGACACGCTGGAGAGACTATGTCTCCCGGCTGGCCTGGGAACGCCTCGGTGTCCCCCCGGAAGAGCTGGAGGAAGTGTCTAGGGAGAGGGAAGTCTGGGCATCTCTGCTTAGACTGCTGCCCCCGCGACCCGGCCCCGGAGAAGAGGATGGATGGATGGATGGATGGATGGATGGATGGATGGATGGATGGATGGATGGATGGAACACAATATATGAATTCCGCGAATTTCAGTCTGTGAACCTCAAAGGAGTCCTAAACATCAATCTCTAAAGTTGTATCTATATATAAATATGTCAATGTGTTGATATAGTACATATTAGTGTCTCTCCAAGCATATGAAAAAAAAAAAAAAATGTATGTGTGGTAAATCCATACTTCACGTCTGAACAACTGCGGTTACTAATGAGATCATGCTACTATAGTCCGTCCTCTGGGAAACTTTATATATGCTGTTGTTATCAAGGAGAGGAATATCATTCTTCTCTGGTTACCTGAACACAGCAAACTCCCCCCAGGCCATCTGAGAAGACCTTGCTGTAAATAGATGTTGTTTGTGCAATTATTTGTTTTGAGGACATGACAGAGAAATCTATAGAGGAAATATTCACTGCCCACCGGAGGTCCATAGTATTGATTGAGAATGTAAAGTACAGTGCCTCAGCTCCACAGTCTGGGATCATTAAGAAGTGCAGGAACGTCAAATCAGGAATTTAATTTCGGCATTGAACCTTTAACTAATCGATAACATTCATAAGCCGTTTGGAAAAGGACATGCTTGGTATAGTTAAATAGTCTTTTAATCTGAAAATCGCATCATTGAAGTTGGAGTTTGGAGCAACCGTTCATTTGTCTGGTAAACTTTATATACTGTAATTTTATGCCAAAATTCTATATACATGTATAACGCATGAAGAGACCATATCTACACATGAGGAGACCATATAAATACACATGAGGAGACCATATAAATACACATGAGGAGACCATATAAATATAAAATAAGTAAATACAAATAAATTATATAAAAGTAGAAGTACGCAGCAGCCATATAAAAAAAAAAAAAAAAAATGTCTTTAAAGTCAATAAATAAATAAAAATGTGCTCAATTTAAGTAAAGACACACATACACACACACACACACACACACACACACACACACACACACACACACACACACACACACACACACACACATATACTGCTGTGTGTTAGCATTAGTCTTGTTGTTTTGGTTTAACGCTCTCCTTCTTTCACTCCACTGCTGTTCCTCTCACACATATGCAGCTTCTCCCTCAAGATTACAGCAGCAATAAAACATGGCTAATGAAACGGCACCAATGTTTCTCAGTGACCACAACTCATACTGAGGCAATGAGGCTTTATTAGAGGGTAAAATTGATAATATATTGAAATGTAGGGTTGATTTAAACTGATGAGGTAAAACAAGTTAAAATGCAGGTTTTTCAAGAAGAAAGGCTTCCGCATAAACCTGTGCCTCCTCGCTCATCGGGAAGCTTCTCATTCTGAAGTCCTCGCTCCTCGCTCCTCGCTCCTCGCTGTGCAGTTAGAGAACTGAGATGTCCTTCAAGATGCCTAACTCGGATTGGTTTTTGGGTCACAGGCTGGAGGACGGAGGATCAGGAAAATGAGGAAGCATTTGAGTTTTGAGAAGCAGCCCATATCCATAATCCATTTTAGCCACAATTTGGCCGTCTGAGACAAATTTTGCAAATCCGAAAAGATTTCTCTGATCCTAGGCTAAAATCTGAAGTCTTTGATGGTTAGTTTGACATGTTCACCGACAGCTGGATTTGCAGTTATCATTTTGTGTCAATATGCTGAATTATGGGGTAAAATCATACCATATTGTATTGTTATATATTGTATTGACAACTCATCAATTAAATATTGACGTATATTCTGCAAAATTAGACCCTTTTAAATAAACACTGACAAAAAATGATACAAGTTTTAGGACTGGACGATATGATGATATATAGTATAACATTGATATTGTCATGTCTTGTTTTGGTCATGTTTCCTGTCTTTGTCATGTTTCCTGTTGTCATGTGATTCCCTGTTATAGTCATGTGATCATGCCATGTGTTCCCTTGTCTGATGTGTCATGTTGTCATTGGTTCATTGTGGGTCCAGTATTCTGTAACAGAATCCACTGGAGGCAAGTTGAAGTGAGAACTCAAGAGCAGCTTTAATTCCAGAACATGATCAGACATAAAACAAAAGGAGTGGGACTTTTTAAATACTTTTTAAATATTGTTTACCCTTTTTATTATTTAATGGGGCTAACAGTAAATAAGCCTAATTATAATCAACACTTACACTTTGAAGAGTAAAAATGACAGAAGGTTACGGTAATTCAACTTTATTAAAACTGCATGTTGTAGGTTGTGTTTGAATAATAACGTATCTTTATTTTATTTAGCTGAGGTAAATTGAACGCAATACTCACGTATCCTCGCTCGATGAAGAACGAGACGACACAATGAGCCCAACGGGCGGCTGAAATTGAAAAGGCAGATTTTCGCGCTTCAGGGCAGTGACGAGTAGGGGAGCGCGGGGCACAACCTAACGCGGGGCTAGTTGTAACACGCTTGTTTTAAATACTTCCGCACATGCTTGGATGATGAAACTTTGTGTATTTACTAGTTGCCATATCAACACTATATAGAAAAAAAAATTCCGCCAAATTTTTTTACTTTTTTTTAAGATATCCATAGACATTTATTAAACCATAGCAAAAGTAAATTTCTTACTTAAGTTAATTTTTCATCTCTATTTTTTGTGTTTATTTAAAATAAGACAAATCTGATATTATTTTAATCTCCAAGATGTTATTTAACAGTTGAGATAGTTATTTAATGCTTCGCTAACTAGCAGAAGACACTAGCAGGGTTTAAACCCCAGTTGTGCAGGCGGGGGCATGTTGTAACACTGCGTTACAATGTGCCCCTATTAGAAATATGCTATTATATTCTATACTTTTATTAATTTTATTGGGAAAACGTGAGAAAAAGGTTAATAAAGACTGAGAGTCAATGTTCAGAAATGACTAATTATTTATTTGTTTTGAACTATGTTGTATAGCTGTGTTTTCCTGTGTTCGTAGTCAAAACTCAAAAATTTGTTTATATTTAATTATTAAAAATTGCCATTGTTTTATATGAAAAAGTTTTTTAATTGTATTTTATTTAGGAAATATTTTAGTTTGTTTTGTATATATTTTTTATTAGATCAGATAACATTTTAAGCTGTCATATGTTATGTTTCAATGTGCCCCACACATGTTACAATGTACCCCACCTATGGGGCATGTTGTCACATTTCACTTCCATTCTTTCGGGGTATGTCAAGAAAAAAGTATATACTGTATTAATAAAACAAAACCACATAATTGTACTAGACATGTGGGAAATTAATGTGGGAAAAAATAAATACTCTGAACCATAAGTAGATTTACACAAACTGAGAAAGTCAAAAAGCATTAGGTTGTGCCCCGCTCTCCCCTACATGTGTAGTCCAGGGGTTGTCCAGACACCCTCAGCACAACCTTAAGCAATGGCCCTGAACAGTGGTTTAATGTCAACATTGTGACAACGCTCTAACAACCTTCATCACACAACGTAGTTACAGCAACCTTTTGGCCATGTTGTTATAACGTTGCTAGAAGGTTGGGTATGTTGTGCCAACGTTATGTGTTAGTGCTGGGGGCTCTTTTAAATAGCCCGACTCAGAGCCATAGAGAGAGAGAGTTGCGACACTCCCATAGACCTCCGTTGTAAATAATGGCGGCGCTTTTAACCGCCTACTTCCGGGATATGAAGATCGGAATAGTTCCAAACACTGTCATTTGGGCGTTGGACACCATTCACTTACATTGCTGCGCGTCGAGTTGTTCCAGAGTTAAGTTGCCGAAATATCGACCTCTTTTGAATTGTCAACTGTCCATATTGTATCAGAGGCCCTTTGCGATGCTTATACTGGTCTTCATTTGTACATGCACAGCGTAATTATTTATATTTTATGTTGGTTGTTTCAACCAATTTTCAAGCACTGCCTGCTAGCGCGACTTCGTCAGCTAAGAGTTCGGTAATGAATCGCTACCACCTTTTTAGCAACTTTTATTTAATTTAATTTTTTGGGATATACTAACTTTTCATTATGTTATTATTGTCTTGAGTGAAGCGGCTTGTGAGAACAATGCTGGACCTTTAGGATTGTTAACTTATGGCCATCACCAGTCCTGTCTGTTTCATGGATCACCTGCCCCTGGTTTTTGTTTTTCTTGTTCACACACACAAGCACACATTTTTGTTGTCTGTCATTGTTTAATAAAACATATTTTATTTGAAAACCTTCATTTGTATCAGCCATGCTTAAATTCGTTTTTAATCTGTTATAGTTTTGATAATGTGTATGGCCTTAATCTTAAAATAATATTCTTAGTCTTAACATGATCATGTTTCACGTTGTGGTCCTGGGGGTGGCCACTTTCATCAGAAGAAGTGAGCTAGCTTCTAAGCGAATTCTGAACGGACCGCCACGGCAGACCTCTTTGCGTGATCACGAAGGTAGGCTAATGGCTGAATCAAAATTTATAAGCAAAATCACGGGAATCAATAGCCTAATACAGCCCAGTTGTGCTAAAATAAATATCATGAGACGTCCATCATCAGATGAATGATATGGAAAAGTTAAGTTAGAGCCGCTAAAGCCAGTGCTACTACTCATGCGAACATGAACACTAAGCTTTTCCCTCCAAAAATATAGCCTAAAACTTATCTCAAAATGCAAAACTGACATTAACAAAATGCAATAATGCAATAACAGCTGAAAAAGTACTTGGGTGTGTGTTTTATTTTATATTTACCGTTCAATAATGCAATCGCTGCTGTCTGTCCCATTGAAGAACATGACAGCCAGCGTACGTTTTGGAACTATTGGGGCTTACATGAACCACGTGACAGCCATAGCGGCGACATCAAAGAGTGTCGCAACTCTCTCTCTCTATGGCTCTGGTCGGGACTGTCGTACAGTCTGACATTAATGACAACTGAGATCTTACAGTGTGACATGACTTACAGCGATGATCATGTTCGTACAGTCTGACAAGCAACAATCGTAAAGGTCTATAATAAATCGCACAGTGTGCACCCGGCTTTCTCTCTCTCCAGCAGAGTTTACCTCCAACCCTAATTAAACACACCTGAACTAGATAATCAAGGTCTTCTGGATTACCAGAGCTGCACTCTGCGGGACAGTGGCCCTCCTGGAGCGGAGCTTGACACGTGTGCATTAGAAAACGTGCTTTAGATGGTTATCATCATGGCCATGTTCATTAAATGATGCGCTCTAATGAGCTTCTAATGGTCCAACACTCTTTATGACACATTACATTCATATGCAACATTGTAAAATGCTCTTCAGAAAACAGTCAGAAACCAGAAAGCAAAGCACCAATATATACGGTTACACACACTGAGTGGCAGAAACACTGATTGGCATCATTTGTTTTCAGCATGAATGCTGCGAAAAACACACAAAACACATCTAAAACGGGAAAGAGCTTTGAGATCGACTGTACAACTAGATTTGACAAGAAATCTGAGGTATATTTTTACAGACTGCTGAAAGCTACAGAACAGAGAAGCAACTGGATCCAGGCAGAGAAAGCTGGATTTACAGTTATCATTTTGTGTCAGTATGCTGAATTTAGGTAGCCTGGGAAAACCCAGACAACTTCCAGCAAATTTAGATTTGCTCTGCAAGTAGTCTGGCAAAGAGCTCATTCAAGGCCACTTCTAATCCGTCGAAATAGCGGCACCAATCAGAAACGTTGGGGCGGGGTTTACACGATGACGATCGCTCTGATTGGTTTTAGGTCTATCCAATTGCGCCCAGAGGCATTAGAGCGACGTCCGTTGGTGAAGCGCAGCAACTTTTAAATGCATTATTATATTCAAATTGCAAACACATGAGGACAGTCTCCATGAAAGACCCACTGGCAGATGAACGTGCTGCTACATTTCTCTCCGAAACGGTAGGAAATTAAATTAGATTTATTAGAGGATTTTAACTATGACAAGATGATTGACAGGGCAGTTTACGTGACAGGACGCACGCGACAGATCCGTCCGATAAAGATGATGAAGTAGTATGTCCCAAAGCTTGCCTACTTTTTTGCTACACATTCAAAAGTAAATACCTTTTCTTCACAAAAAGAGTACATACTTTTATGGCGTAGTGTAACTTAGGCGAATTGGGACGCAGCATATGGCTTTACACGATGACGATCGCTCTGATTGGTTTTAGGTCTATCCAATTGCGCCCAGAGGCATTTGAGCGACGTCCGTTGGTGACGCCCCTTTGGAAATGAGTTATTAATGAAGCTTTGCCAGACCATAACTCAGTTACTACTGAGAATGGTCTGGTTTTAACCAGGCTAGAATTTAGGGCTAAAATCATACCCTATATATTGTATTGTTATATTTTGTATTGACAACTCATCAAATAATATTTACCATTGTATATTCTGCATAATTGGACGCTTTTAAATAAACACTGACAAAAAAACTATACAAGTTTTAGGGATGGATGATATGATGATATATAACATATATAACATTGATATTGTCACGTCTTGTTTTGGTCATGTCTCATGTCTTTGTCATGTTTCCTGTTGTCATGTGATTCCCTGTTATAGTCATGTGATCATGCCATGTGTTCCCTTGTCTGATGTGTCATGTTGTCATTGGTTCATTGTGGGTCCAGTATTCTGTAACAGAATCCACTGGAGGCAAGTTGAAGTGAGAACCCAAGAGCAGCTTTAATTCCAGAACATGATCAGACATAAAACAAATGTGGAACTCAGAACACGAACAAGAACAAGAACAAGAACACGAACATGAACATGAACATGAACTTACAAGACAAAACAGTGGTTACAGGAAACAATACTTGACAAGGAAACATGTCAAACATGAGGGCTTAAATACACAGACTAATGACTAGACAAGGGACACATGTGAACAACGAAACAATGAATCAATGACAACATGACACATCAGACAAGGGAACACATGTCACACAGACGTGAGACATGACAGATATAAGTCATCACATGGATTTAGATCGACCTATATTGTATTTATATAAAGCGTTCACAGACAAATTTGATTTGTTTTTCCTTGCCGTGGAAATCAGGCTCATATAAATGTCAGGAAACATGATTCCTGCTGCATGTCAACACGGATCACTGGATCTTTGGTAAGTTGTAAGGAACACTATATCGAGTCCAACCTTTAGTTTAAACTGATAATCGTTTATTTTACTCACGTTTTCGCTGTTTCCGCTGTTAAATCAAGTCACGCAGAAGCTCATGTGACATCAGTGCATACCCTCTATATGGTTTGATGCAAGAACAAATAGTATTAATATTGTAAACTGGACTAAAAAATTGTCTCTACATGCAGTAAATGGTGACCAAAACTCTTTAAACTAATATATTGGTCTGAAAGTTCATTCATGTGTTCATTTGAGACAATCCTTTGTTGATGAAATGGTTCATTTGTCACACAAAATCACTGGAGAACAATCAGACCCTTGATTACAAAGGGCCGGCCCCATGTGGAGCTTAAACACCAGCAGATGTTACACAAGAGAGATGTGTTTTCAGGGAACAGGGCACTGCTCCCTCAGGCTTCTGGGACAACACATGCCATCATTAAATAAATAAATCTTTGATAATAACCGCTGGCAAGATGGGCTTTTAGTAAAACTTGGCTAGATAGTCAAATATGTTGCAGAATATTTTCTGCACAGCTAATCCCACCTGTGCTGACTGTACAACTCCGAAGGAACAACACAAGCCCTTTTTTAAAGTGTTTGCCATTCTATGCTCTATCCACACTTCCACAGTGGAAACCTAACACTGAAGGAATAGAAAGTTACATAGTTTAAGAACAACATGAGGATGACTTAATTATGTCCTTTCGCGTGACCATTTAAACATACAGTGATGCTACATGTCCATGAGTCATTTGTTGGGGGTGGAGAGAGATGTGAGACTCATTGCCGGCTATTCTTTTCACGTTGAGCATTGAACCATTAGCAGAAGCCATACTTCAAAATGCAAGGATTCAGGGAACAGAGGATGAAGGGATGACAGATCATAAAATAGCACAGATATACGGCTCTTCATAGAAACCCATCTCGCTCCATCCCTGCACTCATGCAATGTCTGGGAAAATATGGACTACAGTCTCAGGATATAAAGTTAATGAAATTAAATCTGAAGCAATGATGATCTCTGATACTTTGCCATCCCAGTTAAATGAAGTGGTCTCATTGCACTGATCCAAACAAGGATTTAGATATTCCAACCTAATCCCAACCAGCTATTCAAGGCGAATCATTATAAACTAATAAAACAAATAAAAAATGATAAAGCGAGATGGAAGATTCTCCCTCTCTCGTTGCTGGGTAGATTTGAGGGGATAAGAATGAACTTGTTGAATGAATGAATGAATGAATGAATGAATGAGGCATTTATATAGCGCTTTCATATGTACTACTGTACACCCAAAGCGCTTTACAATCATATCAGGGGATCTCTCCTCAACACCACCAGTGTGAGCATCTACTTGGATGATGCGACGGCAGCCACAGTACAACGGCACCAGTGCGCTCACCACACACCAGCTATAGGTGGAGAGAGGAGAGAGAGTGATAGAGCCAATTCAATGTAAGGGGATTATTAGGAGGCCATGATTGGTAAGGGCCAAAGGGTGGAATGTGGCCAGGACACCGGGGTTACACCCCTACTCTTTACGAGAAATGCCATGGGATTTTTAATGACCACAGAGAGTCAGGACCTCGGTTTTACGTCTCATCCAAAGGACGGAATTAGATTTCTCTTTTTGTTCCAGTCTCTTGTACGCATCTCTGTTTTCAATGTGTTAGATGGATTAATTAGAGCATATGTTTCTGAAAAAAAAAAAAAAAAAAAAAAAGAGAAGAACCTAGGGCAACATGTAAAAGGGTTTAAAGGCCCAGAATCAATCTCTAGGGCCATGAGTAGGTAATATTGAATTTCTTCCATCTATGTGGGACAGTGGATTCAGAACATGGGCAGATAAAGGTCTTGGCATAATGAATCAATTATTCAATGGAACAGAACATAAATCTTTTTCTTTAGCATTCTATTCATTCAAATGATGTGAACAGGCATTTCCAGATAAGACACTATATCACAAGTCATAAAGGACTGGTGATGAAAGAACCAAACAAAATTGAAGAATATTTTATTAATATTGTAGAAAAACACTGAAAGACATGCATCTAATTTATAAAAGGTTAATAACAAATTATATACAAAACACAGGGGATATTAAAAGGAAAATGGGAACTGGAACTAAATACTATAATTTAAGATGATATCTGGGAGGAATTGTGTGAGGGGTGTCATGAAGGAATTAATGGTCAATTATGGAAAGAATCCGACTGGAAAGTGATCTCTGTGCATGTGAAAGAAACATCTCTGGCATTATGCTGGGGGAAATGTGGTAAAACTGGAGATCATACACATTTGAGAATCAAGAATTCTGGAAAAGTGGTAAAGACAAAATACTAGAGGTAGAGATATCTCTAGTGATCCAGTGATGTGTTTGTTGGGAGCATTGCCCAAAAATAAAAATAAATAATAAAAAAATACAATGAGGAAAAGAGATATTTACTACAGATATTGTTATCAATAGATACAATAATAATAACTGCGTACTGGAAGAAGATCCTTAAAGCTTGGTTCAATGGATTCAGAGATTGAAACAAGTTTATACAAAAAAAACAAACAAAAAAAAACTGCAGATCGGAAAGTATTACATTATGTTTAGATGTGTAACTAACAAGAAGCACTTGCTTACCATTTTGAATAGGTATCATGTTGACCAGTTGGTGTTCACTTTCTTTATTCCAAATGCCCAAATATTTGCGTATTGAAATTCTCAGGTACGACGAAGTGTCTTCTGTGTTTTCCCTCTTGACTTAGCCATTTGCTTGCTTTCGTCACTTTTGTTTTTCTTCTTATACACTGGTTTGCTAAGCTGAATTGATCTGTCTCACGACTGCCCGATGCCAATTCCACATGCTCAACCAGCCAAAATACTGTAGACGGGGTCCGACGGGGTCGACGGTGAAACACACCTCCAACGCTCAACAACAGCCGACTTCGGCCGACCGTTGGCTTGGTGTGTCACGGCCTTAAGAGGTGTCTGTCAGTGTCCTACATCCTTATCTGATGCTGTTGGTCATTTATTTGTGTTAGTCCATAAAGATCCAATTAGAAATGGCCCGCCATAGAACCGGTCCCTGAAATCCCAGAGGAAATGCTGTTCAGTATACAGGATGTACATTAGAACGAGTGAGCCAGATTTGTGTTTATAATATTACTGAAAAAAGGATTGCATGAGACAATAGCCCCTTTCACACAGCAATCCCGGTAAATTACCATACAATTGCCAGAATGACTTTACCGGTAAATATACAAATATGCTTTTCACACAAGCAACTGAGTTCTGGGTTTTTACCAGTACGAGACCATTCACACTTCAGCTCCAAAACACAGTTAATTTCTGTTCTGTCAGTCATGGGAAGTGATCTGTAAACACCACTCCTTTGTCTTCATCTGCCCGCATGAGGAGAAGCACTTTAGTTTAACTATCTGTTCAATTTGACAACATTTGTTCACGTCTGAGTGACAGGCATAAGGGGATGATCAAACAGAACGCGTTTTTGCCCTTAAAAACACGACACACAATAGTATCCAACAACTGCAGCGCTGTCTGATGAATGCAAAAGAAGACTGGGTCTCGAGAGCGACGCGTTATAAACGCAGCGAGATGTTGCACAACGGCCAGAGATGATCAGCTTGCGCATATTGACATAGAAAAACTATTAAAGAGTTTACCAGAGGTGGGGGACTCGAGTCACATGACTTGATTCGAGTCGGACTTAAGTCGCAAATTTTAGGACTTGAGACTTGCTTGACAACTATTTATAAAAGACTTGACTTGGACTTTATATTCATGACTTGAGACTTGACTCGGACTTGAGTTAAATGACTGGAAATAACTTGTATTCTGTTTAATAAATATCTGTTTTTGAACGCACCGCAACCTAACCACGTGACACAGCCGACAAGCAGAGAGCGCTAACAGGCTTGTTCGACTTGAACTGGTGTTGCACAGACTAGGGGGGAAACGGTACATGTATTCGTATTGAACCGAAACGGTACGGGCATGAATTTACACGGTATAAAAATAAATAACACTCACGTGCAAATGAATGAATGTAATGCGGAACTACTGTTAGATACGCGGGTTCTTAACGGTCACCTAATCTGTCCCGCCTTAACTCTGTGGCTATAATGAACAGGCTGCGAGTGCGATGTCAAGATTGCAATGCTGAAATATGTTGTGTGTGTGTGTGTGTGTGTGTGTGTGGGTGTGGGTGTGGGTGTGTGGGTGTCTGTGTGTGTGTGTGTGTGTGTGTGTGTGAGAGAGAGAGGCGTGGGCGCGATCGAACAGTGGAAACATAAAAACATACTCTGTCATTTAGTTCATAGTACAGGACATCATTCAAACTGCAAAGTGTTTACTTATATTTGTGTACACTCGCAATAAAACACAACCTTGTGCTTTTGTTAAACTGTAAACTGTTTTTTTTTTTTTTTTGCAATCGTACACAGTCTAATAATTGGTCTTCAGTGTTAGACTTTGAGTGAAAAGCCTATGGATAGTTTTTGGGGATGCACATAAAAGATTGTATACACCTTCACACACACAAAAAAAAAAAAAAAAAAACATTAATAAAAACCTCGAACTTGCAATCACAACCATGCACATGCAAACAAACAATACACTCTTCACTCATACAGATGCACACACACTCACTCACAAATATTAATTACACTCAAATCACCTCTCTCTCTCTCTCTCTCTCTCTCTCTCTCTCTCTCTCTCTCTCTCTCTCTCTACACACACACACACACACACACACTCTCACACACACACACACACACACACACACACACACACACACACACACACACACACACACTCTCTCTCTCTCTCACACACACACACACACACACACACACACACACACACACACACACGAAAATAAAATAAAAACAGTCAAACTCAACCATGCACATGCAACAATACACTCTTCACTCATACATATGCACACACATTCACTCACGTTCACTCACTTTAATCATACTAAATCAAATAACCTCTCTTTTCTCTTTCCTTTTTTAAAAAATAAAAAGGAAATACCTAACTTGAGGATATATATATGTTCATGTTCCATAAAGGGGATGCTTGTCTGAAGAATGCCATGTGGTGGCATAGAAACCATTATACTTGCATTGATTAATACTTCTTAATGGTCTTCTGCAATGTTTGAGGCATATTTAGGTACAGCAGCTGTTTCAATATTTTACATGCTTTTATGTTGGCCTAATTTCAGGTAGTTTTACATTTTATTTGATTTTTTGATTTTTTGATTTTTATTGTATTAACAACTCAGCTGTATGTGGAGTCCTTTTGAGTAGAAATGTATATTGCAATTTTTTGCAAATGTATATTGCAAATAAAAATCCCATAGTCTGTAACTACTACAGTTTTAACTTATTTTCATATATAAATTCAGTTAAATCGTCAAACATTTGTATGACCTGCCACTGACTTGCTTAACCCAAGCTACGACTTGACTTGAATTGCTTGACATAAAGCAATGACTTGACTTGACTTGCTTTTCACAAAATTGACTTGGACTTGCTTGAGACTTGAAGGTTAAGACTTGAGACTTACTTGTGACTTGCACATGTGTGACTTACTCCCACCTCTGGAGTTTACTGAGTTTACTGCTGAGTAATCACGTCATCTCCATAACTGTGCGTTCACACCGGACGCGAATAGCACGTCAAATTCACGTCTACCGCGTCTAGTTTGACGCTTGACCACTTTGTGTTAATTCGCACGTAAAAACAAAAGTTTGAAGCGAAATTTACGCGCGTCAGAGGTGAAATCCGGAGGCGAAAGTTTCGAAACCCGTTGGCGGCCATCTTTTTTAGATGTTTATCGAGCATTAGCATTAGCATTAATCGAGAGAGTCACCGCTCGTATATGCTCTGGAGAGCAGAAACAGCTGCGTAGGGGACATCGTCACTGTACTCGGGTCCACCAGACCCTCCGGAGGGTTTCAGGAGTTTCACGATTTGCTCCAGGAGCTAGGTTTGGTGGACCTAACGGTGAGGACGCTGACGAGGACAGCGTAGGCCGTATAAGGCCTCGGCTTCGAGTGGTCTATGCCTGTCTCGCCCGCGCTCTACAGCCCGGCGCGAGGTTCACCCTCGCCCCCACCCACCTAATCTGTCATTTATTTTTGTTTTGATAATAAATGGAGCCAGCCTCCAAAAGTGAAACCTGTCCTGTGATTTTTTTTAAAGTTTTTATACACTAAATTGTGTTTGTTGTCTTTACATTAGAATAATAATGTTTCATATAATCTAGAATAGATATGGAATAAATAGCATTCAATACAAAATGAGTATCTCTCATATGTTGAAATCGAGTTTTTATGTGAAAGATTTGCTTTGCACACCAAGCATTTTAGTCATATTAAAAAATAATTTATCGAGGCCAAACATAAAATAACATTATAAACTGTCACTTCACCACGTGACAGTAGCAAGCAGGCTCCTGATTGGTTAACGCGGCGCAAATTGACGCAGAAGTTCAGATTTTTCAACTCGGGCGGCAGACGCGAATTCGTGTCAAACACGAGAATGCACAAAATGCACTACATAAAACATTCGCGCGTAACGCGCTTAACGCGCCAGACGTTCAATTCGCGCGAACTTGACGCGCGAATGAGGCGTTTTCGCGTCTACCGCGCCGCGCTCTACGCCTCATTCGCGCCGCAGGAATTTTTTACGCGCGTAACGCGTCTTTGCATTGACTTAACATTGAAATCACTCGCGCCTGACGCGCTATTCGCGTCCGGTGTGAACGAACCATAAGAACTTTATGATTGGCCCAAAGCAGACTTCTGTCTTCGTACGGGATCATACTGGTAATCTTCATTCTGCGCTCACGCAGAACATATTACCGGTAATTTACTGGTAATGTTACAACTGCTAAAATGTTACAACTGGTAAATTGCCTGGACCAATTTACCAGTATTTTTTTATACGATCCTGTTCACACATTGTCTATTACTGGTAATTTACATGTAAAGACTGTATGTGTGAAAGAGTCTAATGGTTTCCAAAACACCACACCAGTTAAACACAGTTTGGAGTCAATGAGTCGATAACCATGTGACCTGACCCAACGTTATGTCCTCCCCCGGTTAACTTTGCCAAAGTATTGTTCTGTTGCACATTAGTTTGAAGTTTCGGAAACACAAGGATAAGCTATATTGCTTTTAGATTTGGTGTAGAAGCACAAAGCATATCCTTCTGCTACGAGCGTCATGGTTCACAGGGTTTTGAACTGGCTCAGAAATCACCTTTTCTTGAGATATTGTTGTTTGTGCCCTTTATCCACCAAAGTTAACACAATCGAACATTGGTTTACAGCAGAGAGGATCTCCCTTAGAGAGGTACAAAAATTGCTTTCTGACAATTCATATAGCAAATATCCTCCCAGAACTCTTAAGATCATTAGTGTGAGGTGATGCATCGCACAGCGAGTCTGGCACGCGCAGATTAACCTCAGTGTTTTTAAAAGAACTGTCTCGCAGCGCTCTCTCCAAGCATTGATTTGTCTTTCCCTTAGTGCTTTTGTGCCTGTGTGGGTAAGAGTGTTTTTGTTTGTGAGAGAGAGAAAGAGAATGACATACAGAGAGGGAAGACAAAGCCTTGCTTGACGATACCCATAGATAAAGCTTTTATAATGGTGTTTAAATGTGCAAATATAACAACTCACAGGAAAATGAACATTGGAGTTTCATAATTTGAAACTAGGTTTTTTTTTTCTTTGCATTACACTAGCTTCCCAGCAAGCAATTTTACGTTTAAAAGACGTCTAATAGTGTCCAAGCACAGCCCAGACGTCTTGAGTGGAAAATTAGTTAACTGTACCTACTTTTAATTTTGCCAGCATATCATTTTAATTAGAACATAATATCACAGAAGATTTTTGTGTTAGCAACCGTCAGTTTAAATTTTTGTTTTCCAGACAATCTCCTGATTCAATCAGAAAGGAAGAAAATCAGCAGGATAGAGAGATTCGTTAAACCTTTCTTAACGCACCATTTAAACTTGTGAAATTACTTGTTTTTCACATCAAGAGTTGGACCCGCTTCGATTAGAGTTTAATGATGCACCCTCTACTTTTGCAGAGGATTTTCCTCAAATGAATAATGTCTGAAAACAGTTTATTCCACTCCTCTCTGTACTTAGTATTTCCTTATACTTTTACCATTAATTAGTCTCATGATTATCTTTGAAAAAGAGAATAGAATAAATGATTATGCAAACCCAAGAGGGCTGGGTTTTCCAGATAACATTGCAAATCACACTCTTAAGATCTTTTTAACTAAAGCTGAATGTTATTTTACGATGGAGTAGCTGCTATTCCCAAACCAGCTCATCGACTGCTTGTTAAAGGATAACTGTCGCCAAAATGCAACCTAGAGTCTTTTTGTTAATCTATCCGAGGCAAACCTTCATTTAAAAGCATAATTATAATGGAAACGCCACTTTTAAGTTTGACCGTATTTTCATTTTCGGTCAAATTGCCTTGTGAATGGGAGTGAATGGGGCACGACTATGATAGCATCAAAATCGCTATTTTTAAAACACTAAGAAGGCTCGACACAACATGAAACTGAGCTGGAAGTCTCACCAGCGGCTCTACACATGAACTCCAGCATTGAGAACAGTGTTTGTGTTCACAGAGTTTACTAAAGAGAAAGGTTTTGAACAAATCACTGTCTCTGTGTCCGCCGGCATTTTGACAGTCAAAAATAGTCGATCTCCGAATGCAGCGTAACAGGGAGGAGAGTAAAGATGGAAAGCTCCTAAAGCTTAGTTCAATATAAATTCACGGATAATTTGTTGTTTTGTCGTTAGTGAAAATCAATATTGACCTTGTATTTGAAAAAGGATCCTCATATAAGAAGCAATACTAAAATTCAGAGTCAGTTCATTCGCATTCGGAGATCGACTATTTTTGACTGTCAAAATGCCGCTATCTGTGAATGGATGCAGTTATCGTTTAAGTACAACTTAACTGCGTTGTTACTGGAGCCGGCAGGGCCAAAGCTGATCAAATAAGGCAAACATTTTTGGCAATATGTATTGTTAGTTTCCTAAACAAAACATTTCCAAATATAACATGCTATCTTATTGATTCTCATAACTGGGAAAACATTTAAGAACACTTAACATTTACTGTAAATATCAATACTTATCATAGCAAATGTTATATATTTTTTGCATTTTGCACGCATATATATAAAAAAAAAAAAATACAATAACAATATTATCATTTTTGTGTATTTTTGAAACTGTTTTGTGTGTCAAGTTTCATAGCATTTCTAATATATAAATAATATATACATTAGATTTTTGTTCACGTTAGTTAATGTATTATAGTTTTTGTATTTTTGGTAGTTTAATTTTCAGCAGACTTTATAATGGTACTGAGCATCTGCATTACTACAGTGCAGGTTATCCACTACACTTGATGTTTTCTTACCCGATCAGCTCACAGTGTAATGCACATTCCAAAGTTGCTGTAAAGAAGTTCATCAATAATAAATTCAAACAACATAAAATATTTCATTCTAAACAAGATTCTGCCTCTACATGAACATCTTCTTCTGAAAGAGTTGTAATAGTTTAAGCAGAGAAAATGGGAGCCGGCCAGAGGAGATAAGCATCAAATGCATTGATCCAGGTTCTGCTGCTCCGAGGGGATTTACAACGGTCATTACACTGAAGATTATAACAGGGTGACCAGTGCTCATACATCAGAGACTGCAAACCACATACTGTATGTGCACGGATACTTCTGAGCACTGGCCATTATTGAGCAATTTATTTCATAATCTATCCAACTTATTAAAGGTGACATATTATGTCCCTTTTCACAAGATGTAATATAAATCTCTGGTGTCCCCAGAATGTGTCTGTGAAATTTCAGCTCAAAATACCCCCCAGATCATTTATTATAGCTTGTCAAATTGGCCCCTTTTGTGTGTGTGTCCCTTTAAATGCAAATTAGCTTTAGCTCCGCCTCCATTCAGAAGAGGGCGGAGTCTTTACACAAGCTTCAGAAACTCCAGCAATAACAAAACAGGCCAATCTCACTCATCCGGAATCCCAGAATAACCAGTAGCGAGTGCAGCCTTACGGAGAGACTCAGGAAGAGTTTCTGAATGTTAGTGGTAAATGGTAAATGGACTGCATTTATATAGCGCTTTCACAGACCCAATGGCCACCAAAGCGCTTTACAATATTGCCTCACATTCACCCATTCACTCACTCATTCATACACCGATGTCAGCCATGCAAGGCGATCCAGCTCGTCGGGAGCAGCTGGGGTCAGGTGTCTTGCTCAAGGACACCTCGACACTTGGTCAGGTGGAACCGGGGATTGAACCACCAACCTTCCGGTTTGTAGACAATCTACATGAACCACTGAGCCACTGCAATAGTGGAGACATTTCTGTAGTTGTTGTGGAGTTACATTGATTCATTGATTCACTTTTATTCATTGGCCTTTAAACCAGCCTGAGAGTTTATTTCTGCATTTTATTCTTTTAGTTTGTCACTTGATTAACTGTGTTTTGTGCTAATGTTATGTGTTTATAATTTGTCTGAAATTATGTCAGTGTCCAGCACTTTGGCTAACTTCGGTTGTTTTAAATGTGCTTTACAAATAAAATTGTATTGTATAATTGTATTACATTGATCATTTCATCATCATGTTTAAAGTCCCCGTGAAATCAAAATTGACCCTATTTACTTTGTTAGCGCATATTACTAGTCTTGTGGTGAACAATTAATCTGTGCAAGTTAAGACACAGAAAAAAATTGTTTGCCGTGGTAATCTTTAATCAAAGTCTGAAAAGTTACTTCCGGTCTGGAATGGCGTCTTTTTCTGATGACGTAGGCTTGACGGCTTGGGTTGAAAAACGCTTAACCACTCCCCTCATACCGTTAGTCTGCTATGAGCGAGAGATGGAGAGGAGGAGCACTAGAGTAAAACCCTGCCCTCTGTTCAATATTCCGTTTCACTGGGAAATACGTCACAACACTGGAGAAAAATCGTTTGCAACTTCCTGTTCACGGGGACTTTAACTTCTCCACAAGTGTCCACAGTTCCTGAGGTGTTTATAAGACAGCGGTGACATGTTCTGGTCAATAGTGTTCAGTGCTCGTCTGTGCTCAACCACACAACAGTTTCAGGCTTTGCTGGATCTTTATCATTGCGTTAGAACTGGTCTCTGTTGTCACTTGCGAAACCAAATGTCGGCTGGTGTGTGTAAACGTGCAGATTAAGGGCCGGTAATATTATAATAAGATCCTCTTCATACGTCAGAAGGAGAGCGAAATCTGATCGGCTTATTTTTTTACATGCTTGCAGAGAAAGGCTTACATAACAAAGTTACTGGGTTTCACTTTTCACATTTTCTGGGTTGGTAGAAGCACCGATTACAGCACTTACACACGGGAAAAGTCAGATTTTCAACATATGACCCCTTTAAGCAAAACGTGCAAAACCCCTATTGGTAAATAACTACAAGAATAATCAAGAGCAGTGAATGGTAAAGGCATATTTGTGCTACAAAACAGTGTGTTTGTATTACAAAAATAAATTCAAATATTAATGTGTGACCCTGGATCACGTCACCAGTCTCGAGTCGCACGGGTATATTTGTGGCAATATCCAACAATGGGTCAAAATGATTGATTTTTCTTTTATGACAAAAATCATTAGGATATTAAGTAAAGATCATGTTCCATGAAGATATTTTGTAAATTTCCTACCGTAAATATATAAAACATTTATTTTAGTGAGTGAATGCTGCACAATCGCCAACATAAATTAACAACTTTTAAAGGAGATTTTCTCAATGTTTCGATTTTTTTTTTTTTTTTTTTTTTTTGCACCCTCAGATTCCAGATGTTCAATAGTTGTATCTCGGCCAAATATTGTCCTATCCTAACAAACCATAAATCAACAGAAAGCTTATTTATTCAGCTTTCATGTGATGTATAAATCTCAATATCAGAAAATTGACCCAAGTCAAGTCAAGTCAAGTCATCTTCATTTATATAGCGCTTTTAACAATATAGGTTGTCCCAAAGCAGCTTTACCCTGATTATAGGAGATTAAAGTAACAGAGATTGTTTTGGCTTTATAGCAGATCTAGAATAAAGTTATTGTCCAGCTAAAGTTAATTTGATTGATTCACTTCCGTCACAACGATCAATAGTTATTAACGTAGGGGCCGCTAACACAACAGTTCTAGTTTTCTGCTAGAAAACTGTCACGACTCGGGAGTGAAATTCACCCGCACACCAAGGAAGATTCAAAAAAGTTCAAAGCAGTCTTCAATCCACAGAAAATCCAGACAGTGACTGGCAGGGAAACACAACCGACCACAGACAATAAAAATAAATAAAAAGATTAAAAATGAATGAAACACAAGAACTTGTATATGCAGGATAATGAGGGGAACACAACTGAACGAGATGACAAAATCAAATTAGTTACTATGACTATCTATCTATCTATCTATCTATCTATCTATCTATCTATCTATCTATCTATCTATCTATCTATCTGTCTTCTGAGTTCAGAAAACACTGCTCTTGAGTTCCTCAGCATGCGTATAATGAAAGACTGTCCTGACATGCAATATATAGACAGACATGGGGAAGAATGGAGAGGAAAGGTAATTGTTGTTTGGTCGACACAATCGGGGTCACGGCTGTCAAGAGACACATTTAGACAGCAGCATATTATTCTTGATCATTTCTTTGGAGTGATTACTTCATCATCCCATCGGCACACCAGGAACCTTCTGAGGACAAGTGTCATTATACAGGGCTAATATATAGACTGAATGCTATGAAAGAGTGTGTAAATTACATTTCAAGCAGAAAATGGTCACACTGGTGTGTCTAGCATCTCAAAGAATGGGACAGAGGAAAAGAAGAGGACAACAGGTGAAGGAAAAGTATTAAGCTGTCGCGACAGAGGTGGGCGACGGAGGTTTTTTCTGTTGTTCTTTTCGCCCCACATGCTGTGAGCTGTCGCTTCCAGTCAGTCTGACACAACTGAATAATGTTAGAATCTCAGAGTATGTCAAGGCATTTTGAGTCAAAGTGTTGGGGAAAAAACGAAGATGAAGTCTTGATGCCAACTGACAGCTTGTCTGGTCATTGTAATTCATATGGAGGCATTACCTTTGGCTGCTTCAATCAATCACATTTAATCAAATTCTCAACACTTTGCATGATACAACAATGCCATGATGGATTTTTTATTATAATTTTTTTTTTTCTGAGGAAGTAGGCCATTCATTTGGGAATATTTTACTACAAGGCAAACATTTCTGGATCATCAAGAATTATCATGAAATATGCAACCGTGGATCATCAATTACAGTAAAGAGATTAGAAACCATTATGTTAAGTTGAGATGTTTACTTTTAAAAACATGAATGCAAGTTACAGTGCAAGTTACAGTGATTCTAACTATGTTATACTTAAAATATATGTTCTATAAATGTATTTTAAATTTAGTATTACAAAGTTAGAAACTACTTATTTATTTATTTTAAATGTATGACAAAAGTTATAACCTCTTTTTATAAAATGTAAACAGGTGAGTAACTGGAGAGAGAAGAGAGTTGATGTGATACTGGCTGTATAATGACAGTTCTTACCTGTCGCAGGCAGAGCAGAGAAGTGACTAGAAGAGAAGTGACTGGAAGAGAAGTGACTAGAAGAGAAGTGACTGGAAGAGAAGTGACTGGAAGGCTGGATGTCTGGATGTCTGGTAAACGGATGAACACAGATGACTGAAGTCAGCTGAAGGTTGGACAGTTCGAGAGAGGATCGTACAGGTAGGTATGGTAGGTATCGTAGGTATTGGTAGATATCTTAGGGATCGGTAGGTATCGGTAGGTATCGTAGGTATCGTTAGGCATCGGTAGATATCGTAGGTATCGGTAGCTATCGGTAGGTATCGTAGATATCAGTAGATATTGTAGGTATCGTAGGTATCGGTAGCTATCGTAGCTATCGGTAGGTATCGGTAGATATCTGTAGGTATCGGTAGATATCGGTAGGTATCGGTTGGTATCGGTAGATATTGGTAGGTATCGGTAGATATCGGTAGGTATCGTAGGTATCTAGTTATCGGTAGCTCTCTGTAGGTATCGGTAGGTATCGTAGGTATTGGTAGATATCGTACGTATCGGTAGGTATCGTAGGTATCGGTAGATATCGGTAGGTATCGGTAGGTATCGTAGGTATCTAGTTATCGGCAGCTCTCTGTAGGTATCGGTAGGTATCGTAGGTATTGGTAGATATCGTACGTATCGGTAGGTATCGGTAGGTATCGTAGATATCGGTAGGTATCTGTAGTTATCGGTAGCTCTCTGTAGGTATCGTAGATATCGTAGGTATCGGTAGGTATCTGTAGTTATCGGTAGCTCTCTGTAGGTATCGATAGGTATCGTAGGTATTGGTAGATATCGTACATATCGTTAGGCATCGGTAGATATCGTAGGTATCGGTAGCTATCGGTAGGTATCGTAGATATCAGTAGATATTGTAGGTATCGTAGGTATCGGTAGCTATCGTAGCTATCGGTAGGTATCGGTAGATATCTGTAGGTATCGGTAGATATCGGTAGGTATCGGTTGGTATCGGTAGATATTGGTAGGTATCGGTAGATATCGGCAGGTATCGTAGGTATCTAGTTATCGGTAGCTCTCTGTAGGTATCGGTAGGTATCGTAGGTATTGGTAGATATCGTACGTATCGGTAGGTATCGTAGGTATCGGTAGATATCGGTAGGTATCGGTAGGTATCGTAGGTATCTAGTTATCGGCAGCTCTCTGTAGGTATCGGTAGGTATCGTAGGTATTGGTAGATATCGTACGTATCGGTAGGTATCGGTAGGTATCGTAGATATCGGTAGGTATCTGTAGTTATCGGTAGCTCTCTGTAGGTATCGTAGATATCGTAGGTATCGGTAGGTATCTGTAGTTATCGGTAGCTCTCTGTAGGTATCGATAGGTATCGTAGGTATTGGTAGATATCGTACATATCGGTAGGTATCGTAGGAAGAGGTGGGTAGTAACGAATTACATTGTCTTTGTTACATTTACTTGAGTAAATTTTTTGGGTAACTTGTACTTTTAGAGTATATTTAAAGATGGGTACTTTTACTCTTACTCAAGTACATTTCTAGTGAAAAAACTGTACCTTTATTTCGCTACATTGGGTGACGTTCCTCCGCTACTGTCAAATGGTAATAATTAATAATATTAATAATATATATATATTTTTTTTAAATAAGTTAATATGACTTGTTCGCAAGTCTCGCGAGACGTTGGGGAGGCTGCTTCGCGACAGGTGGCTACGCATCACCCGCTTATATTTAGCGCACGTTTAGTTGGAAGAGGATGGCCGAGGCAGAGGAAGATGTGTGCGAGAGGCAGATCCCCCGTGGCCTCAAGTTCAGTCTATGTTTTCACTCCAAGATGTCAAAAAGAATAGTTTCATAATGTGATGCATGCTGTGTGCACCAAAACGAACTGACATCTCAGCATACAGGAATTCCAGCTCCGACCTGAAAAACGTGTAGCGGTAAGTGTCACAATGATGCCTATATTTGAACACTTTTAATGGTAATTTGGTAACTATGGGCACTTTTCCCTTATTGTAATACTATTTCACACACTGTCATAGTGTTATTCTGCATATGCGCTCTTGTGCAAGCAATGACAAATCTTGTGAATCCTCCATACAACACACTTTCACGAACATATGTTCACATCTGCACATTTTCAAATCCTTTTTTCACAAAACTAAACAAATTGAATAGCCTAATGTGACATCTTGCATTTATACACAAACCTGGACAGACACCTCACTAAAGTGTAGAAAATACATACAACTGAAAAATGGAATTGTATATTATTCCAACCCAAAGAATGCATATAAGAACAAAGTATGTTTTAAAAGCTCTGGTTAGCCCAGCATATTATTCATTTACACTGTTTAACCATTAATCACACACACACACACACACACACACACACACACACACACACACACACACACACACACATACACGCACGCACGCACACACACACGCACGCACACACACACGCACGCACGCACACACACACACACACACACACACACACACACCATTCATTTACACTGTTTAACCATTAATCACACACACACACACACACACACACACACACACACACACACACACACACATATATATATATATATATATATATATATATATATATATATATATATATAAATTAAGAGTTGATTTGAAAAAAAACAGATGTGCCATCTGAAATTGTACAATTACCATTTTTATCAAATTTTCTGTTCAGTAATTGCACTTTAATGACATAAAAGTGAATTTTCAGACAATATGAGAGAGAGAAACTTTATTGTCATTGTAGTTATACATACATATATATATATACTACTATATTGTTATTTCATCAGAGGATTCACCCAAACAAGCTGAATGTTTATGAAGAACTAATCAAGTCAAGAAAATGAAGATCAAACTCATGAGTCATGGTTGATGAACCTTATTAATTTTTTTTTTTTGAATCCAAAGATCGTGAGTGCCTTTTCTAGCCCTGCAACGAAGGTACTATAACACAGGCAGTGATAGACAAGCTGCTGATACATTTTGTCTGTGAAGGAAACCAGCCATTTTCTATTGTGGAATTACCATCATTTAAGAAAATGATAGAAACCTTGCAACCTCAGTGCACAGTCATGACAAGAAAAAACACTGTGTCTCAAAATGCAGGATACATTTGAAAATATGAAGTGCACTTCTCCAAAAACTAAACAATGCTGAGTACGTTGCTACAACTGCAGACTGCTGGTCAGCAAGGCAGCGCAGTTACTTGGGGATTGACCTGCCACTGGCATAGACAGCACATCTTTCGAGAGATGTTCAGCCTTGGCTTGCAGACGGATGACAGGATCACACACATTCAATGTAATTGCTGCAGCTATAGAGGAAATACATGTAGAGTACAAAATCCAAGGGAAAATTACAAGGACGACTACAGATAGTGGCTCAAACTTTCTGAAGGCCTTTCGAATATATGGAGAGGAGAAAGAAGACGATGCACAGGAGGAGGGAGACTTCATACTTGATGATGAATCTGACGAAAGTGAATCAGGGATGGAGTACCAAGAGCTTTCTGGTATTTTAATTGGGGACTGTGGCCTGGAATACCAACTTCCCAGACATCAAAAATGTGCATGCCATTTACTTAATCTTGTTGCTACTGTTGATGCTTCAGCAGCAGAAGCTGGAAGTGATACATATAGGAGACTTTCACGGTCAGCTTTTGCAAAATGCAGTGCACTGTGGAACAAAACCAGCAGATCAACCTTGGCTTTTGAAACTGTGGAACATGAGTGCACACTGCAGTTTCTGCGACCCAATCAGACCCGCTGGAACTCACTGTTTCTTGCTGTAGAAAGGTTGGTGCGCATCCAGAGCGAACAAGGAGAATGATCTGGGTTATTTGACTGTAACCCTGTTCCCTGAAAAAGTGGAACGAGATGCTGCGCTGTTTGGCACTTTGGGTACGTCTTTAATCGTGACCAGCTGTGAATATTGTGTGTAACATGTCAATAGAATTGACCTGGAGGTGATATAGCCTCGTTCGATGACGTCATCATAGATGACACAAGGCCTTAAATAGATGAGCCACAGGTGCATCGTCAGGATATTTTATCTGAAGAGCAGTCCCGGGACATCTTCAGCACGGCAATGCAGCGCAGCATCTCAGTCTGCTTTTTCAGGGAACAGGGTTACAGTCAAGTAACCCGAACCGTTCCCTTTCAAAAGCTACAATCGATGCTGCGCTGCTCAGCACATTGGGAACGAGAATACCCACGCCGCCGTGCTCTAAGGTGTCTGGATCCTTAACGGTTGTGCAGGTGTGCTTACAAGAACGTAAGAAGGCCTCAGACATTAGCTTGTGATGTCGACTCAAGGACGTGAGAGCCCGGAGTAGCATGAACATCTAAACTATAAAATCATATGAATGTGTGCAGAGAGGACCAGCCTGCCACAACACAAACAAATTGTAAGGGGGCACCCCTTGCCAGAGCACTAGAGGAGGCGACCCCCCTGGTGGAGTGAGCCCTAGATCCGTTGGCGAAGCTTGACTGTGCGCCTCATAGGCAAGAGCAATAGCATCCCTGACCCAATGTGACATGGTCCCTTTGTTACGGCCCCCATAACAGACGAACAGTTGCTCTGACTTGCGCCACTGGCTAGTGCGGTGGATGTAGGCCTGAAGAGCACGGACTGGACACAGTCTGTGAGATCTCTCCTGCTCCGGTGTTGTGAATGGCGGAGGGCAGAAGGTCGATGGTAATGTGGGTGCGGTCTGAAAGTAACTTAGGCGAGCACGCAGCATTTTAACCATGCTCACAATGCTCGCACTCGCCCTGCTTCAACGCAAGAGTGCTCCTGCCCCAAATAAACAAAACAGTAATCGTGTGTATCCAAGTCTGACATGGGACGAGAACGTGGAGGGACACAACGTTTAAAATGTTGACTCGTTTTTTTACTTTTTAAACTCTTTTAAAGACGTTCAGAGAAAAAATTTGAATTTCTGCACACTGCCTGATGAAAACGAACTCCTCACAAAGATCTGTAGTCAGATATAAAGGTAAGAGCTGGAGAGAATTTGACGCACACATACACAGAATGGCCTCTGAAGACAAAAGACCTGACGATGCACCTGTGGCTCATCTATTTATAGCTTCGTGTCGCGGGTGCACGCCGATGATGTCATCAACCGAGGCTATATTACCTCCGGGTCAATTCTATTGACGTGTTACACACAATATTCACAGCTGGTCACGATTAAAGACGTTCCCAATGTGCAAAGCAGCACAGCATCGATTGTAGCTTTTGAAAGGGAACAAGCAATCCGAAACGTATGCACAGCATTAAAGATAAAAATGTAAGTTGTATATTATGACAAAACTAATCTACATGTATTATTATTATTATTATTATTAACCTTTTTGTGTTTTAGGGTACAGGCTCAATTGGGATTTTTGGCTGAGTGCACTGTTGTAATAAAGCCATTTGCAATGGCCCTCAACCAACTCCAAGGGAATCATCAGTTCATATTGGTTTTCTGCTGCCAACACTTCATCAACTGCTGGAAAAGCTGAAGAGGCTGGAGTCAACCTGTAAAGCCTGTCAACCCCCTCCTTAAGGTTCTACACACAGGAATCCTCAAACGCTTTGAAGAGGTCATGAAGGAGCCAGAGCTTATTAATGCAGCTATACTGCTTCCAAAATTCAGAACTGCCAGGACAACAGACCAGAGCATCTTGACAACAGGTAATGCCTCTCTTAATTCATGTGTCAATTCAAATGTTATTTATTTGACCTTGAGAGAAGACCTACCCTCTGTTTGTTTTATTAGTGTTGAGTTACAGTTTAATAAGTAATAAGGTCTGGACTTACGCAATACAGATAAACAAGTTCATACACAAAAATAATAACAAACACACACTCTACATACAAACCTTCTCTTTTGTTCTCTGTTAGCTTGTTTAAAGGCAGATGCTTACAAGTTTGTGTTGTAAATGTGAAAACAAAGACAGTTAACTGTTAGAAAAACATCTGGGTGTGTTTAAGATTTTATTGCAAATAAACATGGTAGACACAATGTGAGACATGGAAATGTGATGTTAATGTACCCATCACAGGACTGAGATAGGCTGCTTCACTTCAACCTAGGTTTTATGTATATAAGCAGAACGGTGTGTGAAAGCTCTCCAAGTAGTCTGAAATTCAGTGTTTTCGCTTCTTATCAGATCGAAAGTAACTAGTAACTAACTACTTGAGTAGATTTTTCATTAAATACTTTCTTACTCTTACTCAAGTAACTATTACGATTGTTACTTTTACTTGAGAAAATATTTACGTAAGTACTTGTACTTTTACTTGAGTACAGATTTTGGCTACTCTACCCACCTCTTATTGTAGGTATCGGTAGATATCGTAGGGATCGGTAGGTATCGGTAAGTATCGGTAAGTATCGTAGGTATCTGTAGATATCGGTAGGTATCGTAGGTAACGTAGGTATCTGTAGATAGTGGTAGGTATCGTTAGATATCGGTAGGTATCGTAGGTATCGGTAGATATCGGTAGATATCGTAGGGATCGGTAGGTATCGGTAAGTATCGTAGGTATCTGTAGATATCGGTAGGTATCGTAGGTATCTGTAGATATTGGTAGGTATCGTAAGATACCATAGGTATCTGTAGATATCGGTCGGTATCGTAGGTATCTGTAGATATCGGTAGGTATCGGTAGATATCATAGGTATCTGTAGATATCGGTAGGTATCGTAGGCATCGTAGGTTGCTGTAGATATCAGTAGGTATCGGTAGATATCATAGGTATCGTAGGTATCTGTAGATATCGGTAGGTATCGTAGGCATCGTAGGTATCTGTAGATATCAGTAGGTATCGGTAGATATCTTAGGTATCTGTAGCTATCGGTAGGTATCGGTAGATATCATAGGTATCTGTAGATATCAGTAGGTATCGTAGGTATCTGTAGATATCAGTAGGTATCGTAGGTATCTGTAGATATCAGTAGGTATCGGTAGATATCGTAGGTATCTGTAGATATCGGTAGGTACCGTAGGTATTGTAGGTATCAGTAGGTATAGGTAAGTATCGGTATTGATAAGTATAGGTATTGTAAGTATAGGTAGTTATCATAGGTATAGGTATCAGTAGGTCTCGTAGTTATCGGTAGGTATCGGTAAGTATAGGTAAGAATCGCTATAGGTAGGTATCGGTATAGGTATTGTAGGTATAGGTAGGTGTCATAGTTATAGGTAGGTATCATAGGTATCGGTAGGTATTGGCAGTTCAGGTACGTTTTCAGGAATTAACAACGAGACCAGATAATTGTGTTGTGGAAGATTGACTGCTTATGATGGGTGAGATAAGAGGTGCTGATGGGTAATCGCAAACAGGCGTGGTGACTGAGAAGTGATTGAGGTGATAACCCAGGAGGATTGTGGGAGATGAAGTGCACAGAGGTGACTGAGGATGTGACAACTAGAAACCTTCATGTATAATGCAATTATATATGTATTCATAATGTATGTTATAACTTTATGGGGGGATCATGGCGACAGCATTGACGTGGCAGCATTGCGAAATGGAAACGGAGTTTTGCTCAATCGATCAAAGAGATCTTGAGGTATGCTCAATTGAGGATGAACTTTTGGCCTTAGAATCACGAATACAGGGGGTACTGGAGAAACATTCACAGTTATGTGAACGGAAAACTTTGTTGGAATCTTCCCGGGTCATGGATACTTCACGGGAGAACCGCTTCGAAGCACCTTCAGCATCTACACCGTCAACACCAACACTGGGGATGTTCACTCATGAGAGGAATGCACCTCGGATAAAGACGGGTCAAATTTGTTTTACACCTGCTCCGTCGTATAATGGACCTTGGACATACCAACGCAGGAAATCCCAGTTTAGAGCCAGGACATTGGCCTCAACGATCCCGAAGTTTGATCTCACTATCAGCAATCGATTAGAGGCACTCAGATCTCCAGTTGCCACAACTACGTCGTCTCCTTCTTCACCCGGTAAAACGCTTATCATTGGCGACTCTATCATTAGACATCTTGAAGTTCAGACAAATCACACTACTGTGCAAAAACATTGCTTTCCTGGAGCTCAGGTACTTCACATTGCTGCCCAAATCCCGGCGATCTTAAACCATGACAAAAAAGTGGACAAAGTTGTTCTGCATGCTGGTGTGAATAACATTAGACTCCGACAATCAGAAATTTAAAAAAAGGATTTTAATGAACTGGTGGAAGCTGTCCGCTACACATCGCCTGGAACAAGGATTTGAATCTCCGGACCACTCCCAACATATAGAAGAGGTAATGAATACTACAGCAGACTATTTGCATTTAATAACTGGTTGGAATCCTTTTGTAGGAAGCAGAACTTGGGTTTCATTAACAATTGGGATCTCTTCTGGGAGAGAGCACGTTTTTATCGTGCTGATGGTATACATCCGAGCAGGACTGGAGCACATTTTTTGTCGAGAAACATCAAAGCAGCACTGGACAAAGTGTGACAAGTATGCAGCATCCCTGTAAGAAGTTATACTAGTTTGAAACCACTGATTTTAGAACAGGGATGCAAGCAGATCAACAACATTGAAGTTGTTGTCTCCTTTTAGGAATAATATAAATAGACGAAATAATCATTGGAGAAAATCGAATTTATTGATGGTGAGAAAGGATTTGAATAACATATGTGAGGCTTCTTTGATAAATGAAGGAAGAATAAAGATGGCACTTTTTAATGTAAGATCAATCTCAGGGAAAACTTCTCTTATCTATGATATTTTATCGGTAAAAAGTTTAAATTTTATGTTTTTAACTGAAACATGGCTTGATCAGAATGGGGCTATATCCCTTATTGAGGCATGCCCACCAGCTTATACATTCTTGCAAAAGGCTCGCTGTGGCAAGAGGGGTGGCGGAGTAGCCGCTATAGTTTTGCAGTCATTGCCCTGTAAAGAGATTCTTTTCTATGATTTTACTACTTTTGAATATCTAGCAATAGAAATACTAGAAATTAAATGTTTAGTTGTAATAATAGATCGACCACCTAAGCAAACCCCGTGCTTTATATCGGACTTTTCTGAACTTTTAACTCTCTGTGTTACCAACTACGATAAAATCCTGATTGTGGGTGATTTCAATATCCATGTCGATAACAAAGGTGATCGTAAAGCAGTTGAATTTTTTGAGGTTTTAAATTCTTTTAATTTTACACAACATGTCAATGGACCTACACATAATAAAGGACATACGCTTGATCTCATAATTTCACACGGCATTAATGTTAATTTAAATGAAATAAATGATTTAGCAATCTCAGATCATTTTTGTTTATTTTTTGATTACAAAATTAACACTATGCTGCATCACAAAAATAAAATAATTAAAAAACGTTATTTTAATACATTGACTTCTGAGTCTTTTGTTAATGAGATTCTACAGACGCCTTTAACTTTAAGTGAAATGCCTACTGTACATGATATGGTTGATAGTTTTAATGCCTCTTTAAAATCAACTCTTGATGTAGTGGCGCCAGAGAAAACTAAAAAAATATTGATATCTAAAAATATGCCATGGAAAAATGAACGCATCTGTCGGCTTAAGAGGAAATGCCGTAAATCAGAGCGTCTATGGAGAAAAACTAAATTAACTGTTCACCGTGAGATTATTGTGTTTAATATCTCAGAATATACAAAAACAGCTCTGAACGACAACAATTCTATTCAAAAATTATTAACGAAAATAATAAAAATCCCAGAATATTTTTCTCCACTATAGATCGTCTTTTAAATAAAAAAACATATAATTGGCTTGATCAGCCCTCGGTAACTATGTGTGAAGATTTTACTATGTTTTTTAATAATAAAATAATACAGATCAGATCTGCCATTGATCATACTGATAATTTTACTATGTCCTTCACACAAATTAGAAATATTCAGGATAGTTAATAAAGAAAATCTTCTCCAATTTACCTCTCAGCTAAATTCCTCCTCAAGCTATCTTGACCCTATACCAACAGTATTTTTTAAAGAGGTATCGCACTGTTTGATAAACTACATCCTTGATATAGTTAATTGTTCCCTGGAGACAGGCATCTTTCCTAATGCTTTTAAATGTGCTGTTGTGAAGCCACTTTTAAAGAAAAGAAACCTGGATTGTTCTCTCTTTCATAATTACAGACCAATTTCTAACATACCATTTTTAAGTAAGATTCTAGAAAAAGTTGTATTGCAGCAGCTTAATGATTATTTAGATGAATATAGATCAAGCACCTGGCCACATGGTGCACTGAAAATAACCAGCTCCTCAACACCAGCAAAACGAAGGAGCTCATCGTGGACTTCAGGAAAGTGTCAAGAGGCACACACGACACCATCCACATCAATGGAATGGCTGTTGAGCGTGTCTCCAGTTTCAAGTTCCTGGGGACCCACATCTCGGCGGACATGACCTGGACAACCAACACCTCCAGCCTGGTCAAGAAGGCTCACCAGCGCCTTTTCTTCCTGAGGACACTGAGGAAGAATCAGCTTTCCTCCACTATCCTGGTGAACTTCTATCGCTGTGCAATAGAAAGCATCCTGACCAACTGTGCTACAGTGTGGTATGGGAGCTGTTCTGTTGCAGAGCGCAATGCACTGCAGCGGGTGGTGAAAACCGCCCAGCGCATCACTGGGACTCCACTACCTGCCATCGAGCACATCCAGAGGAAACGCTGTCTGCATCGAGCTCGCAGCATCCTTAAGGACTCCTCTCACCCAGCCCACAGACTGTTTTCTCTCCTGCCCTCCGGCAGGCGTTTCAGGTGCCTACGGACCAGGACCAGCAGACTAAAGAACAGTTTTTTCCCCAGAGCTGTCTCTTTATTAAACTCTAACCCTCATTGATCCCACTCCCCTCATATACTGATTGACTCTCCTCTCCCTCCTCACACCTGCCTCCATTTTGTTATTTGCAATACTATAATGTTCATTTGCACTGCTGACTGTTACTATAGTAACAACTGTTTACATATGCATCTTGCACTACTACCTACTTACCTTGACTGGAATATGCTCAATTTGCACTGCCGACTGTTATTTACAGTACCAATTGTTTACATATACATTTGCAATACCGTACTTTAACTGTAATATGCAATTACTTTCCACTGCACTTTTACTCGGATAGCTTCTGTCCAAACTTTATTTGCACTACTTTAATTCCATTGTTATACTGCTCATCTTAGCCTAACTTATTACATATATATATCTGTAAAACTCTGTTTATAGTAATAGCCATCTATATATTATGCTCACATTCTGTTTATAGTAACAGCCATCTGTATATATATTCATAGTACATATTCACCTGTATACTCTGTTTATAGTAATAACCATCTGTATATTATGTTCACTGTACATATCTATCTGTAAAAATTCTGTTTATAGTAATAGCCATCTGTATATTATATTCATAGGACAAATCTATCTGTAAAATTCTGTTTATAATAGTATTTAACTCTATATTTATTCAGTACATATCCATGTTCTGCACTTATGGAACCACTGTATATCCTGCACTTGCTGCTATTGCACTTCTGGTTAGACCTAAACTGCATTTCGTTGCCTTGTACCTGTACTTGTGTAATGACAATAAAGTTTAATCTAATCTAATCTAATCTAATCTAATCTAATAATATTCGGGATAAATATCAGTCCGGTTTCAGACATGGTCATAATACGGAAACTGCATTATTAAAAGTAGTAAATGATCTGAGATTAAATACAGATAAAGGCAATGCCTCAGTTAAAATAGATCTAAGTGCAGCATTCGACACAGTTGATCACTGTATTCTGTTAAACAGACTCTAGAAAAGCTTGTCGGTCTCTCTGGTAATGTTTTAAATTGGCTCAAAACATACATAACAGAAAGGATGTTTATAGTTAATATAGGTGACTGTATATCAAAGACACATGAAATAACACATGGTGTTCCACAAGGATCAATTCTTGGGCCTGTTTTATTTTCATTAAACATGCTCCCTTTGGGCAGCATAATTCAGGAATATGACATGAATTATCATCTTTATGCTAATGATATACAGTTATACATCTAGTCAAGTCAAGTCAAGTTTATTTGTATAGCGCTTTTCACAATACAGATTGTATCAAAGCACCTTCACAGTATTAAATTAAAATAATACAACAAAGTTTGTTTCAAGAGGAATTTATTGATTCATAAAATTAAATTAAATATCCCCAAAATATCCCCAGTTGAGCAAGCCAAAGGCAACAGTGGCAAGGAACCAAAAAAACTCCATCAAGTGACCTAATGGTGTCCTAAAACTCCAGTCTCAGTTGAGCTAGGAGATACTGTTGTATTAGAGAGGCTGGCTGATTGCCTGTCCAGCATTGTAAAGTGGATGAACAACATTTTTTTTTAATTGAATGAAGACAAAACTGAAATTCTTATTGTGGGCCCAAAACATGAGCGGGAGAGGATAGAATCTGGATTGGGTCCCTTGGCCATGCTATCTAAGAAAGAAGTAAAAAGCCTAGGTGTCATTTTGGACTGTGACCTGAA
This sequence comes from Leuciscus leuciscus, assembly GCF_965113295.1. Lineage (NCBI taxonomy): Eukaryota > Metazoa > Chordata > Actinopteri > Cypriniformes > Leuciscidae > Leuciscus > Leuciscus leuciscus. The sequence continues at coordinate 1,432,683 of NC_138735.1, read as the reverse complement.
TTTTAAGTCTCAAATTAATCAAGTGACAAAAATTTGTTTTTATCATCTGAGAAATATAGCCAAGATTTGTCATTTTATGTCTTTGGATGATGCTAAGAGACTCATTCATGCTTTTATCTTCTCTCATCTTGATGATTGTAATGCTACAGTATGTACACTGGCCTTCCTAAGGGCTCTATAGCAAAGTTACAATTGATACAAAATGCAGCTGCCAGAGTACTAATGAAATTAAAAAGGAGAGAACATATTACACCGGTATTAATGGAATTACATTGGTTACCAGTTCACCAAAGGATCGATTTTAAGGTTATTTTATTTGTTTATAAAACTCAGCACAATCTGGCACCTTTATACATTTCAGACTGTTTATCAAGATATGTTCCTAACCGTAGATTAAGATCCTCTAATGCTAATCTTCTGGAACATTGTACAGTCAAACACAAACGATCAGGTGGTGCTTCTTTTAGCCACTATGCTCCAAAAATGTGGAATTCTTTACCAAATGAAGTGAAAGAGGCTACTAGCATTCATATTTTTTAAAAGTCAGGTTAAGACATACCTTTTTAAAGTTGCTTATGAGTACAATAATATTATGTGAGGTTGTGTATAAGTCTTTGATTTTAAACTGTTATTTATATGTATTTTCTTTGTTATATTGACATTGTGTGAATTTGTTTTTATGTTTGTGAAGCACTTTGCGTTGCATTCCATGTATGAAAAGTGCTATATAAATAAATGTTTATTATTATTATATATTTTCATAAATAATTATAACTGAAGTTAAAATGCATTATAATATTTGAAGATTCCTTGTTACATCTTGGTTGTTTGTCATGTGTTTTACTGTGTTATACTTTCTAAAGGTGTGTTCAATAAATAAGTATTATAATGTATCATAACTGTGGTTATAGTTACTTATGATATTATGCAATGCATTATAATGTGCATTACAATGCATAATTAATGCATTCAAAATAATTTATAAAGTCTTAATGTAAAGTGTTACCAAAATGTTTTATTTGTTTACATACATTATGAACCTCTGCGCTGCTCCAATGATTGGACACAGGTTGTGTCAGTATAAAGCCATTGAAATGAGACCGAAATTGCTCTGCAAACAACCTAGAAAAAATGGCACATTAGTCAGCATTGTAATGAGGAGAGAACATTACACATTACATATCCCCATAGAACGGTTTAATGTGCTTGAGTGATTTTTGCCATCTGTTGACAACATTTCGTAGGCAGATAATTTATCACTGCAAACAGCAGGGCTGCAAAATTAACACATTTATTTATGATCCTGTGTGAATTTGAACTGTGTAAATACCATTGGTCATATCCAAACACTGATTCTGCCAAATGACACAAGTGTTGCAGAGAGACACACAAATATAAGAGGCGTTAGGGACAAATGAACCCTGGATGAGTCTCTAAAGCCTGTATATTGATCGAGGAGTGGGGTTATTTTTTACACATATTCAGTTGGGTGGTGGTCAGAAAATGTGATTATTGACCTCAATGCAATGAGCTTTAAAGGAATATTCCTGTGTAAATGCATATTAAGCACAATTGATGCTCTCTCATTACACCAACAAAAACAAAAACAGTCATGGCATGAGAAAATTCAGCCCGATCTCACGGGAAAACGTAAAAATTCTACGAGGTGGCTTATTCGTACGAATTCATACGACCTGACTCGTACGAATTAGTAAGATTTTTGCAAAATCGTACATATTTTACGAATTGGCCAATTCGTATGAATTCATACGAATGACCTACCCCTGACCCCGCCCCTAAACCTACCCATCACGTGGGTTTAGACAAATCGTAATCATTCGTACGAATTGGTCGTGAGATAGCGTTAGAAAATTAGGACAGAAGTTAGTAAGGTCAGTAAGCTAGTCGTATGCCACCATGTGTGTTTAAAACAGTGTGATGAACTGTAAGAAAATAAAGAGATTTTCTAATCAACAGCATGTCACAGAGCTTAAGTTGTATTAAACCCAACTTAACAACATAGACAAGACATAGCCTATAGGAATTAATTGTTTTGGGTCTTAAGGTGTCACACAGTTTCATTTTTATCAGATGAAGCTACGTTTTCAGGCTGATAGAATTACAATACTACATTTCAAGCATTTCTGTAACATATCTCGCTATAACTAACGCCTTAGAGAAAAGTGCAAAATATCAGACCAAAAAATTGGTTAAACAATTATCAATCGATCTCTACAAAGCATGCTAAACATCTAGAGCAATACGCAGCTGTTGTAATCAAAATAAAAAATGTAAAAATGAAGACCACCGCAAACCAACAAAAATATGCCAAAAAAGTGGAAAACCCATTTAAAAATGTCCTACAGGAAAGGAGACTGAATCGCCTGGAGAATCAGCAGTTACTCTGAATTCTACACACTTCCCAAAGTCTTTGGCAAGTTTTTGGAATCTCGACCAAATGTGTTATTCCGGATGGAGTGGAATCTCATTTGGTATGTGTAATATTTGAAAAGGTCAGGCGCAGAGAAGCACCACGACTGAACTCCGGAGTGGGAGGAACGAGAGAGAGGTTTTCACAAGCCCAGAGCAGACGGACCCTCAAGAGCTAAATTAAATGAAAATGATCTGGATGAGGGTATCTTAGAGTAAAGAAACAGAGCGAGGGAAATTGTTTTGTGAGTGAGAGGTATGTCGATATACAAGCACCCTCTTCTTTCCTGATCCTCCAGTTCTCTTCTCCTCTCACTGTCTGAAAGCAGCTGGAAGAGTCATAGACAGTCCGAGATATTATAATTTGATCTGTTTTTTCAAAAGAATAGGTTTTTTGCTTTCAGTTGCACTTAATGCATTTATTTTCTGCACAGACCGGCTCTTTACCTTTTCTTTATAAACGGGGCATATGAAGGAATAGATTATTTACTCTGTATGACCTTCTTTTGACTTTTTCCGTAAGCTCCTGAAGAGCTGGGTTCAAATTTTACCACTTGAACGATGACAATATTGATTCGTAAAATATCCAAGATTGATATTTTACTCTGTTCTATCCTGCATGTGTCATTGCATTGCCCTGTTGTACATTTCTAAAATGTATATTTCACAAGTGTACCAAGAAGATTCCCTGTACCCAGTGTTGTCCTAAACCGTAATGCCTCCCTGCTGTTCAATATTTAACAGCAAAATACATCATTTTCATCGGAATGCAGGTTTGCAGTCGGCATTGAATGTGATGCAATAAAATACCTTGAAATAACATATTACAAAATAAAAGCAGGAAATATCTTTCGACTGTTTTGCCCACACACACACACACACACACACACACACACACACACACACACACACACACACACACACACACACACACACACACACACACACACACTCACTCACAACAACAACATACAGTATGACCAGCAGTCTTAATCACAAACAATTGACTCTAATGATTTAGTGAATAAAACAATTTAAAAAGTGGTTCGATTTCCAAAACTGAGCTGTTTCTATAAATTATTAATATCTCTAAATGACGCGTTACTGGTTTGAATCAGTGTGAATCCCTTTCCTGTACAAAATACAGAATCAGAAGTCACAAAATTATTACAATGAAATTGGAATCAAATTGAAGCGATTCTAATTCTTCAAAATATCTATTTTTGTGTCTCGCTGAAGGACTTACAGGAGAAAGTAAGTCTGGAAATACATAATGATGACATAATTTGAGGTGAACTGTCCCCTTAAAGCCTAACTAAAATGAAAATGATTAAATAATGATTTCAGTGGTGAGTTGTGTAGAAATAAGCAGATATACTGCAGTGCCAAATGACAGATATGACGGATCCACCGAATACTTTTGGGAAGCCATGCAAATCCGTTCTCTGTTGGAAGACTTGTGCAAATATTTGTACCAAACAAAAAAGGGTTTACTAGATGTATGATGTCCAGCCGTTGGAGATTATGCATAAAAAAAAAAATGTGCAGAAACTTGCTGAGGGAGGCAGGCGAAACATATTGTGAGGACAGCGTGTATTTCCCCATAGCACTTAAAAGACATTTATGAACACAAACGCACTTTGACTAATGCAAAACTTTCACCATCCGCACGTCATTTAGAGCTTGCCGTTGCTCCGGGTGGATTTAGCTCTGCTGGAGTAACAGTTGTGAAATGTATTTGTGTCACACTGTGGATGTCTGGTGACAGATAAACCCAAGCAAATAGAAGCAGTCTTGATGAAAGGCATGGCATATCTGCCAGTGAGGTTAAGCCTTTCATAAATTGAAATCTAACTGAAAAGATAAGTAGTCTCTTTTTGCGCTTTTTTTGTACCGTGGACAATCTGCAAAGTGGGCCTTTCATCAACTCCCCCATCCAGAAAGAACACACACACACACACACACACACACACACACACACACACACACACACACACGCCAGACCTAGTTTTACATAACATATAGCTCTATAATTATGTAAAAGATTTGCAAACTCCTTTCACAGAAAAATAGTGCGATTGCATCTGACTTTAAAACTGAAAATTTCCTATAGAGACGAAGTATTCAATTAAAAGATGTCCTTGATAATTCCTCAGTGCTGTGACAGAATGAGGCCCAGTTCAGTTCATTTTCATATTGTGTGAATACTTGAATTCCACCTGAGTTCAGTATAAGAAGACTGCTAACCTTGGGACTGGAGGAGAAGTGAAGAACTCAACAACATCTGTTTCCTTTACCGATAACACTTTGTGGTTAAACTTTATTTTAAGGTGTCAGTGTTCCAGTGTAATTCTATATTTAAGTACTGAGTAAATTTAATTAACAACATGTACTTACTATAGGGTTAGAGTAGGATTAGGGTTTGGTTGAGGGTTAGTTGCATGTAATTATGCATAATTTAATGTTATTACTATAAGTACATGTCATGTAACAAAGACACTGTACAATAAAGTGTTACCCACTTTATAATAAGATTCGTTAGTTAACATTAGTTAATATATTAACTAACATGAACTGACCATGAGCAATACATTTGTTACTGTATTTGTTAATCTTTGTTACTGTTTGTTAATTAAAATACAGCTGTTCATTTTTTGTTCAAAGTGCATTAATTCATGTTAACAAGATTTTAATTATGTATTAGTAAATGTAGAAATTAACATGAACAAAGATTAATAAATACTTTATAAGTGCAGTTCATTATTAGTTCATGCTAACTAATATAGTTAACTAATGTGCACTAATGAACCTTATTCTAAAGTGTTAGCTTTACCTTTAACCTTTTGAAAGCATTAGGTTGGAAAGAACAGAAGAATGTCATTGTATGTGATTTTAGTTGCATTCAATGTACACTTTCCCATTTTTACAAATATACACACACGCACACAATTCACACGTCAAATATTATTTATTTTGAATTCATTCATAGATATTTGAAGGGGTGGGTGGATTGTTTTATGTTTTATTTTATGTATGAGTTTAGTGAAACTTCATTGAATCAGAATATTTTTTTTTTGTGGAATAGTTCTCAGGGTTTTTTATACTTAGATTTCATTTTCAAAGAGTCAAGTCACCTTCATTCATATAGGGTCGAGCACATTATACAATACAGGTCGTTTCAAAGCAGCTTTACACAGATTAAAAGAAAATTATGCATTTCGGCTGTTGTTCAACTGAAGTCAATTTAGTGTTGATTAAGTTCAGTTGTAAAGATCATCAATTATAAAATTAGTTAATTTCATCTATACAGCACTTCTGGAGAAAACAGTGATGTCATCTTCAGTTCTCATACAGCAGCGTCAGTACAGTCAGATCAATAATATTGTTGAATATATTAAGTGTACCTGAATAAGCAAGCCAGAGGCGACAGTGGCAGGAACCCAAACTCCATCAGGTGACAGAATGGAGAAAAAAACCTTGGCAGAAACCAGACTCAGTCGCTCAGTTCTCCTCTGGCCAACAAATGAACACGGTGTCATTATGATTCAGGCAGCATTACAGGTCAGAATTCAGATCTCTGCTGAACTCTCTGCTGACTACATCATGCGTTGTGGTCTTGTCTAGGCACATGTCCTCCATCTGCTCTGGATACGGCCCGGATCCGGCTGACTACATCATGCGTTGTGGTCTTGTCTAGGCACATGTCCTCCAACTGATCTGGATCCGGCTAGGATCCGGCTGACTACATCATGCGTTGTGGTCGCGTCTAGGCGCAAGTCCTCTATCTGATCCGGATACGTCCCGAATCCGGCCCGGATCCGGCTGACTATATCATGTGTTGTGGTCGCGTCTAGGCGCAGGTCCTCCATCTGATCTGGATACGGCCCGAATCCGGCCCGTATCCGGCTGACTACATCATGTGTTGTGGTCGCGTCTAGTCGCAAGTCCTCCATCTGATCTGATTACGGCCCGGATCCGGCTGACTAAATCATGTGTTGTGGTCGCGTCTAGGCGCAGGTCCTCCATCTGATCTGGATACGGCCCGGATCCGGCTGACTACATCATGTGTTGTGGTCGTGTCTAGGCGCAGGTCCACCATCTGATCTGGATACGGCCCGGATCCGGCTGACTACATCATGCGTTGTGGTCGTGTCTAGGCGCAGGTCCTCCATCTGATCTGGATACGGCCCGGATCCGGCTGACTACATCATGCGTTGTGGTCGCGTCTAGGCGCAAGTCCTCCAACTGATCTGGATCCGGCTGACAACATCATGTGTTGTGGTCGTGTCTAGGCGCAAGTCCTCCAACTGATCTGGATCCGGCTGACAACATCATGTGTTGTGGTCGTGTCTAGGCACAGGTCCACCATCTGATCTGGATACGGCCCAGATCTGGCTGACTACATCATGCGTTGTGGTCGTGTCTAGACGCAGGTCCTCCATCTGCTCTGATTACGGCCCGGATCCGGCTGACTACATCATGCATTGTGGTCGTGTCTGGGTGCAGGCCTTCCATCTGATCTGGATACGGCCCGGATCCGGCTGACTACATCATGCGTTGTGGTCGTGTCTGGGCGCAGGTCCACCATCTGATCTGATTACGGCCCGGATCCGGCTGACTACATCATGCGTTGTGGTCGTGTCTGGGCGCAGGTCCACCATCTGCTCTGGATACGGCCCGGATCCGGCTGACTACATCATGTGTTGTGGTCGTGTCTAGGCGCAGGTCCTCCATCTGCTCTGGATACGGCCCGGATCCGGCTGACTACATCATGCGTTGTGGTCTTGTCTAGGCACATGTCCTCCAACTGATCTGGATCCGGCTAGGATCCGGCTGACTACATCATGCGTTGTGGTCGCGTCTAGGCGCAAGTCCTCTATCTGATCCGGATACGTCCCGAATCCGGCCCGGATCCGGCTGACTATATCATGTGTTGTGGTCGCGTCTAGGCGCAGGTCCTCCATCTGATCTGGATACGGCCCGAATCCGGCCCGTATCCGGCTGACTACATCATGTGTTGTGGTCGCGTCTAGTCGCAAGTCCTCCATCTGATCCAGATACGGCCCGAATCCGGCCCGGATCCGGCTGACTACATCATGTGTTGTGGTCGTGTCTAGGCGCAGGTCCTCCATCTGATCTGGATACGGCCCGGATCCGGCTGACTAAATCATGTGTTGTGGTCGCGTCTAGGCGCAGGTCCTCCATCTGATCTGGATACGGCCCGGATCCGGCTGACTACATCATGTGTTGTGGTCGTGTCTAGGCGCAGGTCCACCATCTGATCTGGATACGGCCCGGATCCGGCTGACTACATCATGCGTTGTGGTCGTGTCTAGGCGCAGGTCCTCCATCTGATCTGGATACGGCCCGGATCCGGCTGACTACATCATGCGTTGTGGTCGCGTCTAGGCGCAAGTCCTCCAACTGATCTGGATCCGGCTGACAACATCATGTGTTGTGGTCGTGTCTAGGCGCAAGTCCTCCAACTGATCTGGATCCGGCTGACAACATCATGTGTTGTGGTCGTGTCTAGGCACAGGTCCACCATCTGATCTGGATACGGCCCAGATCTGGCTGACTACATCATGCGTTGTGGTCGTGTCTAGACGCAGGTCCTCCATCTGCTCTGATTACGGCCCGGATCCGGCTGACTACATCATGCATTGTGGTCGTGTCTGGGCGCAGGCCTTCCATCTGATCTGGATACGGCCCGGATCCGGCTGACTACATCATGCGTTGTGGTCGTGTCTGGGCGCAGGTCCACCATCTGATCTGATTACGGCCCGGATCCGGCTGACTACATCATGCGTTGTGGTCGTGTCTGGGCGCAGGTCCACCATCTGCTCTGGATACGGCCCGGATCCGGCTGACTACATCATGTGTTGTGGTCGTGTCTAGGCGCAGGTCCTCCATCTGCTCTGATTACTGCCCGGATCCGACTGACTACATCATGCGTTGTGGTTTTGTCTAGGCGCAGATCCTCCATCTGCTCTGATTACGGCCCGGATCCGGCTGACTACATCATGCGTTGTGGTCATGTCTGGGCGCAGGTCCACCATCTGCTCTGGATACGGCCCGGATCCGGCTGACTACATCATGTGTTGTAGTCGTGTCTAGGTGCAGGTCCACCATCTGATCTGGATCCGGCTAGGATCCGGCTGACTACATCATGTGTTGTGGTCGCGTCTAGGCGCAAGTCCTCCATCTGCTCTGGATCCGGCCCGGATCCGGCTGACTACATCATGCGTTGTGGTCGTGTCTGGGCGCAAGTCCTCCATCTGATCTGGATACGGCCCGGATCCGGCTGACTACATCATGCGTTGTGGTCGTGTCTGGGCGCAGGTCCACCATCTGCTCTGGATACGGCCCGGATCCGGCTGACTACATCATGCATTGTGGTCGTGTCTGGGCGCAGGTCCTCCATCTGATCTGGATACGGCCCAGATCCGGCTGACTACATCATGCGTTGTGGTCGTGTCTGGGCGCAGGTCCACCATCTGCTCTGGATACGGCCCGGATCCGGCTGACTACATCATGTGTTGTGGTGGTGTCTAGGCGCAGGTCCACCATCTGATCTGGATACGGCCCAGATCCGGCTGACTACATCATGCGTTGTGGTCGTGTCTAGGCGCAGGTCCACCATCTGATCTGGATACGGCCCAGATCCGGCTGACTACATCATGCGTTGTGGTCGTGTCTGGGCGCAGGTCCTCCATCTGATCTGGATACGGCCCAGATCCGGCTGACTACATCATGCGTTGTGGTCGTGTCTGGGCGCAGGTCCTCCATCTGATCTGGATACGGCCCAGATCCAGCTGACTACATCATGCATTGTGGTCGTGTCTGGGCGCAGGTCCTCCATCTGATCTGGATACGGCCCAGATCCGGCTGACTACATCATGCATTGTGGTCGTGTCTGGGCGCAGGTCCTCCATCTGATCTGGATACGGCCCAGATCCGGCTGACTACATCATGCGTTGTGGTCGTGTCTGGGCGCAGGTCCACCATCTGCTCTGGATACGGCCCGGATCCGGCTGACTACATCATGCGTTGTGGTCGTGTCTGGGCGCAGGTCCACCATCTGCTCTGGATACGGCCCGGATCCGGCTGACTACATCATGTGTTGTGGTCGTGTCTAGGCGCAGGTCCACCATCTGATCTGGATACGGCCCAGATCCGGCTGACTACATCATGCGTTGTGGTCGTGTCTGGGCGCAGGTCCACCATCTGCTCTGGATACGGCCCGGATCCGGCTGACTACATCATGTGTTGTGGTCGTGTCTAGGCGCAGGTCCACCATCTGATCTGGATACGGCCCAGATCCGGCTGACTACATCATGCGTTGTGGTCGTGTCTGGGCGCAGGTCCACCATCTGATCTGGATACGGCCCAGATCCGGCTGACTACATCATGCGTTGTGGTCGTGTCTGGGCGCAGGTCCACCATCTGCTCTGGATACGGCCCGGATCCGGCTGACTACATCATGTGTTGTGGTCGTGTCTGGGCGCAGGTCCTCCATCTGATCTGGATACGGCCCAGATCCGGCTGACTACATCATGCGTTGTGGTCGTGTCTGGGCGCAGGTCCACCATCTGCTCTGGATACGGCCCGGATCCGGCTGACTACATCATGCGTTGTGGTCGTGTCTGGGCGCAGGTCCACCATCTGCTCTGGATACGGCCCGGATCCGGCTGACTACATCATGCATTGTGGTCGTGTCTGGGCGCAGGTCCTCCATCTGATCTGGATACGGCCCAGATCCGGCTGACTACATCATGCGTTGTGGTCGTGTCTAGGCACAGGTCCACCATCTGATCTGGATACGGCTAGGATCCGGCTGACTACATCATGTGTTGTGGTCGTGTCTAGGCGCGCTGGTCCACCATCTGCTCTGGATACGGCCCGGATCCGGCTGACTACATCATGTGTTGTGGTCGTGTCTAGGCGCAGGTCCACCATCTGATCTGGATCCGGCTAGGATCCGGCTGACTACATCATGCGTTGTGGTCGTGTCTAGGCACAGGTCCACCATCTGCTCTGGATACGGCCCAGATCCGGCTGACTACATCATGTGTTGTGGTCGTGTCTAGGCGCAAGTCCTCCATCTGATTTGGATACGGCCCGGATCCGGCTGACTACATCATGCGTTGTGGTCGTGTCTAGGTGCAGATCCACCATCTGATCTGGATACGGCCCGGATAATATTATGATTTAACAAATACATCGGTTGTTATAGGAAGTGTTCCGGGTTCTGGCTTACCTAGTTTATGCAGCCTAACAAACTAGATTAACTGATTTTAATAATCTAAATTGATAATGTGTTATGTGTATGCCAGGTTAAAGAGATGTGTTTTTAGTCTAACTTTGAACTGACAGAGTGTGTCTGCTTCCCGGACAATGTTAGGAAGATTGTTCCAAAGTTTTGGTGCTAAATAGGAAAAGGATCTACCTCCAGGAGTCGATTTTTATATTCTAGCTATTATCAACTGGCCAGAATTGTGAGATCACAATAGACGTGAAGGACTATAATGCGTTAAGAGCTCGCTCAAGTACTGCGAGGCTAAACCATTTAGTGCTTTGTAAGTAATCAGCAAGATTTTAAAATGTATACAATGTCTAATTGGAAGCCAATGCAGTGTTGATAGAACCGGGCTAATATGGTCATACTTCCTGGTTCTGGTAAGAACTCGAGCTCCTGCGTTTTGGACCAGCTGTAGTTTATTAATTATTCGTGCAGGGCAACCACCCAGTAGAGCATTACAGTAATCTAGCCTTGAGGTCATGAACGCATGAACTAACTGTTCAACATTTGGCATTGATTGCAAATGTCGTAATTTAGTTTTTTTTTTTTAGATGTAAGAGTGCTAGAGATGCTAGACATGAGTACAAATAGGGTTCCGACATTTTGCTCAAAAGATTTTGACTTCATGTTTATTTAATATTACAACATCAGTGGTTTGATTTGAGTTGTTTAAATAAGATATGATTATATTCAGTACATGAAATTCATTGTATTTTTATTTTAAGTCATCAGATTGATCTGTAGATGATGTCAAGCATAAACTTCATATTTAAACGGATGACTTGAGTGAGGCCGACTTCAAATGTCTGCTGAGAGAATTTACAATCCCAGCACAAGAATCCAGATAAACTTTATATATATATATATATATATATATATATATATATATATATATATACACACACACACACACACACACAATTAATTGCAAGTATCCAAACCCGTTCAAGATCTGTTTTATGTCATTTTTTCTCTTTTCATTCATTTGAAGGAGTAGTTTCCTTAAGTTGTATGGATCCAGGCATGTATTATTGTGTATGTATATTATGCATATATTATCTCATTGCAACCCATTTTGATTCATTTACAGTTAGGTTGTGTCAAGTGTTTCATTTTAACAGTCTTATATGGGCAGTTATGCTCCACAAACCTTGAGTAACTCATGCATATTGGCAGAATATAGGGGCTATAATGGGAATGCAAATGCATTTTACTGTAGGTTAACTTTAATTATTTCATATCAGCCTCCATATGCATACTCAGCAGAAAATGAGTCGATTAGCAGAACTTAAAGTACAATGTGAAATAACACGATCTGAGTCTGTTTTTACTCGTCCTCATAGTCTAATGTGCAGATCTTTCACTTGGGATTTCTGTGGTTCCTTTAAAGTCACAATGAAATAAAAATTCACAATTATTGTTTATGGAATATTGCAGTGTTTCTTCTAAATGATTTATCAGTGCACATCATCATTATTGTTTTAAACTCATGTTCCTGGTAATCTTGAATCAGAATGAGTTCCTCTTGCAGCATCTCTTCTCTTCTCTGATGACGAGGGCCAGGGATGGACTACCAGAAGTGCCCAGGGGCCCTCGACTACCTATGTTCTGGTTCTGCTCTGCGTTCTGTATGAGCTGACACTGTGTAATAGTGTTTTTGGGAAGGCCAGTGAGGAGTCCATTACAATAATCCTGTAATCCTGCTGGTGATGAAACACGTTTCTCTAAGTCTTGTCTGGAAACAAAGCATCTAATTCTTGCAATATTTTTGAGATGATAGTATGCTGATTTAGTTATTGCTTTGACATGACTACTGAAACTAAGCTCTGACTCTAGTGTCACACCAAGATTCCTGACTTGATGTTTAGTTGTTTGACCCCTAGAGTGAAGGTATGCGTTCACCTTGAGAACCTCATCCAACTGTTGACTTCATCAATGCATTGGCGTCTGCATAGCTGTGGTAAGAGATCTGGTTATTTCTCATTATTTGGCTCAGTGGGAGCATATACAGGTTGAATACAATTGATTTTGTAAGACCTATTACCACTAGACTAGTGACGTCAAGACGATCCACAGGATTTTGTGAGACTATGAGGGGTGGACCTCAGTTCTTCTAGATCTGGGGGCAAGAAAAGTTTCTACATTTTAAAGTTAAATGCATTAATCTGAACATTGAGAGTTCAGAAATATAAGAGCTCAAACCCATGTTCAGCAGCAGCCTATGAATATAAATCATTAGTAAGGACTGTTTAAAAACAACAACAACAACAAAAAAAAAAAAAAAACTTGCATCACAATAAGTGTATTACGCTTCTCAAAACATTTGCTGACCATACAGAATTGCATTAAGTTTAGTAACAACATGTAACAATGTTTACATCAATTAATTTGGATAAATATCAGGTACCGTATATAGCTACATGTTAATTCTTCTCAAGGAAAAATCTCTCACTAATGCTGTAAACATACAGGGAGTTTATGTTATGAAAATTAACAACTCAAATATAATGTGTTTTTTATAATAATAACGTTATAATATTTTTAATGATATGAGTAAAATTATAAAAGCCTATAGTGCATATATTTAGCTAAAAATACTCATAGGCCTAGTTAATTTTTCTAGCTATAAGCTGAGGTCATAAAATGGCTTTTCTGAAGTAAATGTTACGTTACGTGATGTATATTGTTCTCCAGTTGTTTTATTGGCCTGTTTCTGCTGTTGAAGCGCTGACTGATTGAGTGATTACATTTCAGCAAGTTGTTGGCTACTGTATCATCCAACATAGTTCATTTGGATTTATTTACTAACTAAAGAAGAGCTTTAGATCAGTTCACGTGCCGCTTGAACCGAGCGATCTGTCACGTCATATTAAAGAGTGCAAAGACGTATTTATTGTTTGAATTTCGTTATAAAATTGACATAATTTGAAAGCTGAGACTTTGTTTCATATCTATTTGGTGATAACTGGCCCCATAAAGTTATAATCCGTCCCTGACGAGGGTGGAGCAGCCTGTCACTCACATGAGATCAGCCAATAGCAAACCACAACCATCCAATCAACTCCCCCCACACACAGTCAAGCCCCGCCCACATCTGTTCTCTTTCCAGAAGCTTTTCACTCGGATATACGACACAATAGAGAGGAACTTCCCTTTGATTCCTTTAACAGGTACAGTGGGATTAAAAATAAAGCAGGAACAGGTTTCCCACAGATTAAACCGGCGGCTGAAGCCGTAGCTGTCATGAACCAGCATCTGTTTAATGAAGAAGGGCCGCAGCGTGAGTTGACACGACCTCCCTGAGGCAGGATAAATGCCCTCAGGCCTCCAGCCTGTAACATCATCATTTGTCTAGTGGATAACGCAGGCCACTTAACCCAGACAAGTGTTCCTCGAGAGGACCCTGAGAGCCGTCTGTCCGACACTAGGTGAAGAATGTCCGAAAACATGCGTCCTATTATAAGCCCATCTGGGACAAAAGAGAAATGATCTCTAGATCCGTGTGCGTATTAAATCTCTGAAACATGACATACGGCATCATATTTCTATTATACAAATCACAATAATTCAACATCTTATTATACAGATTTTGGTAACACTTTACAACTAGGTTTAATTGTTAACATTAGTTAACTACCTTAGTTAACATGAACTAAGAATGAACAATACTTCTACAGCATTTATTAATCTTAGTTCATATTATTTTCAACATTTACTAATACGTTATTAAAACAAATAACAGCTGTATTTTATTAACTAACATTAACAAAGATTAATAAATACTATAAGAAATGTTTTCTCATTGTTAGTTCATGTTAGTTAATACATTAACTAATGTTAACTAATGAACCTTATTGTAAAGTGTTACCCAGAATTTTGCTTCATTAATACTTTTAGCTGTAAATGCAGAAGTTTTGTGTGTGTGTGTGTGTGTGTGTGTGTGTGTGTGTGTGTGTGTGTGTGTGCGGTTTTATAACCCATAACTCATAACTCATACTTTATAACTCATAACCTGTAAGAATGAATATTTTATGATTATAGCTTGAAAATAAACTAGGCAAAAAAAAAAAAAAAAAGCAGCGTAATAATGCACTAAAAGCCACTTTAAACACCTTCATCTGCTACATAGTAACTCCATAAGAAGCCACAACACTCGAGCATCATGTCAGCAAGTTTAGTACAGGCAAGCGCCTCTCACATTTGAGAAAATGTAAAAATCTGGTCGTATTTATGAGCATTTCGTCAGTAATTTTACAGAAGAGTAGAGATTGCTCACGTAAGTGCAGAAGCGTAACGGATCAGAGTCACGATCCTCACAACAGCTTCGTGTTAATGTATCGAGAGCAAGTGAGCCGGCGTGGAGAGACACTCAAACACACACAACTAACCGAACATGAACATATCTAGATGAAGTTTGGGGTCGGAAAGGAGTTTTAATGTTATTGAAGTCTTAATGCTTTTTTAGTCCCTTCTGCTCACCAAAAATGTATTTGATCAAAATTACAGTAAAAGTTTAGACATATTTTTACAATTTAAAAATTTATTTTCTATGTGAATATATAGTAAAGTGGAATTTATCAAAGCTGAATTTTCAGCATCATTTCTCCAGTCCTTCAGAAATCATTCTAATATGCTGATTTGCATCTGAATTATTATTCATTATAATTTATGCTCAATTATTAACAATGGTTCTTATTATCAATGTTGAACATTTTTGATGCTTAATATTTTTGTGGAAATCATGATATGTCTGTTCAAAAGAACAGCATTTATTTGAAATAGAAATCTTAACATTTTAAATATCTGTAACTTCACATTTATTATTACTTTTATTATCTTACTGACCCCAAGCTTTTGAATTGTGTCCAAATATCTGAGGCAGCACAACTGTTTTCAACACTAATAATAATCATAAATGTTTCTTGATCATCAAATCCTCATATTAGAGTGATTTGTGAAGGATCATGTGACACTGAAGACTGGAGTAATGATGCTGAATATTCAGCTTTGATCACAGGAATAAATTACACTTTACTATATATTCACATAGAAAACTGATGATTTACACTAGAATAATATTTCACTGTTTTTACTGTATGTTTGGATAATGCATCTTTGGTGAGCAGAAGAGACTTAATTAAACATAATTAAATTTGTTTTATTAATTATTCCACAAAAACGCACAGGTAAAACTATTCATGGTGTTTTAGTTTCACTAATAAGTGTCAGTACTCATGCTAAACCATCACTCTCTCTCTCTCTGCCGTATGTCCTTAGACCTTTTGCAATTTGAAACACCTAACTCAGGAACTCCGGTGTCAAAATGATCCCCAAACTTGAGGATATGCCAAAGGACGTTCATGTCTAAATTTTAATAAGGAAACTTGTATTTACAATTTACATGCCATCAGAAATGTCCTACTTCCCACTTCTCTCTCTCTCTGTCCTTAGACCTTCAGTTCTGTTGAGGCGTCCTGATCAAGGTCAACTAAACCACGTTCGCCATTCAGGGCCCAGTATACGGGCCAGCTGTAGTTAACATGTGTTAATGTGTGCTTTAATGGTCCAGAGGCAGAACTTTTGCCAAGCGTGTCGGAGGTTCTGGGTTCTAATCCGCACTCGTATAGTTTTTGGTTTTCCTCATCAAAACTGAATATGTTCATCAGTGGTTGTACATCAGGGACACGTTTGTGTGCATTTTGTTTTGTGATTTCACCAGAACATATAGAGAGTCGAGTGAAGTCCGAGTGAAGACTGTGGGCGAGAGGTTTTAAAAAGTGCTGGAGACAATATCGACCCTGGCATAAAGTGTTGGGGACATGTCTCATCCGTCCCACCCGCAAATTACGCCTATGGCTTAATAATGTAATGAATCAGGTTCCATCCCCTCCATTACGTTTGCTGCGAGTCTATAAAGTCTGTAATTAAAAGTGGACTCCTGTAAAGTTTATTTATGGGTGTTTTCTGCTTCCCTGCCACAGGCCTTCGTGTCCTCATGTGATGTTCTCTAAGATGGTCAGCGCTGCGTTCAACATGAAAGGAACACTGAATGTGTCAAATCCCAAAGAGGATCATTAATTCTGAAACGCTCTGACATTATATTGAGGCGGGTTGCTCACGCAGGCCTGAAATCAATATGACTTGTAAATCAAAAATAAATTGGTTTTCCTTTTGTTCTCCATGAACAATCATCTCAAATTAATTGCTGTACCAACTGTATGTTTTAAAGCAATGAATCGCTTTTGTTTCAGTGTGTTTTACACAATGCGAACGCCAGGTTAGGAAGATTTTAGCAGGTTTCCAGGCTGTTAAAGGGATAGTTCACTTTGAAATTAAATTTTGGTATGTTTTAGCTTACCTCAAGGGCATCCAAGATGTAGGTGTCTTTTTTTCCGCAGTAGTTTCAATTTTGATATTTTTAGGTCAAACCGTTCTTGTCTGTCAGTCATATAATGCAGGTCTATGGTCACTGTCTCAAAGAGCATGCACAGAGTCCAAATTAAAACAATTCCCCGTCGTCCAAATTAAACAATTCCCCATCGTAAGTACACATTGATGGCCTAAGACACGAAACGAGCGGTTTGTGTGAGAAAATGAACAGTATTTATATCGTTTTTACCTCTTGAACACAGCCACGTCCAAGTGATCTGAGAGCGCGGGCGGGTATAGATATATACAATAGATGTCGCATTGGCTACGGTTTCGCAGTAGTTTTAATTTGGACTCTGTGCATGCTCTTTGATACAGTGACCATAGACCTGCATTATATTATTATATAAATTCAAAACCTTCATCAACGTTTAATAAAACTAAAATAACACTGTAACTGGATATATTACAATGCTCTTCTTAATTTGTTTGATCATTGTTTAATAAATAACTTATCAAAAGAAAATGTACTTGAATATTTATTTTCAACAGAATTATTTTAGCTGCTTGTTTTCCACGAGTGCCAAACGCATGAACACAGTCCAGAAGCGTCCCGTATGAAGACCTCTCTCTGTCTTAGAGCAAAACAAGGTCATTCTGAAATAGTTTAAAATCAGAAATAGTCACAGTTATGAGAAACAGATTGTAATTATGATAAATAATGTTGCAATTATAAGATGCAAAGCGAAATTGAGTTGCATTTATCTTTTTCTTTATTTTATTTTTGTTTTTACTGTGAGGTAGAAACAGGCAATTATAATAATGAGCTCAACTTGAGTGGAAAAGTGGCAAAAATAATAACAGTGACTTGATTAAGTCGATCCACAGCGCTGCTCTGTTCGGGCGAGAGTAGATGTGTGTTTGCTGGTGAAAGACGCAGGTCTCGCTCACACACTGTGTGTAAATGTGGCGTATTCTTCTACAAATTCACCATTTAGTATAATTTCACACACATGATGTTCAGAGCATGAATCCCTTGAACAGTAAAGGCCCGTTCACACCGAGGACGATCATCATAAAGTCATGGTTTCATGATAACTGGAGAAACAATATCATTGGAATCACTTTCAGTGCCATTTTTTTTTTCCCAGCTGATGAATGATAAAAACAGACTAACAACTGTAATCAGAATCCATCCTCCTTCAAAGAGCTCAAGCATTTATAGAGCCATATTATGTTCTTTTACAAACTCTTCAGGCTCTACTAGAACAGGTTTTCCTGCTTGAATGTTGATTATTTTCCTCATATTCTCCATTGTTGCGGCTCCTCTCTTCCCAGTCTGTCAGTAACGCTCTGTTTACTTCCTGTCTCTATGAAGCCCCTCCTTCTGAAAAGCACACTGTGCTCTGATTGGTCGGCTGGAGCAGTGTGTTGTGATTGGTCGAGCGCTTCGAGTGTGTTTGGGAAATGTCCCGCCCCTTCCCATAACCGCCAGTTTAACACACTACTAACTAACTCAACCAGGCCCCGCCCCTTTATTCTGCGTATGAATTATTATAATGAGGAATATTGAGACGTGTTCGTTCCCGGAAGAAACTCAAGACTACAATGGAGGCGTTTCAGGACTTCAGGAACACTGACACTGAGATAGAGAAGAACTGGAGCTTTGCTCAAACACAACATTACACACTAAACACAGAAGTTGCTCTTTTTGCGTTATACTGTCTTGTTCATTCACAAACGTATGGTTCCATGAACAGCTTTGTTTTTCAGGTAAACTATTGTCAAAGCAGAGCAACAGTTTAAAGAATAATTTTGCTGAGCACCTTAAGGTTACATTAGCGAAATTTCACAGGGAAAATAATTGTCTATTCGCTTTCTGTCGGTCAATGCGGCAAAATTTCCGAAGTATTTGCTTGCTGTGTTTGCCCTGGTCTCAATCCTGTTAGTAAGTATTCGGAGGGTATTAGTGATGTTGAGTGTGTGATTGACTAGATCGGACATTTTGTGATAAACACTACCGCCTGTTTGCTTGATTCTGCTATTGCCCAATTATGATTTGTTGACTTGTTTTTGTAAATATTCCAGTTGAGTATAATATTTTGAAGTAGTGAGTTTGGCATCATCTCTGTTTGAAACTCCGGACAGCTGTATTTTTTTTTTTTTTTTTTTTTTTTTTTTTTTTTGTGAACTAGGTTGAGTTTGAGGAATTACTGTTTCTCTTTTTGTTATTTTGGCCCTGTCGGCTCCTGAAGTCAAAACCCCATCTGTATTAGACTACCGTTTCCTTTCCACTACCATTCAAACATTTCATTCACAAGTCCTTTGATTTTCTTTTTTTTTCATGTTGTTTCCTTTACTAGTTATCGGATTAATTACACATCCAGTTCGTACAAGATGGCAAAATCAAATAGAGTACGATAGGTTTTTGTACCATTATTGTAATAGGAATAGAATTCAAGTCGTAAAATTTCATACAATTTGCCATCTTATTGTAGGTCCTATTACTGTATTAGGACTTTAGAGTGTGTTGTTTTTCCCGCACAGACTCTATCGCCCCCTTGAGGTCTGTTCGCCCCACAATAATGCAAAAACCACGATAAAATTTAAATACAATGCGTTTGCATCTGCGTACTTGTGTAACGTATGTTTCTGGCTTCAACATCTCCGCCAGCTTTAAAATTATGCACTTAATTGTTTTCAAATGAAATGTAACAGTGTCTAAAACAACACTGGACCACACTGATTTACACTGTATGAATAAAGGGAAGAAGAATAAAGCAGGTCAGAAGAGTGATCAAGGTTTGCATGGATAGAAAAGACTCTTTATCAACCGAATAGAGGCTCTGCAAGCATGAAGTGAAGCTCGATTCAATGGACCACTAGAACGTCGAGTCCTGATCCCACATCTATGATTGCATGTTGGAAAGCCTGCAGCATCTCTGTCAAACCTATTTAGCCGGAATACATTATCACCATGGTAACGGTGTGGTAATCTGGTTTACCTCAGTGGTGTGGCGGCAGAACCTGTGAGTTGCTCTGTTGTGATGGGATAATAACAGGGATTGCACTGTGGTAGAGCTGGAAGCATTGAGAAGCTGTACTAACAACTGCAAGTCAACATGCAGATTCAAAAACGATACCTTAGTTTCCAACATCTGACAAGCAACCTTTTATTTATTTTATACTTCAGCACTAGCATTTACTAGAGCGGTTTTATGAGGGCTTGAGGGGGTTATTTTACCCTGAATACCACTGCGAATCATCATTCATAATCATAATAATAAACTTACCCAAAAGATTATATACACATGAGATATACTCAGCTTTAACATATTATAACTTGCATCTGCACAAAATGACAAAGTACAAAAATATATATATATATATTATTTGTGCGCTAGTCGTTATACACTCCTTGGAGAGTGAATTACTATAACATAAAAAAAGGAAATGCATTATAACAGTGTAATCATTGTGTTAAACAAGGTTACATGTTTATGCATTTAAATAATATGTAAAATGTTTGAATATTTGCACTGATATTTTTTTTTTTATCAAAAGATAAAAAATATGATAAAACGCAGCGTTGTTATAGTTATCTAAAAAATATTTGAAAAGTGAAATAGAATAAAGTATAAATATTAGTTTAAAAAAAGAGTTTAAACTGGAGCACAAAAATTATTAACTGAAAAAAAAATAAAAAAAAATAAATTGAAACTTAAATAAAAATGAATTAAACCAAGCAATAGCAATGAAAAAGACTAATAAAATATCAAAAGCCCATAAAGAAATTACAAAAAAAAAATAACTAAAAGCTTATTCAAAATATTTATAAAACTATAAAAATAAAATGAGAGCTTTTTTAGTTCTTAAGAATAACACTGACACGAGACAAATTTGCCATCATCATGACTGATGTTCTGGGCCTGATAGTAAAACAACTAACTAGTGATTGAAAGAAAGTAAGCAAGTAAATAAAGAAATAATCATATTTTAATAAATATATCCTAATTGCTCCTGATCTTGCCTTAAACAGCTTGCATCAAGTCAAGTCAAGTCAAGTCAAGTTTATTTGTATAGCGCTTCAAAATGAATGTTTTCCAAAGGTTAGCAGGTGATGCTCTGAAGCACACACACACACACACACACACACACACACACACACACACACACACACACACACACACACACTGAGAACATGGCCATTTAGTGTCGTCTATCTGTTGACTATCATACAATGCCCACCCAGGTGAAAAAGACATACTATTAAATGTTTTCAAAATGTACTCGAGGATGTTTTTAATACAATACAAATATACTTTAATGCATTTTTAATACATTTAACAGTACGTCTTTTTCACCTCAGCATGTCGGTCCACATTATGCTAATTTGCGTGTGTGATTAATAGGCACAATCAGCACAGGTTGGAGGAGATCAGAGATCGGGTTATGAAGATCACACATGACACCGGATTCTCTTCTTCATCTCAGGAGCTTTTATTATCTCTTATCCACACGAGTCACAATAACACACAGAACTCTGCAGAATATGAATTATGACTGCATCCACTAAACACTTCACATAAAACCAATGCAACATAAAAATAACTTGAAAACGCTTCAGTTTGTGTCAGTGTTATTTTAGATTTTATTATAGTTTTAATAATATTTTTTAATTATCTTTTATGTTTATTTTCTATTAGTAATTTTGCTATGTGCTTTTGTCTTATTATTATTATTATTATTTAGGTTTAATTTATTTTTATGTCAGTTTTAGTTTTTTTTCCAAATAATCATTTTAGCGCTTCAACTTAAACTTTCCGTTTATTCTCAAGGAAACATAAAAAATAAAAATAAATTGTTTTAAGTTGTCCACTAATATTTATATTTTATTTTTATTTCAGCTTTATTTCAATAAACAGAAATTAACATCATTTTAAAAGACTTTCAGTTAATGATAACAACTCTAGTTTGTTATAAGTTATCAGAAAGGCAATATTTGAGGCAAACTTTCCACAAGAATGATTATTTCCACATGTTGCTTACGCTAATATTACATTTTTGGCGTGAACGGTCATGAATGTGTATGATCCGCTTATGAAGACCTGTCAGGCATGTGACTTATTAATCAAAGACATGTGGAGTATGAAACATTATTGAGAAGCATCTGTCAAACACCAGGTGCTTTTCTCGAGTAGCGACCCGGTCTGACATTCCTCATGTACTATATGACGTGTTATGCCATAAGTTCATCTTTGTTTTGAGCACAGATTTAGTGTTTTTTACACTGCTAGAGTATTTTCTTCCTTCCTTTCATTTTTTGGCCATGACCTGCAGCTCTGTTTCTGCTTGGAAGAATTTTCTGAGAAGCAGAACATCTTAATAAAAAGATTTTCTCTTTTTTATATTTTTTTTATAGCTTCTTAAAGATAACAAAACTGCAGGCTTGACTATTCCTGTGGCCATTAAACTGTGTGAGGAAGAATTACACTCATACATTATATGCAAACAGCCTTATGTCATACTGAGATCTTTATACAGATAGTACAATGATAATAGCATTTTATTGTCAAATATTCTCCAATAATGTTAAATGCATCTAATTATACTGTATTACAATATGCAACTTATTTACAACTAACATGCAAAGTACTGTTCGAATGCAGATATTTGATCAAAATGCAGTAAAAATATAGTGAAATGTGATTACAATTTAAAAATTATTTTCAGAAATTAAATTTCTAATATTACTTTTTATATATATATATATTTGAATATATTTTAAAAAGTATGTATTCCTGTATTGCAAAGCTGAATTTTCAGCAACAAACATACAGTAATTAAACAATTAAAAGGATTTTCCCCTCCACTTTATTTCTGCAAATTTGCATATTCATCAAGCATCTCATTTCTGTCTGGCCAGAGAAGATCGTCCTCATCATATGATGTTTTCCCGAGGGAAAATGGGAATGCTGAATTGATGTGCTTCAGTCTCTCTGAAGTCTCTATTGCACAGAGAAGAGGCACTTTCTCTGAGACGCTGCGATTGAACACTTTCCATCTCCAGGACAAGAGAAAAAACTCCACAACTGGATTCAGAAATTGAGAATAAGGGGAACTGGCTCCAGTCAATCCTGCTCTTCTACTGGGAAAAAGTCTGAGGATCATAAGACAGAACAGTTACAGCACAACATGTGATCCTGGTCCTTATTGGTCAGTGACATCATCATCATCATCATTATCATCATCTCCCTCCCTATTATCCTCTTCTTGTTGACATTGAGGCCAGAGCAAATCTGCTCACATTACACTGAACTGAGGGAGAGTCCATGATTCGAAACATGGTCGATTAGAGCGTCTCTCGTCACATTACAGTCTGACCACGAATAGTGTCTCTCAAAAGTTAGTTAGTAGTGTGTTGAAACCAAGCTGAACCTTCCGGTCTCTCTCTTATTTTTTATTTTTTTATTTACCCTTTATTTTACCAGGTGATGTCCCATTGAGATATTCAAATCTCTTTTACAAGGGAGCCCTGGGCCTTGAATCCAACACTGAAGTGACTTAAACTGCAGTTCATCGACTGGCCACTAGAGACAGGCTGCAGAAGAGAGTCAATCCCATAGACTTTCATGTTAAAATATCCAACTTTACAGCATAAAAAAAGTATGTTTACAGCCTGGTACAAAAACTGGTTTTGGTCTACAAAGCTAATTTTGCCCTTCATAACGACTGTGAGGAGGGTGATTTTTTTTTTATAACTCATCCGTTTAAATTATATTAAGCCGTAAAGTTCTGCACAATTAAGGGCGTGGCCACCTGAGTGACAGGTGGATTGCCACTGATGTCACTACTAGCCGTTTGTCTGCTGTCGATTAGGGTTAGAGACAGGGCCTTCCTCCTTGATGCATCCCGTTTCGCCTACTGGTCTGTTTGGTGACGCTGTCA
The DNA here is from genome assembly GCF_965113295.1 of Leuciscus leuciscus. Classification (NCBI taxonomy): domain Eukaryota; kingdom Metazoa; phylum Chordata; class Actinopteri; order Cypriniformes; family Leuciscidae; genus Leuciscus; species Leuciscus leuciscus. The sequence goes on along the minus strand of NC_138735.1, from coordinate 1,408,634 downwards.
GTGCGGTCGTCGACAGATTCCAGGAAACTCAAAAACAAAGCGCAGCATTTCAGCAGTATCTCCCTCGCCGCTCAAGGTCCAGAAAGGAGCTGATGACGGTCATCAGGCTCCTCATATCGGCAGGGTCAAAAGGAGAGTGTCGCTTCTAGAGGTCCCCCTCAAAGAGCTTGGGACTCTAGGCAGCGCTCTCACCCACAGCCTCCTGAGAAGGCGGATCTGAGGACCGTCCTTCAGGCCAGGAAGGCAAAGGGAAAGAGGTCCTAACTCATGTGAGACCTCTGAGGGTACCTCAGATCCTCCTATATGCTGGGTACCTCAGATCCTCCTGTGGTCTCAGGGGAAACTATTGTCTCTCAGGGCAATGTATGTCCCAGGGGACCAGAATCGGGGAGCAGACATCCTGTCGAGGCAGGGACTGAGGCCCGGGGAATGGAGACTCAACCCTGAGGTGGTGGAGTCAATATGCGAGAGGTTCGGCCCAGTGGAAGTGGACATGATTTCACTCCTGGCAGACCCCCCTTGGGAGATTCCCACCAGGAATGACCTGCTGTTGCAGACAGAGGGCATGATATTTCACCCTCGCCCAGAGCTGTGGAAGCTATGGGTCTGGCCCCTGATTGGGCACAGTACCTAGAGCTTGGCCTGTCAGCAGGAGTAGTCGAGACCATACTCAGCTCCAGAGCTCCATCCACCAGGAAGCTGTACGGCCTAAAGTGGAATGCTTTCACCATATGGTGTAGAGAGCGTGAGGTGGACCTAGTTAACTGCCCGATGGCTTCAGTGCTGGAGTTCCTCCAAGACCGCTTCTCTGCTGGTCTTACCCCGTCCACACTCAAGGTATACATGGCTGCCATTGTGGCTTTCCACGCTCCTTTGAGTGATGGGCCTCTGGGAAGACATCAGCTGGTCGTATGTTTCCTCCGTGGGGCCTGGAGGATGAGACCTGCGACTCGGACCAGAGTTCCCACATGGGACCTGGCAGTGGTTCTCGAAGGGCTGGTTGAGGCCCCCTTCGGACCTCTGGAGTCGGCTGAGGCCAAGAATTTGTCACTTAAGGTGGTCTTTCTCCTTGCCATTACCTCTCTTAAGAGGGTAGGAGATCTCCAGGCACTTTCTATATCTTTGCAGTGCCTGGAGTTTGCTCCTGGGAGAATTAAGGCCATCTTGCACCCCAGATTGCCAGTGATGGGAATAACGGCGTTATAAATAACGGCGTTACTAACGGCGTTATTTTTTTCAGTAACGAGTAATCTAACTAATTACTGCTTCCTCCATTACAACGCCGTTACCGTTACTGTCAATACAAATGCGGCGTTACTTTAATTGAGCTCACTGAAGCGGTTTTCATCCGAGTAGGCTCTCTCTCAGCCATAGGAGCTGCAAAGTTTTTTTCTCTGGTGTGTGTGTGTTTATGAGGCGCGGGACTCGACAAAAGCGAGGCGAATGCCGCGAGCGTGCTCGACAGTGCACGAGAGACCGAGTGTGTCCGAGAACGCGCTCGACAGTGCGCGAGAGAGACCGAGTGTGTCCGAGAACGTGCTCGACAGTGCGCGAGAGAGACCGAGTGTGTCCGAGAACGTGCTCGACAGTGCGCGAGAGAGACCGAGTGTGTCCGAGAACGCGCTCGACAGTGCGCGACAGAGACCGAATGTGTCCGAGCATAAATACTTTATTTATAAATAAATTACACATATCAGCATTTGAATAATCTCTGTAGCATATTGGTATCATATGCAATGTTTTAATTAGTTTATATAACATAAACTCCAAAATAACCTGCAGGGAACGTTCAAACATAGCCTATTTGTTTGACGGTTGTGAACACGTGCGGCAAACACGACTAGAATTTGGCTAAAATAACCTCTGATGATGACGTTCTCTGTAGGTTATAAAAATAAACCCCCAAAAGATTATATTGTATTATTTATGTTGATACATTGTTCAGTATTATATTGAAAGCACTTTTTGTTAAACTTACTATTGTGAGGAAGAAAATACTTCAAGTAGGCTATACAGAATGTCTACCAGTTGTAAAGGTGTGTGAGTTTTATTTTAATTATATGCACTAGTGTATGTGTATGTATATTTTTATTAGGCTACTATTTATTTATTTTTGGTACATTTCTTAAGAAGCATCATTTATTTTTAGACTTATTTGTTGGCCAGTTGTGGTCTGTGCAATAAATATTAAAAGTTCTAAACCATCTATTGTTTTATTGTTGCACTATAGTAATGATAATATTTTAATATTTAAGTTAATAGGTGTCTCTCACATTGTCCCACAGCAACATTAAAATAGTGTAGATTAGTGTACAATGTTTTATAATAATAAGATGTTCTATTTAGTGTCAATTTCATTAATTTAACATTTCATATTGGGGGTATCCAAGAAATGTCTTATATTTAAACTTTTTTGTTTTTTTTAAGTAACGCAATAGTTACTTTCCCTGGTAATTAGTTACTTTTTTAATGATGTAATTCAGTTACTAACGCAGTTACTTTTTGTGAGAAGTAACTAGTAACTATAACTAATTACTTTTTTTAAGTAACTTGCCCAACACTGCAGATTGCACCACCTTATGTCCCTAAGGTGCCATCTAATAGGGCGAGGTTGACGGGTCAGCAGGCATTTCATCCCAAACCTCATGTGACGGCGGAAGATGGGAGACTTAATCTACGTTCAGGGGTCTTCTCAGTGGAGGAAGGCGGACCAGTTGCTGGTGTGTTTTCGGGCCACCCATGAAGGGAGTCCCGCCTCTAAACAGACCGTCAGCAACTGGATTGTTCAGGCTGTTTCCCTGGCCTATCAGGTGCGCAGTTTGCCTTCACCTTTGGCCGTGAGGGCTCTCTCTCTCTCTCTCTCTCTCTCTCTCTGGTAACATTTTACATATATGCTGGGTACAATTAATGGTATAAGTTATTATCATCTCTTACATCTATTTTGTAACTATTTTAAGTGTAACCATAACCATTCATTGTCATTAAACCCTTTCAATTACAAATAATGTGCTAACTAGTTTTGATTTGGTATTGACTTTGAAGTGCTACCTATTGCAATGCAATATCGTCACTCTATATAGCAACACTCTCCCACATATTTAGCTATTGTAACTGCGCTTGTTTCCGTTGTTGGTATAAGTAGCAGTGGGTGGTAATAGACAATAAATGTACAGTTTTTGTTGAAATGTACCATCTTGCTGACAACGTTTCATTAGTCATTCGGCAGTCTTTTAGCCTGAACCCCTGCAGGAATCCAGCCTTACAGAGACGAGATCTGACAGAGACTCGCAAGATCAAACGTGATTTGAGAAGAAAAACAAATGAAGGACAATCAACATTCAACGATCAAAGCTGCCGTGTGTGTGTGTGTGTATAATTAAAATTAAATCAATTTAGTTGGGTCAATGCAATTAGTTGGAATAAATCAAATGAATGTACTGCAGTATGGTTTACTTGACCTTATTACATTTGTCAAACTAGTATTGTTTTTTTTGTTTGTTTTTTGTGTTTTTTTTACATACTTTTTTTGTTATTATTATTATAACTGAGGTTTAATTAATTTAAAGACCGGTGTTAGTGAAAAAAAAAAAGATTAATGTAGTTTTAACACAAAATAAATTTCAGTTTTAAATATTTTGATTAAACAAAGAAATTAAGCTCTGACAAATTGTTCAAAAATGTTACTTTAGCCCATTTTAATTAAAGTGCACAAGAGGCAAAACAAATATTTAATAATATAATATAAATCATATGATAATTCAGTAAATATTGAATTCATCTTTTGCAATCTCTTTCTCATTAAATGATACATTATGATGCGAGTCTTTGGCCTTAAGTTATTGTGAAGGAGGTTCGTATTTTTGCACGTTATTCTGGCATATCAACATATTTCTCAGTCGGTGAAGAATTATCTTGTGCTCTTTGTCATTCATTTGACTCTCAGAAACAACACTGCAGTTCGTGGATGTGTTATGAGCTCGTATTGTTTCTCTCACAGCAGTTCGTCTGTGTGCTTTTATCATGATCTTTTTCCCAGTAAGTCAAGGACAGCTCAATATCAGTTCTGTCACCAGAGGAAATTGTGACAATGACCGGTATGATGAATGGAGTTGTTTACATATTTTCTTTGAATCAGACAAACCAAGGACACTTTTCTTTCTTCTTATTGCTCTCACACCAGTAATACATGCTTTCACTCATTTGTTGAAACAGTGAATCAGTTGCTTTTTAAAAAAATAAACTTTCTGCACAAATTCCATTCCACATCTAAACTTCTGTCGTATCTGTGATTGGCTGCTGAACTGTATTCATAATAGATGTTTTAGTATCTATATTATAGGACGTCTCTTTTCTTGACAGTTAAACTCCCTGGTGTTTCCGTCCATCAGAAACATCAGTGTTTATTAAATGAGTCTGTGCTTTGACTTTTACATTTAAAGAACATTTTGACATACTGAGTTCCCTTATTAAATTATTCTACACTTGTTCATCCCTGTAAAAAAATATTTTGCGAAGTTGTCAATAAAACCCTATTTAAGTGTCCATCCATTTTTCCCCCTAGTTTCTAACGCATACGTTTAATTAAAAAACACAACTGTTTATGTTCTCACACTGCAATCCTGCCTCCGTGTGTTTTTCGATAGTTCAAAAGCTCCAGTAACACTCAGTTATGAAACGTCACACATAATGATGTGAAATGGATAATTTCCGCAATCACAACACATACAATTTGAAACGCTTCATATTTTCAGTAAAATATTCATTACATTGCTTTCATTTAGCATATGCAGGACAAAACTGACAAGTAAAGCAATTAAAGCAGCAGCTGTTGTTGGAAACACACCGTCTGACTGGTAACCCTCGCATCCCTCCAGCACAATTGATTTGTGCCGACCAGTGTCGTTCTGCTGTAATGACACTTTATGTCAATCACTAGAGTTCTGCTGGATAAATCCAATCCAGCGCTGGTTTCTGGGAAACAAACTTGCTCCTCTAACTTGATTTGTCAATGACGGGTAAGTCGATGCACTGGAAAGACAGTGTGGGGGAGAGAGAGAGAGAGAGAGAGAGAGAGAGAGAGAGAGAGAGAGAGAGAGAGAGAGAGAGAGAGAGAGAGAGAGAGAGAGAGAGAGAGAGATAAGAGACAGTGAGAGAGAGAGACAGTGAGAGAGAGAGAGAGAGAGAGAGAGATAAGAGAGATAAGAGACAGTGAGAGAGAGAGACAGTGAGAGAGAGAGAGACAGAGAGAGAGAGAGAGAGAGAGAGAGAGAGAGAGAGAGAGAGAGAGATTTACAAAATCTTTATTTTAAAACAGCACAACATTTTCAACAAATACACATTATATGAAAGATTACATTAAAAAAATATGAAAATTATATTTTCAAAACCAGATGTCCATCAGAAACCACACACAAAACATCATTAACACACCACAGATCATTAAAACCCATCTCATTTTTTACAAGATTATAGTATGCAAATTCTATCCTTAATCTGCCAGCTACTAACTTCATAAACATCATTTCAACATTTATACTATTGAGCTGTAAACCCTGATTTTTCCTGGTTTTCCATATTGCCAATTTCGCAGTTCCGATTAGATAATTTAACAGACACATCTTCCTTCTTTTTGAAAAGTTGTATTTCACACCCCCTATAAAAACTTCATCTGAGAAATCTTCACCAAAACTTTGAAACAACCTACTAAGAGCAACAAAAAGACCTTCCAATCTATGACATTTTAAAAACAAATGCTCTAAATTCTCTTCCTCCCCACAGAACCTACATCCCACCCCAACTGCTGGGTTCAGGTGCGCCACATGTTTGTCCGTAGCTATTGCACCATGAATTATTCTCCACTGAAGATCCGCTGTTCTTTTCTCGACTGGAGGTTTATAGAGAGTTCTCCATCTATCTCTTACAAGAAAATCTGGCTTTAGCAAAACTGGCCACCTCGAGATCTTTTGTCCTCTGAGTAAAAACTGATGCAAAACTTTTACTGCAGTGTTGTATATGGCTTTCTTTGATGTCATTTCAAACAAGTTCAGCTGTGGAGTTTTAAAAGACAAAATTGAGACTACAGATTCATCCTCTTGTCCTTCACCGACGACAGCAGCAACTCTGATTTTTGGAAAGTCGGGTTCATTGCTTGAGTCTGACGGAAATCCTTGTCCGATGTTTTTCCTGTAGCCACTTGGTAATGCATTGACTATTTCCTCCACCAGCTTCTCCGTCAAGCGCAAAGACTTTAGTCCTGTCACTTCTCTCAGGGTTTCTACGGATTCCCATCGGTCATTATTTAAAAGTTGCCCCAACTTCACAATACCATGTCTTTGTAAACATTCTCGCACGCTTACAGCTGACAAAAGTCTTGTCTGAATCAATGGGTTAAAAAACAAGCATTCCTCTCGTATCCAACTCCCGGATTCCTCAACATCTCTTTCCACTTTAAAAACAGTTCTCCAAGAGTGCAACATTGACCGATAAAAGGGTGTAATCTCAGACAGATTCACTTTATGCAGTTCCATCAAAAACAGATGTCTGTCTAAATTAAGACCACCAGCTTTTTGTAAAATCATTTTTGCAGTCTCAGTCCAGGTTAAGTCCTTACAATACAGGAACCTCTGTGCTGCTTGTATTCTAAAAGCACAGACCCTGCTCCGCACATCCACCAGACTCTGACCTCCCTCGCACAAGGGAAGGTAGAGTGCTGCCGCTCGAATCCAATGCTCTCCACTCCAGAAAAACTCCACAAAGGTCTTCTGTATTTTACAAATCAAATCTTCAGGTGGTTCCATTACAATGAGTCTATGCCACAAAGTAGAGGCAGCCAGATTGTTCACAACCAGAACTCTTCCTCTGTATGACATCAATGGTAATAGCGATTTCCATTTAAACAATCGGGCAGACACCTTTTCCAGCATTCCCTCCCAATTCCTATTCTGAAACTGCTTATTTCCCAAAAAACACCCTAGCATTTTCAGCCCATCTCTTTCCCACAACAATCCACCAGGTAATTTTGGAGGTCCTTGCACACCCTTCCACTGACCAATAATAAGTCCCTCACTCTTTCCCCAATTTACCCTTGCTGAAGATGCCTTTCCATAATTTCTCATTGTTTCAGTTAAAATATTAACATCATTTTGATTTGAAATAAAAACAGTAACGTCATCAGCATAAGCTGATATGGAGATTCCATGCATTACATTGATTCCACTGAGGTCCCTTCTTAGCCTGCACAGCAATGGCTCAATAACAAGGCTATATATTTGTCCAGACAGTGGACAGCCTTGCCTAATCCCTTTTAGCACAGGTATTGGCGCACTCAATCCTCCACCAGCTTTTACAATCACAAAAACATTAGAATATAGCAGTTGAATATATGATATAAAATTCTTCCCAAACCCAAAACTTTTCAAAACCTCAAAAAGATATGTATGATTGACTCTGTCGAAAGCCTTCTCTTGGTCTAATGACAGCACACCTAGGTCAACATTATTAAATTGATTAAGATCAATGACATCTCTTAACAAAAAAAGATTGTCCATAATTGACCTATTAGGAATACAGTATGTTTGATCCCTATGAACTAATACCTCCAAAACATGTTTCAATCTATTTGCTAAGCATTTTGAAAATATTTTATAGTCCATACACAGTAAAGAAACAGGTCTCCAGTTCTTTAGAAGGCACAAATCCCCCTTTTTAGGGAGCAAGGAAAGGACTGCTCTTCGACAGCTTACAGGAAGTAGCTTGTTATTTATACTTTCCAATAAAACTTCATATAAGTCACTTCCAAGTACACTCCAAAATGTCTGATAAAACTCCGCCGGCAAGCCATCAATTCCTGGCGAACGGCCATTTGACAACTGTTTCATTGCCTCAGTGATCTCCTGGAAAGTAATTTGTCCATCCAAAGATTCCTTCTGTTCGTTAGTCAATGTCGGTAGATCACTCAGCAAATCAGACACACATTCAAGATCACACGTCTCAACATCATATAGATCCGTATAGAACTTAACTGCCAGTTTCCTTATTTCCAATGGGTCAGAAGTTATGACCCCGTCAGGCCGCCGAAGATGATACATTTGCTTTTGTTGAACAGTTCTCTTTTCAAGATTAAAAAAGTATGAGGAAGGAGCATCCATGTCCTTAATAGAACAAATTCTTGCTCTTATTAATGCTCCCTTCACTTGTTCTTGTAATAATGAACCAAGTTCTTTCTTTTTATTTAAATGTTCATTTTTTATTTGTCCATCATCATTATTTATCATAAGAATGTTCTCCAAAGCCTGTATATCCCTTTGAAGTTTGTGTATCGCTGCTTTCACCATGGAAGTAGAATGTGAACTATAATTTTGACAAAAAGTTCTTATGTTTGCTTTGCCAACCTCCCACCACATAAGCACATTTCCAAAAGAAACCTTTTTTAACTTCCAGTCATTCCAAAAGAAAAGAAAATTCTCGCAAAATAAAGCATCTTGCAAAAGTTTAGTATTGAAATGCCAAAAATAGTTTGGTTTTGCAGTTCTTTTCATATTCAAAGCAAACAATATCAAGTGGTGATCTGAGAAACCAACGGGTAAGATAGAAACATCCGTTATTTTATTGTTCCATTCTTTACCTATATAAAATCTATCTAATCTAGCTCCGCTAACCCTATTATTAGATACCTTGAGCCAAGTATACTGTTTAATTGCTATATTCCTTCTTCTCCAAATATCTATTAATTCAAACTCTTTTAAAATTTTTAATAATACAACACTTGATTCATGATGGGGTTCCTCTCCATTTCTATCAAGAATAAAATCAATAGTGCAATTCCAGTCACCTCCAATGATGGTACAAACATTGTCATCAATTTTCTGAATAGCAGTCCTTAACTGTAAAAAATACCTCACACGCTCAGGTCCATTATTAGGTGCATAAACATTTATCAGTATAAACACAGATCCTTCATATTCTATTTTTAACAGCAATATTCTCCCTTTTACAATTTCTTCAACAGCTAAAATATTAACTTTCATTCCTTTAGAAAATAAAATGGCTATACCAGCACATGTATTTGTCCCGTGACTTAAAACACTTTCTCCTTCCCACCATCTACTCCATTCAGATTCATTATCTAGACTAGTATGTGTTTCTTGTAAGAAAGCTACATTTATTTTTTTCATACTAAATAACTCTGATACCATCGCTAATTTGTTCCCATCTCTACCCCCATTTATATTTAAAGAGGCTACCCTCAACAGCTCCATAGAAGAAAGAAGATAGAAAGAGGATAGAAAAAGAACAAAAAAACAAAAGGAAAAGTTCACCCCGTGTAAATTAAACATTTGATTTGTTTTGAGAAGCATTCATTTTGTCTTTTCTTAACTTTGTTAACATCTTCTTCAACCTGAACCTTTTCTGTTTGCTTAGCGCATCAAAGCTAACATTTCTCTGCAACAATTTAACTGTATGAATGAATTTATTCTCATCAGGAAAAAACTCCTTAACTTCAACAGTTCTGCCAAAGGTCCCATCCAGGAAGTTATTTATATCTTGCAATGTGTACACATCGTCCACACTTCCACACTGTGATCCAATGTCAGACATATCAGAGAGAGCATCATCATCTCTCATCCCCGTATCAGCGTCACCCATTTCGCCAGAATTAGACAATTCAGAAATTTCACTAGAAACCCTTTCAGTTTCAGCACTAACCGTAGCTACATCATTCAATGCACCAGCGTCCTCCAGTTCAGAAATACCATGATTCCTACCAGAATCAACCATTTCATGAACGTTCTCATTCTGACTTTCACCCATTCCATTACTGTCGATGTTCACCTGTACTCCAGCTTGAGGCTGCACATCCTCAGGAGCCGACTTACTGCTCTCACCAGCAGCAGAAGAAGTACTAGGCCTAACTTCCACTTCACTAACCTGGGCCTTATGTGGACATGCGTGCCGTTTATGCCCGATGTCCCCACACTCAAAACATTTCATATTACCAGTGCTTGCATAAATAAAATACGCTTTCCCTTCATGCATGACTCTGAACGAAATATCCAGCTCTGGCTCATTTAAGAACATAAACACCTGCCGCCTGAAGGACATAACGTGCTTTAGAGCGGCGTTTTTACACCCCAGCGGGATCATCCTAATCTCACTAGCTTTTTTCCCATATCGCGTCAAAGCTTTCTCAATTTCCTCATTTCGAATGAAAGGCGGCACATTGGATATCGTGACTCTAGTTGTCGGGGCAACAAGCGGTGAGATAATAAGAAAATCGCCACTTACCACGATTCCGTCGCTTATCAACTGATTTATTATGTCTTGCTTCTCGAAAAAAACCACCACCGCTTTATTCATCCTGGATGCTGTAGTAATGTTCTCATACCCAACTTTTTCACCGATTGCCAGCAACACGTCTTCAACGGTGACGCCCTGAGCCGGTACACACCTGATTCCATGGCGGAGCGACACCTGTGACACTGTCCCCGCAGGGATAGACGCCATCCCGGTGCCGCCTCAAAAACTCACAAACACTCACAAAACAAACCAAATGCTATTTTTTGGAAAGAAAACAAAAACAAAACAAACATTCATAAACTTAGAAACATAAAAAACAAAACAAAAAAAGCAAAAAATAGGCGGAAAAAACCCCCGAAAACAATCGTTCTCTCCTCATGAGCACCCTCACACCACACGCACCCCAACACTCCCAGCATGCACCGAGAGAGAGAGAGAGAGAGAGAGAGAGAGAGAGAGATAAGAGACAGTGAGAGAGAGAGAGAGAGAGAGAGAGAGATAAGAGACAGTGAGAGAGAGAGAGAGAGAGAGAGACAGAGAGAGAGAGACAGAGAGAGAGAGAGAGAGAGAGAGAGAGATAAGAGACAGTGAGAGAGAGAGACAGTGAGAGAGAGAGAGACAGAGAGAGAGAGAGAGAGATATAAGAGACAGTGAGAGAGAGAGACAGTGAGAGAGAGAGAGACAGTGAGAGAGAGAGACAGTGAGAGAGAGAGAGAGAGAGAGAGAGAGAGAGAGAGAGAGAGAGAGAGAGAGAGAGAGAGAGAGAGAGATCAGCATATCATATTAAGCCATTGAGGTAGAGCCCAAAAGATGGCAGATGTTTTTGATCCATAAACTCTCAAACGTTGGAGACCGGCAGCATCTCACAGGGATTTGAAATACAAACATAATGCGCTGCCTGAAGTCTGTGTATTAACAAATGCTAATCACCCTGCTGTGTCTTGGCAATCTTCCTCACGGATGATTCAGAAACCCTCGCTTTAGTGCGTCTTTCATCGAGGGCCCACTTGATACCAGTACATCGCTAACGCTTCACGGTTCATGATCTCATAACATTATCTCAATAATGAATGACTCCTGCGCTGTCTGTACATGAGAATAAGATCCAGAGAAACGTCCTGAGACCGTTTTGCTAAAGTACACACATCCTTATTTCTGAATATTCTCTGAACTCTCAAAAGTATTTAATTTTTTTTAACGTTTCAAAAGTTTTTACTCATTTATACGGATGTTAAGCAGCGAGTTACAGCGTTTTTCACTACACGCGTATCGAAATGCTAGGTAGCTGCGTAGCTATTTTCGTGCTCATAGAAATTGAATATTCGTTTATTTAAATTACGTTTAACAAAAAAATATGTTATTTGTTAAATGTACAGGTAGACTTTTTTGAGTATTTTATTAGCTAAAATCAACGTCTTTATTCATAGATATGTCCTCATTGATGTAAAATTACTGCTGCCAATGATCTGACTTATCCTCGTAAGCGAAGAATTTCTTATCTTTATTTACATTGGACGGATAAGTCCAAGGAGGCTTCATAGACAGTATAAGAAATGGACAGAGTCATCTCATTGGAACTCAATTGAGGCAAGTGAAGCCCATTTTCAGCGATTTTTTAGGACTTCCGTTCCTGACGCGCAGACTCACACTGAGCTTGACGACGTAGATGTGACGTGAGCAACCCGTCTGTCTTCTAGTAGCTGTGCCGAGAGAAATCTGAATCATTCTCTTCCGAATCTTGCAGAGACGGAGATCGTGAGTAGGAGGTGTCCATGAGCTAGGAGCAGGAGAAACTTTTGCTGGGTATTCTGATTAATTATTTTGTCATTTTGCCTCCACGTCTCCCCGATTGCCCGCGAGCTTCTCCTCCTGTCCATACGGTAATCTCTCTACTGTGCGACAGAGAGTCGCGTGGTTATGACGCAATCGTTAGCCTACTTTTACAAAAACTGTTTTTACGGGGCCATAACGTAAGCTACAAGGTAATGGAGCATTTTATACATTGTCGTGTTTCTTTAGAAAAAAATAATGGACAAATGGAGTCTTCAAACGCCTCAGATGTAAAGTTATTCGCTGTCAAAGTGAGGCCAAAATGAATGGGAGTCAATGGGATGCTAACAGCAGGTGAAGTTCTGCTACAAGATGGTGGCACGCGGCCGGCTTCAACTTCCGGTCGACTTCCTTCCCGCTTGGGAGGCTTCCATGTCGTTCCGCCATTTTGAAAAACTATAATAGCAGAGAGGGACAAAAAGCACTAGCCTTCCTCAACGCGGTAGTCACGTGACTGAAACCAGCTGAAATGGACACGGAGATCAGAGGCGCTGGTCACTGCCCAGGAAAATTGAAAGGTACTTCATAATGCAGGATCATACTTATGCCGAGCCACAGGAGAAGGAATCCTCGTTGGCAAAAAAACCCTAAAAATGTCATTTAAAAGGAAACGTGTCCGGCGAATTCCAAAAACGAGGGTAAATATCAGGATAGCTTTTCCCAGGTGGAAAGAGCTAATGAAGGAGAAAGACTTTGAAAAGGGACGCTGAAGTCGCCTGCTTTCTTCTCGACAGGTAAGTCAATGTTACGGTCTAAATTACAAGCTTTTTTTCATTGCTTGGTTGTGTAATTCATTATATAGGCAGCATAACAGTAGAACATGTATAGTTAAACTCGATTAAGTGCTATTGGAAGACATGTTGTCATAGCTTCTTGGTACATAACGGCTACCGTAGCTGCAACACGCATTTGTAAAAGCGAGGCGCTAGAGAGCACTATTCGTTTGAATGCAAAATACAATTTCAGCGCTAGATGGGAGAAATTCCTACACAGTGTAGCTTTAAAGTTTTTGTCACCATTTCTGATCAAGCTTACGATTAGGCAATATACACAACACGCTTACAATATATGCTTACAATACTGTATATGTTAAATATTATGTTTTCTTTTAGTTTAAAACATTAAACCGTAGGCCGATGTGTAAACAAAAAATATAAAGAACAAAAGCATTTAAGCTCAAGAAGCGTGAACGAAAAAAAAAAAAGTCTAATAAAGCAGACTGCGGCAGTTATCGTACAGAACGTACACATACACTCGAGTCAGCATTATCGTGTTTATATTGTTTCGCGTTTATGTTGAGAAAAACAATAATATCCACATGCTGGAGTGAGAAAACGCGCTGCGCTGACAGACATTTCAGAGACACAAAGATAACGGTGTTCTAAGTTTCTAACAGCACTTTGAGTTTTCTGTTCTTAAAACGGTCTCCCTCAACGAAACGTAAAGCAAGTATATGTCTTAAAATCATTTTGCTGTCAGTTATGATCTCCAGTGGCAGATTTAGCAAATTGGGGCCCCAAGGCGAAGGTATGTGTGGGGCACCCCCATCCAATTTTTAAAAGAGAACGAAAAATAAATTACTGACTGAATGGTGGATAGGCAGGTAAAGCTAATCTACGGGGAAGTAAAGGTTGGAGAGGAGAAAAAAACCTTCCCCTTTAAACCCTGCATTCAGTTCTTTACTCCAAAATGAAGATGGAAAGCAGAGAACACACAAAGAGTAGCACTACACAAACTAAAAGTCACGATGGAACCCAACAGAGGTTTCAGATAACACCTGTCTTTGCCAAAATGCCAGGAAAACCAGCACTGTTTATTTATTTTTTAAGATCAAATCAATATCAATATAACCAGCAAGACAAGTAGTTAGAATAAACCCCCACAAACATCATATACTTAGCAAAACGTCACACACAGTCATATACTTAGCAAAACGTCACACACAGTCTTATACTTAGCAAAACGTCACAAACAGTCTTATACTTAGCAAAACGTCACACACAGTCATATACTTAGCAAAACGTCACACACAGTCTTATACTTAGCAAAACGTCACACACAGTCATATACTTAGCAAAACGTCACACACAGTCTTATACTTAGCAAAACGTCACACACAGTCTTATACTTAGCAAAACGTCACACACAGTCATACACTTAGCAAAACGTCACACACAGTCTTATACTTAGCAAAACGTCACACACAGTCATATACTTAGCAAAACGTCACACACAGTCTTATACTTAGCAAAACGTCACACACAGTCATATACTTAGCAAAACGTCACACACAGTCTTATACTTAGCAAAACGTCACACACAGTCTTATACTTAGCAAAACGTCACACACAGTCTTATACTTAGCAAAACGTCACACACAGTCTTATACTTAGCAAAACGTCACACACAGTCTTATACTTAGCAAAACGTCACAAACAGTCTTATACTTAGCAAAACGTCACAAACAGTCTTATACTTAGCAAAACGTCACACACAGTCTTATACTTAGCAAAACGTCACACACAGTCTTATACTTAGCAAAACGTCACACACAGTCTTACACTTAGCAAAACGTCACACACAGTCTTACACTTAGCAAAACGTCACAGTCTTATACTTAGCAAAACGTCACACACAGTCTTATACTTAGCAAAACGTCACACACAGTCTTATACTTAGCAAAACGTCACACACAGTCTTATACTTAGCAAAACGTCACACACAGTCTTATACTTAGCAAAACGTCACACACAGTTAGCAAAACGTCACAAACAGTCTTATACTTAGCAAAACGTCACACACAGTCATACACTTAGCAAAACGTCACACACAGTCTTATACTTAGCAAAACGTCACACACAGTCTTATACTTAGCAAAACGTCACACACAGTCTTATACTTAGCAAAACGTCACACACAGTCTTATACTTAGCAAAACGTCACACACAGTCTTATACTTAGCAAAACGTCACAAACAGTCTTATACTTAGCAAAACGTCACACACAGTCTTATACTTAGCAAAACGTCACACACAGTCTTATACTTAGCAAAACGTCACACACAGTCATACACTTAGCAAAACGTCACACACAGTCATACACTTAGCAAAACGTCACACACAGTCATACACTAAGCAAAACGTCACACACAGTCATACACTTAGCAAAACGTCACACACAGTCATACACTTAGCAAAACGTCACACACAGTCATACACTTAGCAAAACGTCACACACAGTCTTATACTTAGCAAAACGTCACACACAGTCTTATACTTAGCAAAACGTCACACACAGTCTTATACTTAGCAAAACGTCACACACAGTCTTATACTTAGCAAAACGTCACACACAGTCTTATACTTAGCAAAACGTCACAAACAGTCTTATACTTAGCAAAACGTCACACACAGTCTTATACTTAGCAAAACGTCACACACAGTCATATACTTAGCAAAACGTCACAAACAGTCATACACTTAGCAAAACGTCACACACAGTCATACACTTAGCAAAACGTCACACACAGTCATACACTTAGCAAAACGTCACACACAGTCATACACTTAGCAAAACGTCACACACAGTCATACACTTAGCAAAACGTCACACACAGTCTTATACTTAGCAAAACGTCACACACAGTCTTATACTTAGCAAAACGTCACACACAGTCTTATACTTAGCAAAACGTCACACACAGTCTTATACTTAGCAAAACGTCACACACAGTCTTATACTTAGCAAAACGTCACACACAGTCTTATACTTAGCAAAACGTCACACACAGTCATATACTTAGCAAAACGTCACACACAGTCTTATACTTAGCAAAACGTCACACACAGTCTTATACTTAGCAAAACGTCACAAACAGTCTTATACTTAGCAAAACGTCACACACAGTCTTATACTTAGCAAAACGTCACACACAGTCATACACTTAGCAAAACGTCACACACAGTCATACACTTAGCAAAACGTCACACACAGTCATACACTTAGCAAAACGTCACACACAGTCATACACTTAGCAAAACGTCACACACAGTCATACACTTAGCAAAACGTCACACACAGTCATACACTTAGCAAAACGTCACACACAGTCTTATACTTAGCAAAACGTCACACACAGTCTTATACTTAGCAAAACGTCACACACAGTCTTATACTTAGCAAAACGTCACACACAGTCTTATACTTAGCAAAACGTCACAAACAGTCTTATACTTAGCAAAACGTCACACACAGTCTTATACTTAGCAAAACGTCACACACAGTCTTATACTTAGCAAAACGTCACAAACAGTCGTATACTTAGCAAAACGTCACACACAGTCTTATACTTAGCAAAACGTCACAAACAGTCTTATACTTAGCAAAACGTCACACACAGTCGTATACTTAGCAAAACGTCACACACAGTCATACACTTAGCAAAACGTCACACACAGTCTTATACTTAGCAAAACGTCACACACAGTCTTATACTTAGCAAAACGTCACACACAGTCTTATACTTAGCAAAACGTCACACACAGTCTTATACTTAGCAAAACGTCACACACAGTCTTATACTTAGCAAAACGTCACACACAGTCTTATACTTAGCAAAACGTCACACACAGTCTTATACTTAGCAAAACGTCACACACAGTCATATACTTAGCAAAACGTCACACACAGTCTTACACTTAGCAAATAATGCATTCTACAAACAAACAAACCCTTGTACAAGATACAGGATATTGTAAGTGAATTGACATTACATTTGAGATTGAACATTTCAAACATTCTACAAACAAACCTATGTACATGATAGTGCGTGTGTGTGTGTGTGTGTGTGTGTGTGTGTGTGTGTGTGAGAGAGAGAGAGAGAGGGCTGAAGTTGCATAAGCAGACCCATGTGCAGGATACAGGAAATGACAGAAAGTGTGTGTGTCTGAGTGAGTGAATGAGTAAGTGAGTGAGAGGGGGTAAGAGTGGCGAACTGGGGAGAGGTGAGGTTGCATTTAGCTCTAAGCAAATCCATGTGAGTGTGTGTGTGTGAGAGAGAGAGAGAGAGAGAGAGAGAGAGAGAGAGAGAGAGAGAGAGAGAGAGAGAGAGAGAGAGAGAGAGAGAGAGAGAGAGAGAGAGAGAGAGAGAGATTGTTCTCCACATCACACGCCTCTGACACAGAGAGTCCTACTTGTTGACGTCTTCTCACAGGTCTTCACACCACCATGATGCGCAGATGGAGCTCTACCTGTAATATAATAATAATAAAAAAAAAAACATTGTCACCAACTAACAATATGGTCTATGAACAAAATGAGTGTGAGACAAATTTTTGTCAATTACCCATAGCTATCCAGAAGTTAGTGATGGGCTTCTTTCTTCTATTATGAAGTGAGAGGATAACAAAAAACAACAGCAGTCGATCATTGGGAATAAGAAATAATATGAATTTTTGTATTGTTAAATGATTACCTTCTCTCTTCTGTGTCTCTGTCCCTTCCTTTCTCTCTTCCTCATCCCTCTGTTTCTTTTCCTCATGCCTGTTTTTACTATTTCTCTCCCTTGTCTTTCTTTCTCTTCCTCTCCTCCTTTTTCTGTTCTTCTCCTGCTCTTCTTTATGACTGTGTTTGAGTGCTGAGTGTCCCTACTCTCCTCCTCCCTCTCTTCCTCCTCATGCCTTTTTTTTTTTGCCTTTCTCATCATGTTCATACCAATCTTACTCTGCAAGCCTTGGCCTCAGCAAATCTTCTAACTATGGAGTCTGTATCAACAGTTTCCACTATCTCATGTTCGATGAAAATGACAGCCAGGGATGACAGTCTTTCTCGGGACAAAGATGAGCGCAGATTTGTTTTCAGTCGTTTCAGTGTAGAGAAACTTCTCTCACCTGATGCAACTGTACAGGAAGAGTAAGCAAGAGCCGCAGGGCTATGCTTAGATTTGGATAAAGATCTAGGAGATTCTCTTTGTACATGTAGTTAAGAACGTCCAATGGTGAATAGATGTGTGGGGGGAAAGACCTAACATCACCTGTAATTTCCATTTGTATGTCCCCTGCATCCACATCCTCATCGCCTTCTCAAACCTGTTGCAGTGTTCATCTAGATTGCCTGCCTGTACGGTGCTTTTCATTATATCAGTGGAGTAGAGAAATCCATACAACTTAAAAAAAGTTCTCCATGTATGAGAATCTCTCCCTAGTCTTGACCAGGGCAGTATCAATTAGGTGTAAGAAGAACTCTCTTCTGAAAAGTTCCTCTGCAGCTGAAGTAGTCTCTGTGCCCTCATAGTCAAACTGGCTTTTTGTTTTGTTTTCTGCCGAACGTCTGGCCAGATCATCTCCACCTCAATCTTCTCTGCAATTTCCCTGGCATCTATTTTGGCTGCATTGAATCCGTGCTCCCTGAAATCTTGGAGGAAGTTTATGACTGCAGAGATGTCCCTCTTCATGGTCTCAAGGCTCACTTTGGGGCCTTGCAGGATCTTACTAACTTTGTTGATAACGTACAACTTACCATAAATGTCCATTTCTTCAGTTCCCGGCAGAGGCTTGAAGCACTGGATGCACACTCTGAAGCCTCCAGGGCATTCAAAATGTCTGGAAGCTGATCCCGTACAGCTTATACAGCCTCCACACGGCATTCCCATCTGGTGGCTGACAAGGCCTTGATGGTAAAATCCTTCACATTCACTTGGAGAATGGCCCACCATTGAACAGAGCCACTAAAAAGACTATAACACACCATAGAAGTTAAGGGATATTGTGGAGGATTTGGCAGCATCCCCAATGACCAGGTTCAGTGTGTGACTTCCACACGGCACACCGGGACACAGAGGGCTTTGGGGTTGAGGTCAAGGACCCTCTTTTGTACCCCCTGCTTCTTTCCCTGCATATTACTGCCGTTATCATAAGATTGACCACGACAGTCGGAGATATCCAGGAGCAGTGTTTCCAGATGTCCAAGGAAAAGTTATAGTAGGCCTTTGCCAGTTGTGTCCTCTGCCTACAAAATGCTCGTGGATGGACACGCCTTTGTGGAGCTCGCAATTAACTATGCGCAGGACCATAGACAGCTGTTCACTATGGCTGATGTCAGGTGTGCAATCCATTATGACAGCATCATATTTGTCCCTCTTCACTTTTTCAACAGTGGCATCAAGGGTGCTCTTTGCCACATGTGATATCAATTCATTCTGGATGTGCTTACTCAAATAAGTGTCTGACAGCTCTTTTTCTTGTATTCTTCTTAAATGTTCTTTCATGGCAGGGTCAAATTTTGCCATCAGCTGTACTTGTCCTAGGAAGTTTCCATTGCAATGCTCATATAATGTCTCTGTATGCCCACGAAAAGCAAGATTTCGCTCAGCTAGATGGGTAATTATGGCAAGCAATCTTTTAAAAATATTTCTCCATCTCTCAATTTCTGCCATCATTGCATTTTGGTTCAGCTGATCAATGGCTGTGCCTGTCTGAAGTCTTTGGGTAAGTGTGTGCCAGGACTCCATATGAGACACATGTTCAGCAGACCTCTCATGCTGTTTCAGGTGAGCTCCGAGGCTTCTCCAATTGTTAAAACCATCTGAACTTAAATGTGTGTTCCCCTCTCCAAAAAGTCGGCAACAAAAGCACATAACACAGTCCCCTGATTCACTGTAGATAAGCCACGTCCTATTAATCTTCTCCCCGTTTTTCATTTGGATGCAGTAATTATTACTGGTAAATCTTAAACCACTGGGAATTCTACACTAACTTGTATGGGACCTTTGCGAACGATCGCACATCGCTCCTCGGCCGTGAGCTTCTTAGGCCAGAGAGCCGGGTCATCTGTCAGCAAGCCCACAGTGCTCTGGTCGGTGGCAGCAGGATTAGCACAGCTAGGGCAAATACTACACTGTAATAGAAAAAGTAATTTTAATGGTAAAAAACTGTTAAAAAAAAACAACAACAAAAAAACAATGGAAAAGACTTGTTAATTGCTTAAAAGTATGTAACCTTACTACATACAGTGAAAAACTGTAATAGCTTTCACAGAACATTTCATGTAATTTTACAGTAAAATACTGTTAGATGTACGGATTTTGGAAGTACACTGTAAAAAAAAAAAAAAAAAACCTTACCATTGCATTTACAGTAGGCCTACCTTACCATGAAAAATAAACTAACATTTATGGTAAAAAACTGGCAGCTGTGGTTGCCAGTAATTTACTGGAATAAATACGGTAGAAATATTTATGTTTTATGGCATTGAACTAAAGTTTATGGTAAAAAACTGGCAGCTTGTTGTAATATTTTGTAGTAGAATTGTATAATTGTAGTAGTATTTTAGGTTTTATGGCATTGAACAAACCAATTTGTCATAAAAGTTATTATTGAGAATTACCAGAGGTTTAGACGTTGAATTTTTGAAAATAATAAAGTTTGAAGTCACCATCCTAGAGTTGCTAACCGGAAACGTCCCAAAAAACAAAGAAGTCACTTCCTTAAACCGATTTAATAGTCATTTGTGCAAATGGAAAGATTCAGTTTCTTCCTGGAACCAACAATGCCAATAAAAGAAGCTTTATTAGTGGTAATTATATATCATTATTCCCATTGCCAGTTGATTCTGATTTCATTGCAAACACTGGTCCACTGCTATAAATCCACTCCTGCACCTCAACTTTAGCGGGTTTCCAGTGTTTCTGATCTCCCAGCAACTCGTCGTCACATTTCAATCATGTTTAGTGTGAATCTGCTCTCGTCTCCTTCTCATCGGCAGAAACGCTAGTGTATAATCAACCTGACATGCCTTGTGTCTGAACGTCATCTGAACCATCTGCAGACATCAGTCCTGCTAACCCTCGTTCCTCAATCCTGGAGCATTGTGTCACTAATAGCAACTGTGTGCTCATTAATGGATCTGTATAAGGGGAATAATCAACAGATGGCACACGAGATAAAGGTCAGCTCTCTAAACCAGACTGATCTCACAGGCACACCCAATGCTGCAATCTTTCTTCATAATCAACGTATTATTTATCATCAAAGATTGCCAGTGAGTTTCTCCTCATGAGTTTATGGAGATACATGCGTTTGGGTCTTTCTCATGCAAATAAATACTGTCCAATTTCTCACAATAAACACATGCTTGCTTTTGGCTTCCAGAATATGCAGTTAAAAGTCATATCAATAAATACATAAATAAAATCACAGTCTGCCAAATATAAAGAACAGTAAAAGTCATACAGAAATAATATATATATATATATATATATATATATATATATATATATATATATATATATATATATATATATATATATATATATATATATATATATATAAAACATTATTTTGGCTCACATGTATTAACACATGCTCTTTAATATTAAATCTACATTAGGCTACTATATTATATTTTTCTACATCATGCTTATGCCACCTCATTTACTCTACTAATGACTACCTTCACAAGTAAAGTCATTTCTGTACACTAAAGGTGAGTGATTGATTCCCGTACTTCTATTAAAGTCACTGGAAAGTGAGGCAATTACAATAATGAAGAGGAAAAATTGTTTTGTAGCTATTCATAATTGCATATGCTTTAGATTGCAGATAGATTGGCTTAATGAAGATGAAATAAAGAAGTGTGCGCACTTCATTACTGGTAAACACTAGAGTCTTCACTAATTAGGGACATGTGTGCCATATTCTGAATGTAAGGCTGGAATGTAAATCGAGTTTGTACGGTATGATGATATATTCTTAAAAATCAATTTAGGATAAGACAATAGCATTTACATTGATATACAGTAATTGGATGTTACAAGCAGCTGCATGATCCAAATGATCCTAAACATGAGAAATGCTTATAATAATAAGCACACGGTCTAGATCAATACTTTCAGCTGTTCTGACACGAGACACGTGTGCCGTATTAGACACGGGTATATTCAGAGCTCGAATTGAGTCAAGTCTTATGGGGGGTCCCCAAGTTTTTTTTGGGCGGGGGGTTGGTTAGTCTCGCAATATACACTTTATACAAAATATACAGTATATTTGATCATAATATGCGTATATATACTATTTATTAAAAACGCTGGATAAAGAATTGTGTATATATATATATAATTCTTCTTTTAAATTACTTACTAAAGTAATATGGATTTAGAGGGTGAAAATTTCTAACCTCCCAAACTCAAAATTTTCTAGTGACTGATAACATCTAAATTTTGCAATTGGCCCAAGTGAAATTCTGTAAATTAAATTTTATAATTTACAGATTTTCACTTGGGCCAATTGAAAAATTTAGATGTTATCAGTCACTAGAAAATTTTGAGTTAGGGAGGTTAGAATTTTGTTACAGTGTACTTAGTGTATATATATATATATATATAAACTCAGTCTCTTTTGCCACAACTGAAATGGAGAACTGAACATAACTATATATAATGTGTTACATAGAAATGTAGAAAACACGTTTCGGCCCAGATCCGGCCCACATCTGGCACTTGTGGAATGCGGATCTGACCCACATGCAGCGTGGAATGATGACAGTTGGGCGGCTCACTCCTGTTTGCCAGATCTGGGCCACAAGCAGGCCATAGCAATGCCACATGTCAGCCAAGAGCAAAGAAATAAACCAGAACTGGACCTTATCTGAGCCGCAAAACCTGTGTATATTAAATATGGAGTCATTTCAGCCTTAATAAGCCTGTTAACAAGCAGAATCACTGAAGGAAAGAAGAGAACAGAAAAAGAGTCGAGCAGAAACACAAGAACTACAACTGACTTCAGCCACAGTCTAAGATGAACTGAAGCGAAAAGGAGACATTAAATCTGTGAAGATCTCAGCAGAGGAGGATTAAACAACTCCACAAACAGCATCTTAGACTGTGGCTGAAGTCAGTTGTAGTTCTTGTGTTTCTGCTCGTCTCTTTTTCTGTCCTCTTCTTTCCTTCAGTGATTCTGCTTGTTAACAGGCTTATTAAGGCTGAAATGACTCTATATTTAATATCAGACTTTGTGGCTCAGATAAGGTCCGTTTATCAATGACAGCCTTTAGATTTCGATTGTAAAACTAATTAAAATATAAACTAATGGTTTAAAAATGTGTTATTTGTTAAGTGACCATGGTATAAGCGGGTTAATGCCCTGCGAGGTGTCCATTGTCAGGTATTAATGGACTTCGGCGGAGGCAACCGTCCGACGCGCATTAATAGCCTACCTGACAATGGACACCTCGTCGGGCATTAACCCTTACTTATCCATCTTCATCGAGATCTCTAGCACTCCTGTAGAACCAGGAGGACTATTAATAATGAAAAATTAGTAACTTAAGCCTAAGTGTTTCCAATTTATGCAAGGAATACAAAAGCCCCGGCATGGAGTGGACAGATATAAAGTAGAAAGATATACAGAGAGAAACAATTACCCCTCAAAAAAGTCAGTAAGAAGCTTTCTTTTCCCGACTGGGAGTGGAGGTTTATTTTTCTCCATTTTTTAAAAAGCTAAAATTAGCTTCACCGGAGCGGCGCCAAACAAACAATCCTGTCAGTCAACGATGTCATGCGCGCGCACAGCGCTCTTTAGATGTGGGGCGGGGCGTTTACATTTTAAAGAGACAACTAGCTATAAACAAACTTAAAATAAATGATTGTAAATAATCAATTCACGAAATGTACTGTATCCATTGCATGCATTTAATCAGATTTGTCATTATTATTTTTACTAAAATAAAAATATCTGAGGGACCCCCCTAATTCTATTTTTTATTTCTTATGGGGGGTCCCTAATACCTTATGGGGGGTCCCGGATCCCCCCAGCCCCCCCTCAATTCGAGCACTGGGTATATTCTCATCTGTAAATGAACAGTCTCAGCTAATCTTCACTGTCAAACAGGCGGAGAGCAATTAAATATAGCGAATTTTGACTAAAATATACATTTCACAAAAATATTTGTTTATTAGATGTTATATGTACACTGTTAGAAGAACAGGTTCAACATAACTAATTAATGCATTAATTTTGTTTTAATTTTAAATGCATTTAATTAATTTAAATATCACTAGGTCACACTTTAGATTAGTGTCCAATTCTCACTATTAAAGGATAGCGGTCCCCAAAATGCAACCTATAGGCTCTTTCTGTTAGTCTATCCGAGGCAAACCTTTGTTTAAAAGCATAATTATAATGGAAACGCCACTTTTAAGTTTTACCGTATTTTTGTTTTTGGTCAAATTGCCTTGTGAATGGGAGTGAATGGGGCACGACTATGATAGCATTAAAATTTCTATTTTTAAAACACTAAGAAGGCTCGACACAACATGAAACTTTGCTGGAAGTCTCACCAGAAGCTCTACACATGAACTCCAGCATTGAGAACAGTGTTTGTGTACACAGCGTTTACTAAAGAGAAAGGTTTTGAACAACTCACTGTGTTTCTGTCCGCCGGCATTTTGACAGTCAAAAATAGTCGATCTCTGAATGCAGCGTAACAGGTAGTTCAATATAAATTCACGGATAATTTGTTGTTTTGTCGTTAGTGAAAATCAATATTGACCTTGTATTTGAAAAAGGATCCTCATATAAGAACAATACTAAAATTCAGAGTCAGTTCATTCGCATTCGGAGATCGACTATTTTTGTCTGTCAAAATGCCGGCGGACACAGAGACAGTGAGTTCTTCAAAATCTTTCTTTTTAATAAACTCTTTGAACACAAACACTGTTCTCAATGCTGGAGTTCATGTGTAGAGCCGCTGGTGAGACTTCCAGCACAGTTTCATGTTGTGTCGAGCCTTCTTAGTGTTTTAAAAATAGTGATTTTTGACGCTATCCTAGTCGTGCCCCAAGCTCTCCCATTCACAAGGCAATTTGACCGAAAACGAAAATACGGTCAAACTTAAAAGTGGCGTTTCCATCCTAATTATGCTTTTAAATGAAAGTTTGCCTCGGGTAGATGAACAAAAAGAGCCTACACTGTAAAATCCAACAGTGATTTTAACTAACACTTTAGAACTTTACTTAATGTCTTAACTTAATTGTAAAAATCTAGTAATCTGTACTATTCACATATTATGCTTTGTTTGCTCAGAAAAACAAGTTAAGATTAATTGATTGGTTTGACTGTGGTTTTTGAGGCGGGGAAAATCTTAATGGACTTTTCACTCATTTCCTCCACTTTTGCAGTTATTTTTCTCTTTTTGCATTCACTCATTTCCCAAAGTCATCTTAAATGTTGAAATTTTAATACAACTGAAAAATTTGAGAGAACATCACATAAGCTGACTTCATAAATTGATGTTGATTTTCCTAAAATGTTTTAGTCACCATTATGGCAATTAGTGTTCCCTTCGGGTTAGGCACTTGGAACTTCATTTATACTATTGTAAGTCTCTTCCCATTGATGCAGCGATTGCAACAAGAAATCAGTTATTTGGTTTCAAAGGAAGAGAAATAATATCTATATCAATCTATATCTATCTATCTATTATTATATATCTGTATGTATGAATGAATGATGTATAACATAACTATATTTCATGTCAATTAATGATCTTATAAAATTGAATTGCTAACACTTATGTCCTAAACACCTTGTGAAACTTTTAATTGGGTTTATATAATCCCTCTATATTTGTGATAATTGATCATGCTTGAGTCACACAGACTTCAACATTCAGCCTGCAAAACACAACAATGGTAACAATTATATTTTATTTAAAGTAAATTATCAAGTGCTCTCTTCAGTTCTTTTTTAGTTACTAGAACTCTAGTGTAAGTGAACTATACTAACTAAGCATTTGACAGTACCACTTACTATTCCTATTTCCTACTTTTACTTGTTTTGTTTTTTTTAAGGCAATCGGTTTGCATGCTTTTTTTAAGTAAGTCCAACTAATTTGATTTTACAGTGTAGGTTGCATTTTTGGCAACAGTTATCCTTTAAAGGGATAGTTCACTTTGAAATTAATTTTTGGTATGTTTTAGCTTACCTCAAGGGCATCCAAGATGTAGGTGTCTTTTTTTCCGCAGTAGTTTAAATTTTTATATTTTTAGGTCAAACCGTTCTTGTCTGTCAGTCATAATGCAGGTCTATGGTCATTATCTCAAAACACAAGCACAGAGTCCAAATTAAAACAATTCCCCGTCGTCCAAATTAAACAATTCCCCATCGTAAGTACACATTGATGGCCTAAGACACGAAACGAGCGGTTTGTGTGAGAAAACGAACAGTTTTTATATCGTTTTTACCGCTTATACACAGCCATGTCCAAGTGATCTGATCTGACGTGTACGCAGACTGGTGCATAGATATATACACACTAGAAGTCG
Source organism: Leuciscus leuciscus (assembly GCF_965113295.1). NCBI lineage: Eukaryota > Metazoa > Chordata > Actinopteri > Cypriniformes > Leuciscidae > Leuciscus > Leuciscus leuciscus. Next base: position 1,382,191 of record NC_138735.1, on the reverse strand, counting down.
CCTTGTCTACGGCAGTTCATTGGAACGAATGTTTCATAAGAGGAATAAGTGTATAAGAGGTAAAACGATATAAATACTGTTCGTTTTCTCACACAAACCGCTCGTTTCGTGTCTTAGGCCATCAATGTGTACTTACGATGGGGAATTGTTTAATTTGGACGACGGGGAATTGTTTTAATTTGGACTCTGTGCTTGCTCTTTGAGACAGTGACCATAGACCTGCATTATATGACTGACAGACAAGAACGGTTTGACCTAAAAATATCAAAATTTAAACTACTGCGGAAAAAAAGACACCTACATCTTGGATGCCCTTGAGGTAAGCTAAAACATACCAAAAATTTATTTCAAAGTGAACTATCCCTTTAAACTTACTATTAACTATGACTTTTCCCTCAATAAAATCCTAATTATTATTAATAGTTAGTAAGGTAGTTGTAAAGTTTAGGTATTGGGTGGATTAAGGGATGAAGAATATGATCATGCAGAATAAGGCATTAATATGTGTTTTATAAGTACTAATAAACAGACAACATGCTAGTAATGTGCATGATAATAAGAAACTAGTTAACAGTGAGAATTGCACCCTAAACTAAAGTTTTACCAAAAACTGATATAACCTGTAAAATATGAAAGTATTATGCAATCATTTAAGACATTTCTCATTATATATAACCTTTTTGGCATAAAGGGTTCTTTAAAATTGAGTATTTTTTGCTTGATTGATGGTAGGGACATGGGAACCAGTATTCCGTTGATATTAATATATTAATAAAATGTTTATTATAAAATAGTATGAAATTATAAGTAATATATGAACCCTCTGGAGCTCTTCGTGTGGCGGTCAAAAATGACTGTATTTTAGTTTGATAATGTTTTAGGGGATTTTTTGGTACTAAATTATATTCGTTGATTAGTTGTGATCCATTTATTACCTGTTAATCACTTTTACAGACCTGAAAATGACATATCCAACATAAATGGTAAATAAAGTCGTAAATCTTGAATGTTTTGAAGCACAGACTGAAGTCTCTTTTTAAACAAGACACTTGGCAGATTATTGCTGAAGTAAAAAAACAAAAAAACATTTTAGATATTTAAGTTTAATATTATGAAAAATGCATACAAAACACAATTTTAAAATGTTCTAAGAAATACATTATCCAAAACACATTTTACTCTAAAACTGAGGGAAATCAAGGCTATGAATGAATCTAAACTAATTTCAAATCTGAGGTTGATATCTCAGAAATGAGCTTTCAGTAAGAGTTTGTTTGGGCGCAGTACCAATCACTTCCACTGGAGTTAGTGCAAATTATAAGTTATCAAAGTTACATCAATTATTTCACTGGTTCTGTTTTCTTGAGGTTCACTTTCAGTCAACAGCCATGAGCCACAATTCAGATAAAGCTGTGATGACTTATTACAAATCACGTTATTATCAGAACAAACCTGCTGGACCACAGGAGTGTCGCCTATGGCGCTGTTTGACATACTGAGGTCAAACAATTATGACCCTCTTAAGCTGGCCATAACTTTAGCAGAGATACAATAGACAAATAAGGGTGTGAGGTTTCTGGTGGCATTTAAAGTTCAAAGCCCCCATCACAGTCCACAGTTCTCCGGCTCTCACGCTCAAATGACATTTAAGAATTAATTGAAGCAGGGAGAATTGTTTTGACATACTTGGAGCTCAAAATGACCTTATTCTTCAGTGAAGGCTCAGACATAAAAATGTTAATAGAATATCAAAATTACATGCAAGAGAATATTGACATCTTATTTAACACAATGCACATCAAAACTGTTTTTGGTTAATTGGAAACAGACTTATAAATGCATTTGTTCACCCATTAAGTCTCTTTTTATAAGTCTGAACCTTGCAGGAAAAACCAAGCAATGAAGATGCGACATAAGGTGAAAGTTTATCCGGGGATAACGGCATTGTCTGTGTAGATTTGACATTCTCTTCTCTTTTTCATGCTTATAAACGATGCCCACAGGTGAAGTTCAGGGTTTCCACCTGTGCATCTGAATAAGGTGGGTGAGATGTTCACTTTGCATGCACTACCTAAACCCATCACCTCAGGGGTTGAGGAGCTTAGTTTCAGGCAGATTAGAGAGAGAGCAACACAACAGGCTGGAGTTTAGCATGAATTAGAAACAGGTGCATGGAGACTGATTAAGTACAGCAATGAACCAAATATGAAATGAATTTTGATGTTTTCTTAGGTAGTGCGTAATAGGCCTGGTAAGTTAAGCCCAAAGTACTGTATATGGTTTTAGGCACACACTAGGGTATGTGTAAAGTGTGTGTGACCTTAATGTCATCATCAGCATAATACACGCAAACCACGCAAAACATTTCAGTGGTTTAAAAGATGGAATAACTGAAGATTTGCAGAGTCAAACACCATGAGGGTGAATCTGAACTGGAGATTCACTATAACTCTTGATCTTTTGTGTTTCCCGTGTAACGCCGTATCTCGCTGCTTTACTACGATTCATCGTTGAAGAAATCATCTAGCTAGTCACGACTGTTTCCCGAAACCGTACTGTCGCAAATTAGTCGTTTAACCACGTTGGTTAATGATGTCCCGCAGGTAGTGGAGTAATGACTACTTTTAATGAATCTGTTTGAGATCGAATTAATGCGAGATGTTTTGCTATAAATTACAGACATGACATATGAGGACTATTTCTAATTTTTGCTTTATTTCCAGATTCAATCATAGGCTTGTTCTTGCGTACTAGAGCTCGTTCACACGTGCGCACTCTTCAACAACGACACTTTAAATCTCTTGACAAACTAAAAGACGTAAATGACATTTATTCTAAATAAAAGACACAGGTTGTACTGAATGTCAGCTTGCTTGTGTTGCTCAAGATCAGGATTTATTGAGTCCATATGTCATGCAAACTAGAAACTCCTCTTCTAACCACAGGAGATCTGTCACTCCACACACACAACTCTGCGATGCTGTTTGTGATTGTTCGTTAGAACGATGGTTTCGGGAAACACCGACTCGTTGAACTATGTTGATAATGACGGAACTTGCGAACATAGTTGGCTTAAATATACAGACTATCTCTTGCATAATAACGAACAGAAAATGATGACTCATCCTGCACTCATGGGCGTGTCCAGTTTAAAAATAATAATAATTGTCCAATCAAATGCTCTGAAGAAAGATAATCTTCTCCCTCATCTGCCACTGGATAATAACCATAAGCAGCAGAGCGAGACAGAATCTTAATGGGACTGAAAACTCACCTCGCTCCCTACCTGTGGGATTGTGTGTGCGGGAGTGGGACGAAATGTACAAGGACACCTGATGGAGTTTTGGTTCCTGGCCACTGTCGCCTCTGGCTTTTGGCTTTTGGTTTGCTTAGTTGGGGACACTTAATATTCAGAAGTATTACTGATCTCCTGCATTGACACCATTATATGAGAACTGAACTGAGCTGGACGACGACTTCACGGTTTTCTCCAGAGCGGCTATATATATATAACTAAATTAATAACTTTTTTTTACAACAAAAATTAACTTACTTAAGCTGGACTGTGAGGCAAGTTTATTGTCTATTTTTTTCAAGAAACAAATTTTGTTGCATTATTTTCCTGCTATCACTGTAAAGCTGCTTTGAAACACTCTGTATTGTGGAAAGCACTGTATAAATAAAGGTGACTTGACTTGACAGTTTGGTCGGAAATTAAAGTCCCCCTGTATCCAATAATTTCATCCCTTAAAACTTATCTTTGATCACCAAAATGACAAATTTTTATTTTTATTTATGTATGTATGCCTTAAAATAGCTTGAAAGTAATTCTACACCCTTACTTAATTTAGCAAATGCAGATTTTTTTTGCAAATTTGCAGAACCATGAATATGCAAATGAGCACCGCTTCCACTCACTCATAGGCTCGTCTACAAGTCGATGTATCAGAATGGTAATGCGTTTTTTGTATCGCTCTACAAAGTCAAACTCATAACATTAATCAATATGATTAGCATTTTGCTTGACTACGTTATCAAACTACTAATAACGTGTTGTGTTGTTGCAGTATTGGGCATTATAACCAATCAAACATGTTTCTGTTGAGCATATGAATGCAGTGGCCAATCACAGATTAGACTAGTTCACCACTTAAAAATGGCAGAGATACTGTAAATAAGATATTCATTTTCTAGTCAGTTCCAGTGATTGTAAGTTATATTTTACATTTACATTTAGTCATTTAGCAGATGCTTCGACTTACACATTAGGACTAAATTAAGCGAGTTATCGTGAAGAGGCAAAAACAACGCAAGAAGTGCTCAATATACGAAGTTCAGGCATTGTTCAGAGTAGTATAATATCTTTATGTGAAAAACAGACCAAAATTGAAGTTGTTATTCAGTGAAAATGATCACTTACGTCCTGCTCTCTTCGATGACCCATGAAAGTTCTTGAGGGATTCTGAGAGACGTACCGATGCCTCTGTGTTTGCACTTTAATGGCACAACTATGTACAATCCGTCAAAGTTTTACAGTTTATGTGATTGGTTAATTCACGATTGAGAAATGTGTTTGCAAACTGCGTTTCAAAGCCAACAGCTCTTTTCAACCAGGGAGTAAATGACTTCTAAAGTGTGGAGAGATTTCTCTGTGGGAACTGGGACGAGGCTAAGTGTATTATGTTGTTCTGTGTGTTGTGTTGTGTTGTGTTGTCAGAAGATCAGAAGCTCAGTGAATCATGGTGTGTGTGTGGCGACGGCCGGAAAAACATGTAAACCGACTCCATTAGGGTTATAACGGCAGCATGTGCACAGTACGCACTGAAGTCTGTAGTTTAATGTGTGTCGGGGTGAGATCTCACTTTCAATTTCCTGCAAGACTCAAAAAGCAGACAGAAAACAAAATGACTGCATGAAGCAGAAAGCCATAGCTCTGCAGTCTCACAGCAATATGTGTTTGCAGAACTGGAGCACAGTGCGATCAGACAACACTTGAATGGTGCGCCTTCTGAAGGAATGGTGCATGGGCATTAATATTTTAGTGGAGTTCTGGGATACACGCTGCTAGATAAAACAGATCACCATTTACATCACAATGGGACATTTGCATCACACTGAGGGCAAACAAAATGAGATATAACGGCTAAAGAATGAATGTTTACCGTGAGTTCTCAGTAAACTTATGTTATATAGTCTAAAAGCTCATTCATACCAAGGACAATAAACAATATTAGTGTCCACGCCAGTGGTTCTGCATTTCTGTTGTCTGCTGCTTTAAAGAACAGCTATTCTGGTTTTCCCATGTTCATCAGTCTTTAGTGTATAATGTTGCTGTTTGATCATGAACAAGCTCCAGTTCTTCTCTATATCAGTGTCAGTGTTTCTGAAGTCCTGAAACGCCTCCATTGTAGTCTTGAGTTTCTTCCAGGAACGAACACGTCACAATATTCCTCATTATAATAATTCATACGCAGAATAAAGGGGCGGGGCCTGGTTGAGTTTGTTAGTAGTGTGTTAAACTGGCGGTTATGGTAAGGGGCGGGACATTTCCCAAACACACTCGAAGCGCTCGACCAATCACAACACACTGCTCCAGCCGACCAATCAGAGCACAGTGTGCTTTTCAGAAGGAGGGGCTTCATAGAGACAGGAACTAAACTGAGGTGTGTTTCCACAATAACGAATCTGTTTGAGATCGAATTAATACTAGATGTTTTGCTATAAATTATGGATATGGAATCTGAGGACTATTTCTCATTTTTCTCATTTATTTTGATATATTTCCAGATTCAATCATTGGCTCGTTCTTACGGACAATTTCCACCAACTCCGGAACGGCTGCGGAGTCAATAGGTTTCCATTAAAGCAGTGTTCTTCAACCCTGCTCCTGAAGGACCCCCAACACTGCACGTTTTCTTTGTCTCCCACACCTGATTCAACTCATCAGCTCTTTAACCCATGTGATAATGAGCTGATGAACTGAATCAGGTGTGTTTGATTAGGGAGACAAAGAAAACCTGCAGTGTTGGTGGTCCTTCAGGAGCAGGGTTGAAGAACACTGCACTAAAGTCAATGTGAGTATTTTCACTGACTGCAGAACGGCTGCGTTCCGACTCTGTCCCAGATCCGGCGATCCGCAGCCCTCCGGAGCAGATCCGCAGAGCTTCTGTTTTTGCCGGATGCCGGAGAGCTCCACAGCAATTCAGCACAGGGCAGATTGTGCCGGACAGGAAGTCGAGCTCAGAAACAAAATAAAACATCCGGTTAATTTTCAAAATAAAATCCACCGGATCATATTTCCCTGACTACACCTTGAAAACGGCTTAGTGGGCGAGACAGGCCTGAAGGGCGACTCCTCTGGATGGGAACAAACTGTTGCTGGTTTTGTGGCTCTGTTTATAGAAACTACATCCTGTTAAATCGAGCGATCATACGTGAATTCATGAGATCTCGTGAGTCCTTGTGACTTCAGCTGTCAGTCATGGCCGAGCCGTTCCGCAACAAATCCGGACCTGGTGGGTATGGAAGGACGGCGGAGCATGGAGCCGATCCAAAGCCGATCTCTTGACAAACTAAAAAGACGTAAAATACATTTGTATGTACTCTAAATTAAAGACACAGATTGCACTGAATGTCAGCTTGCTTATTTTGCTCAAGATCAGGATTTATTGAGTCCACATGTCATGCAAACTAGAAACTCTTCTTCTAACCACAGGTGGAGATCTGTCGCTCCACACACACAACTCTACGATGCTGTTTGTGAATGTTCATGCGTTACTGAACAATGGAGAATATGGGGAAATAATCAACATTCAAGCAGGAAAACCTGTTCTAGTAGATCCAAAAAATAAAACAAACATCAAGACTGTGTAAAAGGGCACAATATGTCCTCTTTAACATGACATTAACACCGTAGTAAGATCTGCTACTGTACTGTTTAGATAAATAACACAATGAAACCTTAACCAAACTGCTGTGAACAAGCTGCATCAATATTATTCCTCTGAAAGAGATGAAGCTCAAGCAAAATCCCTTCATTTTTATTTATTTATTTTTTCACATTCTGTTTGTTTGTCCTCTTCTCTCAGTATGAATAATTTATCCTCCTCAAGAGACGAACAACAAGTCATCAGTCCCACGCTGTCAGAGACCCACCGTCAATTTTCTGCAGCACTGAATCTCAATTAAAAAGCAAAAAGCACAGATTCTGCTGGTCTGGACACAGCGACTTCTCTTACACGTCTATCTCCAAGCCGAACCCCAATGAAAAGAAGGAAAAAAGAAGGAAATATGGCTTCATTATGCCACACCGTAATGGTCCTCTCTGGGAAAGTGTGGGCTTCATCTTTTTTTGTGACCTATTTTCTAACAAATATCAAGCAAATAATGGATTGTCTGGAAGCTTGGGGGCAAAACTGCTCCACGGCCCGGCTCTCTGAGGATTAATCCTGCTGGTAATAATAAGTAATGAACTGTCACAATCTATTATGACCTTCGCAATCTCCCCGCTGTGAGGCTGACGATTACTGAATTGTTTGCAGTAGCAATGGCACATCATTATACTTAATCTAAGCATATCGTGCTAGTAAACAAGGAGATACTGCAGACTCACAGTCGCATACTAATATTGCAGACTCTTATATCTGAATCTACACTGATTACTCAAGCACACGTTCAGTTTGTACCGCAACAAATATTGTTTTTATTTTGAAAGTTCCTCTCAGAACGGGCGCTCTGATTCTCCTAGTGTGCTTTTTCTAAGTCATGAAGTTATTATTGAACACTTATATCAGTAAATGTACATTTCAGACATCTTTATTATTCATTATAAATGATATTGCAATTGAGCAACTGAGCCTGAATTCATAATCTATTGCCATTGGAGCATCCATTCAATTTAATATATATATATACACTACCGGTCAAAAGTTTTAGATCGGTAAGATTTTTTATGTTTTCAAAAGAAGTATCTTCTGCTCACATTTGATTGAAAATACAAACAAAAACAGTCATATTTGTGAAATATTATTCCAATGTAAAACAGCTGTTCTCTATAAACAAAAGTTTGGGGTCAGTAAGAATTAAAATTTTATTTTTGGGGGAAATAAATTAAATAAATCAATACTTTTATTCATCGAGGATGAGTTAAACTGATCAAAAGTTACAGTAAAGACATTTATAATGTTAGAAAATATTCTATTTTAAATAAATGCTGTTCTTTTTAACTTTCTATTCATCAAAGAATAAAAAATAAAAAATGACACAACGGTTTTCAACATTGATAATAATAATGAATGTTTTTTAGCATCAAATCATCATATTAGAATGATTTGTGAAGGATCATGTGACACTGAAGACTGGAGTAATGATGCTGAACATTCAGCTTTGATCACAGAAATAAATAAAATGTTTAAATATATTAAAAAAGAAAACCGTCATTTAAATTTATTTATTTAAAAAAAAAAAATTTTTACATAAAAAATCTTACCGATCTAAAACTTTTGACCAGTAGTGTATATATATATATATATATATGGCATATCCAAAATACAAGGGAAACCGTGATATATATAGTATATATAGTACAATTGTTTTTCTTTAACTGGTAAATTCTTAAATGTACATATAATATTTGATTTCTTATACAGTGTTTTACATTAATGACACCTACTAATAAATAAAAATGGGTTTATTCCATTGGTGGTTGAGGAGATTCCCCTCTTCTACGTAAAGCACTTTGAGTGCCGAGAACAGCGCTATATAAATGTAATGAATTATTATTTTATTATTATTTAACATAATCTGCTAATGCATCTGCGATGGATGGAGAATAATAATAGAATAATGAAAAGAATACAATCTGATATGTTGAATCTCTTGAAACGGAGATTGATGTTCCTGTCTTGCTGTAGAACTGGAAGTACTGTACCATTAAGAAGGAAACAGCTCTTGACTGTTGCGTAATGGGCTCTAGTCTTATCGGGTTTTAAGAATCGAATTGCTATCGATCCGACCGAGGGATCCTGGTGAGGCAAATTACTGTCAGGCATTGAATGTCAAAACTGCTCCTTATCAAATGTAATCCAAAGTTGAAGGCGAGTAAAATAACGAAAATAGACCATTAAAAATTCAGAAGTGATGATCGATTTAAATTCTCTCTTTCTCATTCCTGTTGACTGTCCTTACCTTCCAAATCCAATGCAAAGATCACACCTTTAATGATCAATGCCTGCACGATAACTAGAAAGGTCTTTAATTGCAAGCTCAAATTAAATTAGTTATGAGGGAATGTTGGGGTTTTAACGGAGGGATTCTGAAAGGCTAACAGGGCACTTCATTAGCAGATCTACATTTGTTCCATTCTCCTTTCTAATCATTACTCTAATGATTTTTCTTGCAAATTTCCTTTTTTTTCCTCATCCCAGTTCCTGTTCTTCTGTGCGATCTGCATTTCGTCGTCACAAATTGATGTGTAATTTCAAACTTCTCAAATGGTCTCGTAATGACCGGAACGACCCAGATGCTTTTGAGGACCCAATTACAGGCTGTTCTCGTTCCTCAATTGTATTTGCCACTTCCCATGAATACGGTGCACTTTGACATCGCATTACTTGTTTTTAAAGCATTGGAGAATCAAAACCCAATGTTTTTTGTTGTAAAATGTATTATATACACTAGACAACTATTATCCTAATTAGATGGTTAGTTTCCAGTATCCCGCCAGTAAGATATACCTCAGTATTTCTAAAACCCTGAGTATGACCCTGGCTGCATTCATGCTCGACATTTCAATCCTGTTGCCAAAGTTATTATTTTTTACCACTTTTATGCTGATGATACCCACATTTATATTATCACGAAAACTAATATCACCGGTATCTCGGCAACACTTTCTGACTGTCTGCAGGAAATTCAATGATGGATGTACCACAGTGTTCTTAAATTGAATGGTACAAAGTCCGAAGTCCCCCTCGTTAGAAAGGTAGAAATTGCAGATTACACCTTGAGAATAATGTAGTATTCCCATCATCTCATGTTCGCAATCTTGGTGTTATTTTTCACTCTCATTTGACACTTGATGCTTGACAAAATCTGCATTTTCTACATCTCAGGAATATTCCCAGGATATTTTCTTTCATCATCTGATGCAGAAAGGTTTGCATGCACTCGTTACCTCTAGGGTTGATTATTGTAATACCCTATATCTTGGCCTATCTGCAAAGTCTAAGTATAAACTCTTATTTTCACATATAAAGCTGTACAAGGAACTGCACCATCATATATATGTGATTTAATTACGCTATACAGTATATGCCCTCTCGATCTCTCCGCTCCGCAGACTTTAAACTGTTAGTAGTTTTAAGAAACTCATCTTTTTAAGATAGTGTTTGTTTCTTAATTGGAGACACTGGATGTATATTGTATTATACCTGTTGTTGCATTTTTGTTTTATTTTCTTTTAATTTTCTTTTTGTGGATTTACTTTTGTACTTGTAGTAGCGCTTTGGGTATAAGAAAAGCGCAATATAAACAAATGTATAATTATTATTATTAGTGGTGCTTTTTCAAAGCAACACTAGTGTTATTGTCACTAAACTTATTATTATTAGTGGTGCTTTTTCAAAGCACCACTAGTGTTATTGTCACTCATACTTATTAAGTTGGCTTGAGAAAGCCAACATATTGAAATCCTATTTAAACTTATTAAGTTGGCTTGAGAAAGCCAACATATTGAAATCCTATTTAAACTTATTAAGTTGGCTTGAGAAAGCCAACATATTGAAATCCTATTTAAACTTATTATTATTATTCTTCTTACTAAAACTGTTGACTCAAACTCGCCCTAGAGCTTTAACTCTACATACTTCAAACTCGGCTCAGACACTCAAACTGATCTGCAGCTATATGCTATATCTTTTCAGACTGATCGGACTTACGGTTTTCCTACAAATGACGATCAAAACTCGGAAAAACTCCCATTGACTTAACATTGGGCATTCTAAAAAAATTCAAACTCACCAACCGACAAAAATTTAAATCTAAATCCCTTGAAAACTAATTCAAACTGCCATTCTATATATATTAGCCAATGAAACTCATTTAAACTAATAAACTCTAATCTCATACACTTATAAACTAATTAACTTAAATTTAATAACTAATTAACTAATAAACTCATGAATTCATAGACTTATGAACTCTTAAACTCATAAATTAATAAACTCTGAACTCTAAACTCATTTAAACTTATAAACTCTAAACTCAAAAACTTGTACACTTATAAACTCATCAATTTATACACTTATAAACTCTAAACTCATAAACTCTGAGTGTGTGTGTGTGTGTGTGTGTGTGTGTGTGTGTGTGTGTGTGTGTGTGTCTGAGTGTCTGAATGAGTGTGTGAGCGAGGTAGTCTGTTTTAGTGTGTGTGTGTGTGTGTGTGTGTGTGTGTGTGTGTATCTATCTATCTACCGCTCTGAATACCATAGCAACCACCCAGAACACCCTAGCAACCACCCAGAACACCCTAGCAACCACCCAAAAGACCCTAGCAACCACCCAAAATATCCTAGCAACCACCCAGAACACCCTAGCAACCACCTAGCAACCACCCAAAACACCCTAGAAACCACCCAAAAGACCCTAGCAACCACCCAAAATACTCTAGCAACACCATAGCAACTACACAAAGCACCCTAGTAACCACCCATAACACCCTAGCAACCGCCTAGCAACCACCCAGAACACCCTAGCAACCACCCAAAACACCCTAGCAACCACCCAAAATACCCTAGCAACACCATAGCAACCACACAAAACATCCTAGTAACCACCCATAACACCCTAGCAACCGCCTAGCAACCACCCAGAACACCCTAGCAACCACCCAAAAGACCCTAGCAACCGCCTAGCAACCACCCAGAATACCCTAGCAACCACCCAAAACACCCTAGCAACCGCCTAGCAACCACCCAGAATACCCTAGCAACCACCCAGAACACCATAGCAACCGCCTAGCAACCACCCAGAATACCCTAGCAACCACCCAAAACACCCTAGCAACCACCCAAAAGACCCTAGCAACCGCCTAGCAACCACCCAAAAGACCCTAGCAACCACCCAAAACACCCTAGCAACCGCCTAGCAACCACCCAAAAGACCCTAGCAACCACCCAGAACACCCTAGCAACCGCCTAGCAACCACCCAAAAGACCCTAGCAACCACCCAAAATATCCTAGCAACCACCCAGAATACCCTAGCAACCACCCAGAACACCCTAGCAACCGCCTAGCAACCACCCAAAAGACCCTAGCAACCACCTAGCAACCACCCAAAAGACCCTAGCAACCACCCAAAACACCCTAGCAACCACCCAGAACACCCTAGCAACCGCCTAGCAACCACCCAAAAGACCCTAGCAACCACCCAGGACACCCTAGCAACCACCTAACAACCACCCAGAAGACCCTAGCAACCACCCAAAATATCCTAGCAACCGCCTAGCAACCACCCAGAATACCCTAGCAACCACCCAAAAAACCCTAGCAACCACCCAGAACACCCTAGCAGCCGCCTAGCAACCACCCAAAATACCCTAGCAACCACCCAAAAGACCCTAGCAACCACCCAGGACACCCTAGCAACCACCTAGCAACCACCCAGAACACCCTAGCAACCACCCAGGACACCCTAGCAACCACCCAGAACACCCTGGCAACCTCCCAAAATACCCTAGCAACACCATAGCAACACCATAGCAACATCCTAGCAACCGCCTAGCAAAAAACGTTCTGGTCCAAACTTTCTCAAGCCAACTTAAAGTTTGTCTCGACGAACTTTCGCATCTAGTTAAGTTGGCTTGAGAAAGCCAACATATTGAAATCCTATTTAAACTTATTAAGTTGGCTTGAGAAAGCCAACATATTGAAATCCTATTTAAACTTATTATTATTATTCTTCTTACTAAAACTGTTGACTCAAACTCGTCCTAGAGCTTTAACTCTACATACACCAAACTCGGCTCAGACACTCAAACTGATCTGAAGTTAGTTGCTATATCTTTTCAGACTGATCGGACTTACGGTTTTCCTACAAATGACGATCAAAACTCGGAAAAACTCCCATTGACTTAACATTGGGCATTCTAAAAAAATTCAAACTCACCAACCGACAAAAATTCAAATCTAAATCCCTTGAAAACTAAATCAAACTGCCATTCTATATATATTAGCCAATGAAACTCATTTAAACTAATAAACTCTAATCTCATACACTTATAAACTAATTAACTTAAATTTAATAACTAATTAACTAATAAACTCATGAATTCATAGACTTATGAACTCTTAAACTCATAAATTAATAAACTCTGAACTCTAAACTCATTTAAACTTATAAACTCTAAACTCAAAAACTTGTACACTTATAAACTCATCAATTTATACACTTATTAACTCTAAACTCATAAACTCTGAGTGTGTGTGTGTGTGTGTGTGTGTGTGTGTGTATCTATCTACCGCTCTGAATACCATAGCAACCACCCAGAACACCCTAGCAACCACCCAGAACACCCTAGCAACCACCCAAAAGACCCTAGCAACAACCCAAAATATCCTAGCAACCACACAAAACATCCTAGTAACCACCCATAACACCCTAGCAACCGCGTAGCAACCACCCAGAACACCCTAGCAAAACACCCTAGCAACCACCCAAAATATCCTAGCAACCGCCTAGCAACCACCCATAATACCCTAGCAACCACCCAAAACACCCTAGCAACCGCCTAGCAACCACCCAAAAGACCCTAGCAACCACCCAAAATACCCTAGCAACCGCCTAGCAACCACCCTAAAGACCCTAGCAACCACCCAAAATAGCCTAGCAACCACCCAAAATACCCTAGCAACCACCCAAAATACCCTAGCAACCGCCTAGCAACCACCCAGAATACCCTAGCAACCACCCAGAACACCCTAGCAACCGCCTAGCAACCACCCAAAAGACCCTAGCAACCACCCAAAAGACCCTAGCAACCGCCTAGCAACCACCCAGAATACCCTAGCAACCACCCAAAACACCCTAGCAACCACCCAGAACACCCTAGCAACCGCCTAGCAACCACCCAAAAGACCCTAGCAACCACCCAAAAGACCCTAGCAACCGCCTAGCAACCACCCAGAATACCCTAGCAACCACCCAAAACACCCTAGCAACCACCCAGAACACCATAGCAACCGCCTAGCAACCACCCAGAATACCCTAGCAACCACCCAAAACACCCTAGCAACCACCCAGAACACCCTAGCAACCGCCTAGCAACCACCCAGAATACCCTAGCAACCACCCAAAACACCCTAGCAACCACCCAGAACACCATAGCAACCACCCAGAACACCATAGCAACTGCCTAGCAACCACCCAAAAGACCCTAGCAACCGCCTAGCAACCACCCAAAACACCCTAGCAACCACCCAAAAGACCCTAGCAACCGCCTAGCAACCACCCAAAAGACCCTAGCAACCACCCAAAACACCCTAGCAACCGCCTAGCAACCACTCAAAAGACCCTAGCAACCACCCAGAACACCCTAGCAACCGCCTAGCAACCACCCAGAATACCCTAGCAACCACCCAAAATATCCTAGCAACCACCCAGAATACCCTAGCAACCACCCAAAACACCCTAGCAACCACCCAGAACACCCTAGCAACCACCCAAAAGACCCTAGCAACCACCTAGCAACCACCCAAAAGACCCTAGCAACCACCCAAAACACCCTAGCAACCGCCTAGCAACCACCCAAAAGACCCTAGCAACCACCCAGGACACCCTAGCAACCACCTAGCAACCACCCAGAAGACCCTAGCAACCACCCAAAAGACCCTAGCAACCACCCAAAATATCATAGCAACCGCCTAGCAACCACCCAGAATACCCTAGCAACCACCCAAAAAACCCTAGCAACCACCCAGAACACCCTAGCAACCGCCTAGCAACCACCCAAAAGACCCTAGCAACCACCTAGCAACCACCCAAAATACCCTAGCAACCACCCAGGACACCCTAGCAACCACCTAGCAACCACCCAGAACACCCTAGCAACCTCCCAAAATACCCTAGGAACACCATAGCAACAACCCATAAAATCCTAGCAACCGCCTAGCAAAAAACGTTCTGGTCCAAACTTTCTCAAGCCAACTTAAAGTTTGTCTCGACGAACTTTCGCATCTAGTTATTATTATTCTTCTTACTAAAACTGTTGACTCAAACTCGTCCTAGAGCTTTAACTCTACATACACCAAACTCGGCTCAGACACTCAAACTGATCTGAAGTTAGTTGCTATATCTTTTCAGACTGATCGGACTTACGGTTTTCCTACAAATGACGATCAAAACTCGGAAAAACTCCCATTGACTTAACATTGGGCATTCTAAAAAAATTCAAACTCACTAACCGACAAAAATTCAAATCTAAATCCCTTGAAAACTAAATCAAACTGCCATTCTATATATATTAGCCAATGAAACTCATTTAAACTAATAAACTCTAATCTCATACACTTATAAACTAATTAACTTAAATTTAATAACTAATTAACTAATAAACTCATGAATTCATAGACTTATGAACTCTTAAACTCATAAATTAATAAACTCTGAACTCTAAACTCATTTAAACTTATAAACTCTAAACTCAAAATCTTGTACACTTATAAACTCATACATTTATACACTTATAAACTCTAAACTCATAAACTCTGAGTGTGTGTGTGTCTGAGTGAGTGTGTGTGTGAGGGAGGTAGTCTGTTTGTGTGTGTGTGTGTGTGTGTATCTATCTATCCACCGCTCTGAATACCATAGCAACCACCCAGAACACCCTAGCAACAACCTAGCAACCACCCAGAACACCCTAGCAACCACCCAAAAGACCCTAGCAACCACCCAAAATATCCTAGCAACCACCCAAAAGACCCTAGCAACCACCCAAAACACCCTAGCAACCACCCAAATGACCATAGCAACCACCCAAAAGACCCTAGCAACCACCCAAAACACCCTAGCAACCGCCTAGCAACCACCCAAAAGACCCTAGCAACCACCCAAAACACCCTAGCAACCGCCTAGCAACCACCCAAAAGACCCTAGCAACCACCCAAAACACCCTAGCAACCGCCTAGCAACCACCCAAAAGACCCTAGCAACCACCCAAAATATCCTAGCAACCACCCAAAAGACCCTAGCAACCACCCAAAACACCCTAGCAACCGCCTAGCAACCACCCAAAAGACCCTAGCAACCACCCAAAACACCCTAGCAACCACCCAAAATACCCTAGCAACACCATAGCAACCACACAAAACATCCTAGTAACCACCCATAACACCCTAGCAACCACCCAAAACACCCTAGCAACCACCCAGAACACCCAAGCAACCGCCTAGCAACCACCCAAAAGACCCTAGCAACCACCCAAAACACCCTAGCAACCGCCTAGCAACCACCCAAAAGACCTTAGCAACCACCCAAAATACCCTAGCAACCGCCTAGCAACCAACCAAAAGACCCTAGCAACCACCCAAAATACCCTAGCAACCGCCTAGCAACCACCCAAAAGACCCTAGCAACCACCCAAAAGACCCTAGCAACCACCCTAAATATCCTAGCAACCGCATAGCAACCACCCAGAATACCCTAGCAACCACCCAAAACACCCTAGCAACCACCCAGAACACCCTAGCAACCGCCTAGCAACCACCCAAAAGACCCTTGCAACCACCCAAAATATCCTAGCAACCGCCTAGCAACCACCCAGAATACCCTAGCAACCACCCAAAACACCCTAGCAACCACCCAAAACACCCTAGCAACCTCCCAAAATACCCTAGCAACACCATAGCAACCACCCATAACATCCTAGCAACCGCCTAGCAAAAAACGTTCTGGTCCAAACTTTCTCAAGCCAACTTAAAGTTTGTCTCGACGAACTTTCGCATCTAGTTATTATTATTCTTCTTACTAAAACTGTTGACTCAAACTCGCCCTAGAGCTTTAACTCTACATACTTCAAACTCGGCTCAGACACTCAAACTGATCTGCAGCTATATGCTATATCTTTTCAGACTGATCGGACTTACGGTTTTCCTACAAATGACGATCAAAACTCGGAAAAACTCCCATTGACTTAACATTGGGCATTCTAAAAAAATTCAAACTCACCAACCGACAAAAATTTAAATCTAAATCCCTTGAAAACTAATTCAAACTGCCATTCTATATATATTAGCCAATGAAACTCATTTAAACTAATAAACTCTAATCTCATACACTTATAAACTAATTAACTTAAATTTAATAACTAATTAACTAATAAACTCATGAATTCATAGACTTATGAACTCTTAAACTCATAAATTAATAAACTCTGAACTCTAAACTCATTTAAACTTATAAACTCTAAACTCAAAAACTTGTACACTTATAAACTCATCAATTTATACACTTATAAACTCTAAACTCATAAACTCTGAGTGTGTGTGTGTGTGTGTGTGTGTGTATCTATCTATCTACCTCTCTGAATACCATAGCAACCACCCAGAACACCCTAGCAACCACCTAGCAACCACCCAGAACACCCTAGCAACCACCCAAAAGACCCTAGCAACCACCCAAAATATCCTAGCAACCACCCAGAACACCCTAGCAACCACCCAAAACACCCTAGCAACCGCCTAGCAACCACCCAAAAGACCCTAGCAACCACCCAAAATACCCTAGCAACACCATAGCAACCACACAAAACATCCTAGTAACCACCCATAACACCCTAGCAACCGCCTAGCAACCACCCAGAACACCCTAGCAACCACCCAAAACACCCTAGCAACCACCCAAAATACCCTAGCAACACCATAGCAACCACACAAAACATCCTAGTAACCACCCCTAACACCCTAGCAACTGCCTAGCAACCACCCAGAACACCCTAGCAACCACCCAAAACACCCTAGCAACCACCCAAAATATCCTAGCAACTGCCTAGCAACCACCCAGAATACCCTAGCAACCACCCAAAACACCCTAGCAACCACCCAGAACACCCTAGCAACCGCCTAGCAACCACCCAAAAGACCCTAGCAACCACCCAGAATACCATAGCAACCACCCAAAAGACCCTAGCAACCGCCTAGCAACCACCCAGAATACCCTAGCAACCACCCAAAACACCCTAGCAACC
Organism: Leuciscus leuciscus; assembly: GCF_965113295.1. Classification (NCBI taxonomy): domain Eukaryota; kingdom Metazoa; phylum Chordata; class Actinopteri; order Cypriniformes; family Leuciscidae; genus Leuciscus; species Leuciscus leuciscus. The sequence goes on along the minus strand of NC_138735.1, from coordinate 1,363,952 downwards.
ACCCAGAACACCCTAGCAACCGCCTAGCAACCACCCAGAATACCCTAGCAACCACCCAAAACACCCTAGCAACCACCCAGAACACCCTAGCAACCGCCTAGCAACCACCCAGAATACCCTAGCAACCACCCAAAACACCCTAGCAACCACCCAGAACACCCTAGCAACCGCCTAGCAACCACCCAAAAGACCCTAGCAACCACCCAAAAGACCCTAGCAACCGCCTAGCAACCACCCAGAATACCCTATCAACCACCCAAAACACCCTAGCAACCACCCAAACGACCCTAGCAACCGCCTAGCAACCACCCAAAAGACCCTAGCAACCACCCAAAACACCCTAGCAACCACCTAGCAACCACCCAAAAGACCCTAGCAACCGCCTAGCAACCACCCAGAATACCCTAGCAACCACCCAAAACACCCTAGCAACCACCCAGAACACCCTAGCAACCGCCTAGCAACCACCCAAAAGACCCTAGCAACCACCCAAAAGACCCTAACAACCGCCTAGCAACCACCCAGAATACCCTAGCAACCACCCAAAACACCCTAGCAACCACCCAGAACACCCTAGCAACCGCCTAGCAACCACCCAAAAGACCCTAGCAACCGCCTAGCAACCACCCAGAATACCCTAGCAACCACCCAAAACACCATAGCAACCACCCAGAACACCCTAGCAACCGCCTAGCAACCACCCAAAAGACCCTAGCAACCGCCTAGCAACCACCCAGAATACCCTAGCAACCACCCAAAAGACCCTAGCAACCGCCTAGCAACCACCCAAAACACCCTAGCAACCGCCTAGCAACCACCCAAAAGACCCTAGCAACCACCCAGAACACCCTAGCAACCGCCTAGCAACCACCCAAAAGATCCTAGCAACCACCCAGGACACCCTAGCAACCACCTAGCAACCACCCAGAACACCCTAGCAACCTCCCAAAATACCCTAGCAACACCATAGCAACACCATAGCAACATCCTAGCAACCGCCTAGCAAAAAACGTTCTGCTCCAAACTTTCTCAAGCCAACTTAAAGTTTGTCTCGACGAACTTTCGCATCTAGTTATTCTTATTATTATTCTGCCAAAAGTTTGGCGCGTAATGCGCCCCGCACCGTTTGTCACAGACCCCTGAGTGAGGTGTCAAATCGAGCGGCTCATTGAGGAGAGGTGTGCTATATCTTTTCTAAGCGATCGGGTGTACGATGTTCGCACAGCGGACGAAAAAGCGGCCAAAAAAGTCCCATTGACTTAACATGGGGAGTTCTAAAAACATTTGAATCCCAACTGCCGTTTTCACACACACCACTCCAAAGGGCCTGACACCCCTGCGTTTCTCTCCCTCTCTCTCTCCCTCAGAGGATTTATATTATCAAGCAGCCAATAAGTAATGGCCTAAAATCTTCATAGCCACACCCTAGCAACCAGTTACAGCACCCTAGCAACCACTCTGAGCTCCCTAGCAACCACCCTAAACCAATAAATAATATAAAAACTTTTTTTTTACATTTTTTAAAGCAATATCACACTCGTAGCCTTGCGATATTGCTCCATGCTTGTGCCTATTCGGCCATAGGCACGAGGCCGCAGGCCGAGTGCCGTACTGAAGGAACTCGTTATTAAAGATTTTAAGAACTCTATAAAAACTCCATAGTAACCATATTTGACAACTACCAACCACCTAGTAACACCATAGCAACTACCAAAAATACCTTAGCAACCACCCTGAACACCCTAGCAACGTCTAGAAATGCTCTAGTAACCACCAAAAAACTCTAGCAACCACCCAGAACACCCTAGCAACTGCCTAGCAACCACCCAGAACACCTAGCAACTGCCTAGTAACCACCCAGAACACCCTAGCAACTGCCTAGCAATGCCCTAGCATCCACCCAGAATGCCATAGCAACTGCCTAGCAACACCATAGCAACCACCTAGCAATGCCCTAGCAACCACCAAGAATACCCTAGCAACTGCCTAGCAACCACCAAGAATACCCTAGCAACTGCCTAGCAACCACCCAGAACACCTTAGCAACTGCCTAGCAACACCATAGCAACCACCCAGAAAACCCTAGCAACCACCACCTGGCAACAGCATCTTGCTAAAAACATGCTAGCAACATACTAATCATGCTAGCAACAAGCTAGCAACATGCTAATAATGCTAGCATTATGCTACCAACATGCTAATCAAGCTAGCATCATGCTAGCAACATGCTAATCAAGCTATCATAATGCTAGCAAAATGCTAATCAAGCTAGCATCATGCTAGCAACATGCTAATCAAGCTAGCATTATGCTAGCAACATGCTAATCATGTTAGCGTCTAGCTAAAAACATGCTAGCAACATGCTAATCATGGTAGCATCAAGCTACCAACATGCTAATCAAGCTAGCATCATGCTAGCAACATGCTAATCAAGCTAGCATCATGCTAGGAACATGCTAATCAAGCTAGCATTATGCTAGAAACATGCTAATCATGTTAGTGTCTAGCTAAAAACATGCTAATCATGCTAGCATCAAGCTACCAACATGCTAATCAAGCTAGCATCATGCTAACATAATGCTAATCAAGCTAGCATCATGCTAACATAATGCTAATCAAGCTAGCATTATGCTACCAATATGCTAATTAAGCTAGCATCATGCTAGCAAAATGCTATTCAAGCTAGCATTATGCTAACAACATGTTAATCAAGCTAGCATAATGCTAGCAACATGCTAATCATGTTAGCATCTGGCTAAAAACATGCTAGCAAAATGCTAATCATGCTAACATCTTGTTAAAAGCATGCTAGCAACATGCTAATCATGCTAGCATCATGCTACCAACATGCTAATCATGTTAACAACATGCTAATCATGCTAGCATCATTTTAACAACATGTTAATCATAGTAAATCCTGCTGGATTGTGGTAAATCGTAGTAAATCATCTTAGAAACATGGTAAATCGTGGTAAATAATGTTAAACCGTGGTATATCATGGTATCACAACATGTTAATTGTGTTAGCATCTGCCCAGTGGCGAGTTTTGCCACTGCAAGCACCACTTCACATTTTCTTCAGGAAATGTACATTCTAGTTCTTCTTATTATTCCGGACAAAAGTTTGGCGCGTAACTTGCCCCGCACCGTTTGTCACAGACCCATGAGTGAGGCATCAAATCGACCGGCTCATTGAGGAGAGGTGTGCTATGACTTTTCTAAGCGATCGGGTGTACGATGTTCGCACAGCGGACGAAAAAGCGGCCAAAAAAGTCCCATTGACTTAACATGGGGAGTTCTAAAAACATTTGAATCCCAACTGCCGTTTTCACACACACCACTCCAAAGGGCCTGACACCCCTGCGTTTCTCTCCCTCTCTCTCTCCCTCAGAGGATTTATATTATCAAGCAGCCAATAAGTAATGGCCTAAAATCTTCATAGCCACACCCTAGCAACCAGTTGCAGCACCCTAGCAACCACTCTGAGCTCCCTAGCAACCACCCTAAACCAATAAATAATATAAAATTTTTTTTTTTACATTTTTTAAAGCAATATCACACTCGTAGCCTTGCGATATTGCTCCATGCTTGTGCCTACTGAAGCACTCGTTATTAAAGATTTTAAGAACTCTATAAAAACTCCATAGTAACCATATTTGACAACTACCAACCACCTAGTAACACCATAGCAACTACCAAAAATACCTTAGCAACCACCCTGAACACCCTAGCAACGTCTAGAAATGCTCTAGTAACCACCAAAAAACTCTAGCAACCACCCAGAACACCCTAGCAACTGCCTAGCAACCACCCAGAACACCTAGCAACTGCCTAGTAACCACCCAGAATACCCTAGCAACTGCCTAGCAATGCCCTAGCATCCACCCAGAATACCATAGCAACTGCCTAGCAACACCATAGCAACCACCTAGCAATGCCCTAGCAACCACCAAGAATACCCTAGCAACTGCCTAGCAACCACCAAGAATACCCTAGCAACTGCCTAGCAACCACCCAGAACACCTTAGCAACTGCCTAGCAACACCATAGCAACCACCCAGAAAACCCTAGCAACCACCACCTGGCAACAGCATCTTGCTAAAAACATGCTAGCAACATACTAATCATGCTAGCAACAAGCTAGCAACATGCTAATAATGCTAGCATTATGCTACCAACATGCTAATCAAGCTAGCATCATGCTAGCAACATGCTAATCAAGCTATCATAATGCTAGCAAAATGCTAATCAAGCTAGCATCATGCTAGCAACATGCTAATCAAGCTAGCATTATGCTAGAAACATGTTAATCATGTTAGCGTCTAGCTAAAAACATGCTAGCAACATGCTAATCATGCTAGCATCAAGCTACCAACATGCTAATCAAGCTAGCATCATGTTAAAATAATGCTAATCAAGCTAGCAACATGCTAATCAATCTAGAATTATGCTAGCAACATGCTAATCATGTTAGCGTCTAGCTAAAAACATGCTAGCAACATGCTAATCATGCTAGCATCAAGCTACCAACATGCTAATCAATCTAGCATCATGCTAACATAATGCTAATCAAGCTAGCATCATGCTAGCAACATGCTAATCAAGCTAGCATTATGCTAGCAACATGCTAATCATGTTAGCGTCTAGCTAAAAACATGCTAGCAACATGCTAATCAAGCTAGCATCATGCTAACATAATGCTAGTCAAGCTAGCATCATGCTAGCAACATGCTAATCAAGCTAGCATCATGCTAGCAACATGCTAATCAAGCTAGCATCATGCTAGCAAAATGCTATTCAAGCTAGCATAATGCTAGCAACATGCTAATCATGTTAGCATCTGGCTAAAAACATGTTAGCAAAATGCTAATCATGCTAACATCTTGTTAAAAGCATGCTAGCAACATGCTAATCATGCTATCATCATGCTACCAACATGCTAATCATGTTAACAACATGCTAATCATGCTAGCATCATTTTAACAACATGTTAATCATAGTAAATCATGCTGGAATGTGGTAAATCGTAGTAAATCATCTTAGAAACATGGTAAATCGTGGTAAATAATGCTAAAACGTGGTATATCATGGTATCACAACATGTTAATTGTGTTAGCATCTGCCCAGTGGCGAGTTTTGCCACTGCAAGCACCACTTCACATTTTCTTCAGGAAATGTACATTCTAGTTATTATTATTATTGAAAAATTAACTTAAAAAAAAAAGTGAAATATAGTTAATCTATAAATACAAACTATACAAATTTAGTCAAAACCTATACTGAGTGACTGCTTAATATGGGTATTTAAAATATATATTTAAAGTTTACCAAAGGTTATTCTTCTAGAAATGACAAAATAACAGGAATCAGGTTTCAAAACTATTTAGACATGGTCCAAATTTTGGTTACAGCAAAGCAAACCTCATATAAAATGTAAAACAAAATAATAATAATTTGCTCAAATAGTTTAGTTTGACCTTCTGAACATTACAGTACCTCCTTCCATTAGTTATGTTTCCATCCACCTATTTTTAAGCACATTAAAAAGCGCTGGATAGAAACGCCAAGATGAGCATAAATTCTACAAATGTGCACACACACTAAAAGCATTGCTCTCAACTGCGGAGGACACATGTTTATATGTAGAGCTGCCTTCTCCAAACCCCCACAGGCTATCTGAGGCTAACTTTTATGACGGAAATATTACTACATGTAGCCTAAATTATTTAATTTCTTCATTATCAACACTTTAATAGCCTAATGCAGGGGTCTCCGACCTTTTTTCATATGAGAGCTACTTTTTAAAAATGAAAGTGGCCGAGAGCTCCTCATGTAATACAATACTTAAATCTCTTAAATAATGTCTCATAACTCTCATATTAACAACTATCCAAACGGTTTTAGACCTAAAAGAGTCTTTGTAGGCCAAGACAGATATACAGTATGTCACGCTTAAATGTCAGAGAAAGAACAGAATCAGAGATTATTTTTTTTAATAGAAAATTGTACTTTGCATAGTATACTGTAAAAACACATAATTGATAGTTGATTTTAGTTGATCATAGTTGATCATAACTAGAGATGAAATGACATGAAAATTTCATTCCATGAAATGGAGAAAAATCGATCATAACTCCAGTAAACTATGGAGTGCCGCAGGGATCTGTATTAGGCCCTCTGTTATTTTCAATATATATGATGCCACTTGGAAATATTATAAGGAAACATGGAATTAGTTTCCATTGTTATGCTGATGACACTCAAATATATATTTCATCACGGCCGGATGAAAACGCAAAATTTTCCAAATTGACAGAGTGTGTTAAAGATATAAAAGATTGGATGACCCGTAATTTTCTTTTATTAAATCCAGACAAGACAGAGGTAATACTTATCGGTTCAAAAAACCGCCCACAAAACCTCGCACAATACAACTTTAACATCATAGGATGTCCTGTACTTTATCCGCTACAGTAAAAGACCTGGGTGTCATACTCGATTGTAACCTGTCTTTTGAAAATCATATTTCATATGTTACAAAAACAGCATTTTTCCACCTTAGAAACATTGCTAAGCTACGTAATATGCTATCAGTTTCTCATGCAGAAAAGTTAGTTCATGCATTCATGACCTCGAGACTGGATTACTGTAATGCTTTACTAGCTGGTTGTCCTGCATCCTCAATAAACAAGCTACAGTTAGTCCAAAATGCCGCCGCTAGAGTTCTTACTAGATCAAGAAAATATGATCATATAACACCGATTTTATCATCACTGCATTGGTTACCTATAAAGTTCCGTATTAATTACAAGGTATTGCTACTGACCTATAAAGCCCTAAACGGCTTAGCTCCAGTCTATTTAACGGATCTTTTATCACCCTATAATCCATCGCGCTCTTTAAGATCACTAAATTCAAGGCTTTTGGTCATACCTAGGATATCCAGAACCACCAAAGGAGGGAGAGCATTGTCACATTTGGCTCCAAAACTCTGGAATAGTCTTCCTGATACTGTTCGTTGCTCAGACTCGCTCTCCCAGTTTAAAACTAGATTAAAGTCGCATCTCTTCAGCCAGGCATTCATATAATATTTCTAATCTTACAGTTCAAACTACAATCCGGCCTCTAGCTCATAAATGCCAGAGGAGAACTGGCCCCAGACTGAGCCTGGGTTCTCCCAAGGTTTTTTTTTTCTCCATTAGGTCACCTGATGGAGTTTTAGGACACCATTAGGTCACTTGATGAAGTTTTTTGGTTCCTTGCCACTGTTGCCTTTGGCTTGCTCAGTTGGGGATATTTTGGGGATATTTAATTTAATTTTATCAATCAATAAATTCCTCTTGAAACAAACTTTGTTGTATTATTTTAATTTAATACTGTGAAGCTGCTTTGATACAATCTGTATTGTGAAAAGCGCTATACAAATAAACTTGACTTGACTTGACTTGATTATAGTGCCCAAAATGAGCACGGTTATGACATAATCCTGTTTAAAAAGTACTAATACGACACAATGACATCAATTCACCAAGTTTTATGTCGAAAACCAGCAAATAACAAATAAAATAAACGGAGCAATTCCAAGAGGGTCCTCACACCATCGGTGCTCGGGCCCTAATTAGCATCAATATGCACGTTTTGTTTACATAAACATTAAAATAATAACATTAAAAATGATGGCCAGATTTTAAAGGAGTGTCTTGAAACATGTTATCTACTAACACGTTCAAATAAAGTTTTGACAAAAAAGGTTTTATAAAAAAGATATACCTCACATATTTCAGCCTTTAAATCATTTTTTATAAAAAGAATGAGTCAAAAAAAAGATTAATTACTGACATGTAACTTGCACATTAGCTTATCTTTTATTATTAATAGTAAAATTCGGTTCGATTTTCCCGTGGCGTCTGTCGTTGCTATGCAACCATGCACTGCGCTCTCCACAACGACAAAGAAGTTTTAGTAGCTAATGGATTTCCACCACCGAGAAACGCTTGCTGTATCTGATTGGTTGGTTCTTGTCACAAGACCTGCGGTGCGCTTGCGGCATTCTGAAAGGTTGAGATCTTTTCATCTCGGCTCACTGCGCCTGGAAAAAATGAGTGCGTCACTTCAATTATGAGCAACATTTGAAACAACGAACCCGAGCGCGCAAAAGACGGCATATGTGAACATCCCCTTGGCGAGCTCCCTCCAATCAGGCCACGGGATACTGGTAGCTCGCGAGTGACGTGTTGGAGACCTCTGGTCTAATGCTAATGTATAGAATAGCGATCTTAGTGTGAATTGCGACTTCTCTTAGTTTTAAGTCAGTCTCAAACTCAGATAGCCTGTCCCCCACAGGTCTATAGGCTATATTGTTGTTGTCTCTATTTTTTTATTATTTTTTTTTTTTTTCTGTTCTAAAATGATTTCTATTCTGTTTACCATAGTTGTAGTATTTCATCCTTACTGTTAATTGACATTAACCCCACTTACATTTCAAAAAGCGGCAATTGCTGCTGTTTTGCTAAATATCCCTTTGCGCCACCTGGTGGTCATTTCACGAATGACTTTGAAATGCGACTGGTTTATGTTTGCCGTGGCGGCTGGCGCGGCGGGAATAGGCATTCTGGTTGACTTCCTACTGTAACTTTCATGATGACAATGTCACGTGAGTGTGACCGCGATAGAGATGATAATCAAAACCAAACAGATGTTTTAGTTGTTGTTTAGATGTTTAGTATCTGAGGCACGAGCTGTAAAGGCTCTGCCCTCTTCTGAATAAGGGGGTGGAGCCAAAGCTCATTTGCATTTAAAGAGACATGCACGAAAACAGCTTTTTCCTTCCACTCAAAAATGGTCGTTTACAACTTGGTATAATAAATGAAATGTGGGGTATTTTGAGCTGAAACTTCACAGACACATTCTGGGGACACCTACGACTTATATTACATCTTGTAAAAAATGCCATAATAGGTCCCATTTAACAGCGTATAAAGAAGCAGTTGTGCAATGCGAAAGTTCCATGAATGTTGAAGTTTCTTAAAGAAAGAACTTTCCTCTTTAAGAGTGTGCAAGTCTTGTTTCCAAGTGGAACATCAGTCATAATTCACATTCAGACAGAGGATTTCTGTACAAACACTTGCTGAGCTGAAGGGCTCTCCACATCCCGGAGAAGCGCTTAGATCACATCTACTCTTTCTGCCATATTCTTATTTGACAAAGACAATCTTTGAGTGTATCATGTTGAGCATCGAGTATCCGCTGCTGGAAATGACTGAGAAGTTTGTTCACTCGCAGGGATGTTTATAAGCCATTATCAGTGAAGATAATGACCGTTGCTTGACAGTAAGACAGTTAGGATATATTAGTGCACTTGGCTCTGTGAATGACTGAAAATACCGTCTGAAAGGTCGAATTTATCGATCCGCTCTACCTCCTGCTTTGAAATGAATTGATAGAGGCTCCGGCAATTAACTAAAAGCAGCAAAAGAGTGATGCAATTCATTCGTGCCCGTTTTCTCCCCATTAAATCAGTTTCTGTGTGGAGGAAACCACGGGAAAGTTCCCTGTACAATGCAGTTATTTAACATTATTTATTACAGAGAACGCATACTTAACAAATTATTCATGCTAATAAGATTCTATGACAAATAAGTTTAATATTATAGACAAATTGGTTCACACTGAGAGAAGATTTGTGTGTTTTCTAAAGCCAACATCATTCAAAAGTCCTTCTGCAGAATTTAGAGCAAATGGAAATGTGTTTGCAATCACATAAATCATTGAAACAAATTAAATTTACAACAGATTAGGAATTACTTATTTATCAGTGGTCCGAAGCTTAAAAACATAAAACATGATAAAATGATAGAAGCAGCTTTAATATTTAGCATCTCTCTTTTACTGAGTTCAATCATGTTTAGTCAAATGATCAGAACGTCTTCTTGTCCAGGGTTATCACGGGCTTAAACACACTTTTGGGTGCCTTTAAAATCTTAAAATATCAACATATTGACAACATATTGTCAGCATGCATTTGCTTTTAAAATGAATAAATCTTCACGAATCCCCCGGAGACTGTCAGAATTGAATCTGCTGACTAAGTTCAGTCCAGACATTTGAAAGAAAGGCTTCTCGATGGCAGAGACGCTTTGTCCAAAAATACTTTTTTAGCAGCAAATGTACTGTATTTATACATGAAATCCAGGAGAAAAATGTGTTTTTCATTGATGCGTTTCACTCATGTATAGATGTCACATGTCTCTGTGTGTGTGGATACTTATACTTTTATGTTTTGGGGACAAACGTGTCCTCAGAAGTGAGTTAAACATGACAGAACCCTTCTTTGGGGTCATCTAGGACGTCCTTACTTAAAAAAAAATAAAGGTTTTGTTATTAAACACTTGCACATCTTTGTAAAAGGGTTTGTGTTTGAGATACATTGTATCTGAGTCTGTCTAAACCAATGCCAATGCACTAAAACCAAACCTTACTTTGTTTGTAATTTTAGTAGTTCATGTTTTATTGATATGTTATGTTTGCATTTATTTATGTTTTACTTAGAATTGCTAAGAAATGCAGTGGACAATTAGATAATTTGCACGAGGACTGCATGGGATGAACAGTTATTAATCTTATGGATGCATATGACCATTATATACTAGCCAGGAAATACCCACAAATACTAATGAGATCACATTGTCTGACTTCTTAAGGCCAAATGAGTCCGCTATTCTCTAAAACCACAAACCCTTCTAATCTCGCTTGACCACAAAATCTATATTTCTCAGAACAAGCTGATGCAAATAACCGACCCAGATCCAGCCACCCATTGAACAACTTACCAAACTTTGTCTCTGTTGTCAAGGAGAAATGCGATGTTGAATTTACTGGCGATATCGAGTGTCGCAGCGCTCATGCAGAACATGTCACCTTAAACGGAAAGACTTGTTATTCTGCCATGAAACACCTGACGGCTCAGAGGATCAGTGTGTGTGATTCCCACAGCTGTAATGATCCCTCATTAGTCTGCTACCTTCATGCACACTAGACCTTCCCTGCGCTCAGATGTCAGGTGGATGATGGTGAGCCTCAGCGCTGCTCGAATAACTCATTACCTGACAATCGTAGAGCAACAGCTTGTTCTTTTTGAAGCAGATCAATTGCCTTTGATGCACATTATTACGACGCCTGTTTCTCCATGCTGATCTCTGCGAGAGCCTGACACAACTAGACATGGACTGTGGATAATACGTCTCCAGTGGAGTGTAATGATGTGATGCTGGCGCGGGTCAGTTTAGTAAGGTGTAAGAGTCGCTCTACTGCGGTCTACAAACTCAAAAACTTTGACTTGTTCTAACAGAACTGACTATCTAGCGCATGAATATTATGCACTGCAGTTTCTTGAAAGAAGCCTCTAACAGAATACTTACTATGGCTGCGTTTATTTGATCAGCATATAGTAACAATAGTAATATTGTGAATTATTGTGAAAAACGTGTGAATATATAGTGAAAAGTAATGTGATCAAAGCTGATTTTTCAGCATCATTACTCCAGTCTTCAGTGTCACATGATCCTTCACAAATCATTCTGATGATTTGATGATCAAGAAACATTTATGATTATTTATGTGTACACTGTCCTATATATTTTTTTTTTCCAGATTCTCTAATGAAGTTCAAAAGAACAGCATTTATTTGAAATAAAATATGTTGTTACATTATAAATGTCTTTACTGTCACTTTTGATCAATTGAATGTGTCCTTGATGAATAAAAGTGCTAATTTATTCAAAAATGTTACTGACCTCAAACTTTTGAACGGTATTCTTTACATTACATGTGGTTTCTGGCCGTGGAAAGAGTATCATTTGTGTTCACAACAGCTGAGAATGTGCATTGCCATCTTAATTACTTACAAAATATTTACATATTTAATATATTGATTAATTGTAGTACATTTGATTATTTTAAAATACATTTGATTAATTGTAATATTATTAAAAGTATTGTTTCATGTGATGGTGATGAATATGTTAGAGGAGCATAAGCATTTTAACATTTACTTTTTGTACAAGGTCCCCATTCCCAGTTTGTTATCGGCTGAATGTTCACAGAGAAACTGATTCAATGCAAAGCTGTAGTTTGAAAGAAACAGGCCTGCAATTAATATTAATACTGTCACATCGGGTTTAGGTTGTGTTTCATTTTCATGTTTTCATGTTTTTTTATTTTTAAATAAATGAGTCATAGTAAAGTGTCTCCTGTTAATGTCATGTGATTCCCTAGCAACTGGGATAGGCAAATCCTGAGGAATCCACTCGTTCCCAGGGAAATAGCCTAATGATGCATCTCTAGGCCACATTCAAATGAGTTTTCAAAATGTGACTTTGAATACAACACAAATACAGCACGATACTCACAATATTTTGAGTGCAATAAAAATGAATGAAATGACATGAGTAATTCAGGGCACGACATGGGCTTTCTTGTTGCATTATATAGTGTTCTCCAGTGAAGCGCTCTGGACTGTGTGCCTTCGGTTCAGACTCTATATATAGCCTTCATGTTTAACAGTCTCTTGTCTAGCTTTGTCACTGTAACCCAAAGATGATGAATTTTGTCAAGCCAGGTCTATGTTCGAGTTCAAGTGCTCATGTTCTTGTATTTAGTTTGTACTTCAACTGTGAATGCAAGTCATTTTACTTTCTTCATTGAAAAATAATGTCATTCCAAAACCAGTAAGACTTTCGTTCGTCTTCGAATCACAAATGAAGGTATTTTTTATTAAATTAAAATCTCTCCGATTTTATCATGAATATCTTTGTGTCTCAAAGTTTAATGAAAGTCTGACTGGTTTGGAACGATATGAGGATGAGAGAATTTTCATGTCTGTGTGAACGAACCCTTTAAAGGCATGACATGGGCTTTCTTGTTGCATTATAAGCCCTATTCGGACGGGAACTGTTTCTCATGGGGTCGTACGGTATTATCATCATTTACAGGGTTAGTCTGTGATTTTATTCCCATCCGAATCCAGAATGTCCGTGTTTTTCTCCCACCACACGTGTAAAAATCCCCGGCCGATTTACCGACTGTTTTTTGACGAACACCAACGTCTGAATCCACATCTCTGAGTTTACAAGACCAGATCACTTCAAAATTCACTGTTTAAATCATTTTTGATCACTGCAGAGCACCGTATAACTGCTGTGCTTCACAACCATGTTTGCATGTTCGCAACTAATTCATATGCTTTGTAAAGATCTAGCATACGCTATTACTGAAATGCAGAAAGTATTTACAAGAACAGTATTTCATCACCGCTCAAAAAATAAAGCGTAGAAAAGCACGTGAACATTTGAAATGGGCCGTTATTATGACAGCAATTTATTAAAAAAAATTAACTTTGTGTTTATCTAATGTAAATAAGAGGCTGTATTAACTTATTTCCACTAATTTTCACATTTTTAAAATGACATTCATCATTTTGAGATAAATTACAAAACAGACAATTATTATAGTGTGTAGCCGATATCTTATATTTAAACAGGAGATTTAAATAATCAAATATTGACATTAGGCTATTTTCCTATTATTAAGGTAAATATGATCTTATTATTCCAAGCATATGACATTTTATTTATGTGACTGACCACGTGAGCAGAGCGTTCCCGGGATCATAGCATCACAAAACTCGCATCCTCAGTAAATCACCATCCGAATGCGTGAGTGTTATCACTGAGGTGACCACATGCAAATGTATGTTTACGGACGTCCACATGAGAAACAATAACCGTCCGTATAGGGCTATAGAGTAATTCTGCACTTCCAGGCGTCCTGATCCTGCAGAGAAACTGCCATTGAGATGAATGGGAATGTGGAGAGAGATTTCTCCAGGTATTATAGAGCTCCTCGGATCTCACAGTAAGAGATTGAACCATTATAGGTAGGCCTGATTGTTTGAACTCCAGGATCCACTCTACCCAATATTCCACTCAACCTATTGCCATCACACACTGAGATGGCCTTTTCTCCGAGTCTATTTGCCGGGGAATGAGTGGTTTATCTGACCTTGTGCTCCTCCGGTCTCGATATAGACACATCTGTGCTTGCTGAATTCAAACCACACATGGACAAAACATGCGCCAACTTCAGAAGAGCCACTGTATTGTTGATAGTGTTTGGCATTAAAAATATATAATCCGTTTCTCCATACTTATTATTCTGAAGTTCTGATAAGTTAAACGCAGACTTATAAGATGTTGATTTTCTATTAGACTGTACTGGGTTCAGATTTATTTAGATGTTTTATTAGTTCTAATAGGCCTACATTGAATAAATAGTTTTGCGTTCCAGTCCCATTTTGCGCTCTTCCCAGCATGCACCGGGTAGTGAATAATTAATATAAGTGATACAGTTTTGTTTGCACTGTTGCTGATTTAGTTTTCAAGTTTAGTAACTGGTTGTTATATGATATCAGACTTAGGGCCAGATTTACTAACAGCTTGTGCCAGTGCAAACCCTCTTTTGGTGTTTAAAAACTGCTTTCAGGACTTACTAAAGATATGCAGTGGGAAATGTGTGTTAGAAAGGCCTGGACAGGGTTATTTTTCCTGATGACTTTATTGCATATGCATTTGTAGGAGTTTCTCTTTCAGACAGTATTTATGAGGAGAGTATTAAATGAATCACACAAGGTGATTTAATAAGGTTTGCACTAGTCAATGTTCTGGTGTTTGTGTCATTATTTACCGCACAAAAAAGCACGTCTTAAACCAGACGCTAATTTGCGCTGCTGTTGTTAGATTGTGTTGGTCATTATGGAAATGATCCGGCTGCGTCTGTGTTCTTTAATGTGTGTGTCGTCAGTAGATCACGAGCAGGACTTTCCCATCGGAGCTTTTCTGGGATTGTGCTCGCATGATAATTTGCCCTGTCCTGCCCTAATCTGGCCGTAATCAGTCATCATTTTTACTCTGAATGTAGTCATAAAATACATCACTAATTACTCAAGTGTTACCTAGTCACTATACAGGAACTACTTGTGATCTGGACCATTATTTTAAAGTAAAAAATATGTTTTTCACATTAAAATAATGGTCCAGATCACTAGTAGTTCCTGTATAGTGACTAGGTAACCCTTGAGTAACTAGTGATGTATTTTATGACCACGTTGAGAGTAAAGAAAAAGACAATTGCTGACGTCTCAGACACGTTAATGTTGTGATTAGTAATTCATTAGTAATTATTTATAATTTGTCATAATTACCTATTAGTTCTTAATGATGCCAATATCATTAGGCAATTATTGATTACCTAATAAGGAACTATCTTAGTCCTAAATTTGATATTACTGATTAGTTAAGCTTGTTTCCATATTAGTTAGTAGTAGCTGAAGTGTTCATGTAGAACTACTCATTAGTCCTGCATTACTTCTTGCATAGTTACTTATTAATGATGGACCATTATTATAAAGTGTTACCGTTTTTTTTTTTTTAACAACCATATAAAACTTAAAATTTGTAACTAGTAAATAACTGATTACTAAATAATTAATTGTTAAAGGGGTGGTATAATGCCCTTTTCACAAGATGTAAAATAAGTCTCTGATGTCCCCAGAGTGTGAGTGTGAAGTTTTAGCTCAAAATATTTTTATATAGCATGTTAAAATTGTCAGATTGTCACGCACAGTTTTTGTGTCTGTCCCTTTAAATGCAAATGAGCTGCTGCTCCCGGCACAGGGGGCGGAGCTTGTGTGTATCTCTGTGTGTGTGTGTGTGTGTGTGTGTGTGTGTGTGTGTGTGTGTGTGTGTGTGTGTGTGTGTGTGTGTGTGTGTGTTAGCAGCTCCTATTGCCTCACACAGACACACACAGAACATTTCAAAAACTGTTTGCCTTTTATGGTCAGACAAAGATGGAGAGACTCAAGAAGAAGAGACAACATGTACAACATCTCTGGATGGTTAGTTGATGAATGTATGTAGCTGATCTTCTAGTCATTGATTATCTTATTCTGTCATGATAATCTATAAACCGCATTCCCGAGGGCGGGGTTTATGTACATTTTTACCAAGATCGTACCATTGCGTTATAATTTTTGACCGAAGAGCTCCAGAAGCCTTCAACCTTCAATAAGACTCAAGTCTTCAGTAAAGCGCAGTGTAACGGGCTCTGAGGTTATTCCTATGCATATCTCTGACAGGGACACATCTGTCTACATGAACTCAGATTCATCACGCCGGCGGAGATGAGAACAGCTGCACCTCCAACACACACACACACACACACACGTTTCTCCATCACAGTTCTGTGTGATGAATCCCTCAGCGTTACGAGGGACAGAGGTCAGATGTTATAACTCATTCTCCTGATCAGTAATGCTTTCTCTCGGGCCACAGCACTGAGTCTAGGAGCATTAATCCGGCTGACTCACGGTGTGTGTATAAATTATTTCTTTTAATCTACTAAAGCTGCGGTGGCAACAGAGAGGAATCACTAATTCTGCCTCATTATAAATCAAGCGGCTGCTATAGAAAGCGTCAGATTGGCTGAGATGCCCTCGTTCTTGTTCTCTCACCTCACAGAAGCAGGGTTTTAAAATCTAAACATCTCTGGGAAGGATATTCTCAGAGATATATTCCCTAAAATCAAGCCTTATCTTATCTTATCTTACACTCTTTTATATGGAACCTATTCAATATTGCAGAGATATATATATATATATATATATATATATATATATATATATATATATATATATATATATATATATATATATATATATATATATTGAATGTTCTCAATAATACGTAATTCTCACTCATCCATCCATTATTTCATATAGTTTTTATGACTATTATTTTTAAAAAGTAATAAGAATGAGAATGTGTGTCCAAACTTTTGACTTATAAGAACTGCTAAACAAGAAATATATGTCATGCTGGAAGCAAATTCAATAACTAACAGATGATGTGTTTTATGAATCCCGCGCTGCATGTTAGACTTTGATATTGAAATATGCACAGAGAACTCTCAGTCTGGACATTAACGTTCATGAAGGAGGAATCGTCTGGAGATCCAGTGAGACTGTCATAACGCAGAAACTGATGCTGTTATATGAACTCAGATAGTGGTTACGTTTACTTCCACTGATTTTATCCCCATCTGTGCACTATAATAAATGTGAAATATATTTCTTCTGTACCATTAAAAATAATACTAAAAAAGAAGCTCCAGAATGATTTATGATGATCTGGTCTACAGAAAACGACATGGTGTTTCAAGTAAAGTTTTTTAGCTTAAAGCCCAAAAGTGACAAAGCTCATATATTACACTGTAAACCCGAATAAGTTGGCAAAACTCAAAAAAATTAAGTTGTCTCAAATTTTTAAGTTAAGAAATTCAAAGTTTAAGTAAAAAGAACTGGCAGATTTTTATTTTGTACTTATACATTTTAATAGTTCTTAACTTGAGTACACTAATTCATACATTTAACTTTTAACATTCATGTAATCTCAATGTGAACACTTTTATTAGTGTAAACTTAGATAGCTTTAACAAGCTAGTTTGGTAACATACTAATTTGCTTACATGTTAACAATAGTATGTAATACAGTAGCACTTGCTGTATGAGTGCATCAATATAAAGGTTTTATTTGCTCTCAAATCAAGCTCATCCACCACTTGTCACCATGATGGTAACTATCATAAAACCAACATTAACAGAAATGATTCTAAATTACTTAAAATATATCAGTTCTGTGAACTTAAAAGAAAAATAAAGTGCTAAATACTCATAAAAATTAATTTGACTGAACTAATTAGTTTAATTTAAGTTTGTCCTACTCAAACCAATTAATTATTTTGAGTGTTAGGGTTTACAGTGAATGAAATAAAGTATAAATATTAGGGCTGGGCAAGTTAACGCGTTATTATCACGTTAACGCATTTATTAATTAACGCCGACAATTTTATCGCACGTTAACTGTCACGGATCCACTCAGCACACCTCAGCCAGCGTCAACTCAACACACCTGGTCTCGATCACACTCACCCGAATTCTGATTATCTGCACCTGCAACTCATCACTTCACATGCCACGCTCACTCTGGATATAAACCCCAGTCACACCACAGTTAACTGTCCGGTCTCGTCTTCAGACGTCTGTGACTCCCCAGCGTTATTCCCAAGTGTCTCTGTGATCCCGCAAGTATTCTCAAGTTCAGACTTTCCATAACTCTCTGTGTGTTCTCTGTCTGTATCAGTGATCAGCTATTACCTGGATACCTCAAGATCAAGACCCGTTCTGTTTGTCTCCACCAGCGAAGCTTCCTGAATCCCAGCTCATTGCCCTGAGTGACTATATCTGTTCCATGCATACTAAAGACTCTAAGTTCAACGTTATATTCCCTGAGTTTGACCTTTTGTGCTTCCTTGCTATCCGGAGCTGCATACAGTGTCTAAATAAACCTTGGTTACCATTATCTCTGTGTCCTCGTCCATACAGTGGTGTGACAGAAGACCGGACCACACACAATGCAGGCTCCCACGGCTTCCGGAATCTCCGCTGCATCCATCGAAACCTCTCCGAGTACCCCTGTGCACGCAGCCGTCACCCAACAACCTACACTTCAAGAAACACTAAGGGAATTCCGTCATACTCTTCTGAACTACCGACCTGCCTCAGTAAGTCCCATGGCCAAACCTGCAAATTACTCGGGCGACGGAGAGTGCAAAGGATTTCTGCTACAGTGCAAACTTTATATGGAGGTAAACGCTGCTCAGTTCATTTCTGAAAAAGCCAAAATTGCTTTCATAATTTCCCTGCTCACAGGTCGAGCGTTGAACTGGGCTCAAGCTCTCTGGGATTCCGATGCACCTGCATTACAGTCTTTCGACGGGTTCCTAAATCATTTCAGTACTGTGTTTTCTCAATCATCCAATGCCATATCGATTCACGATCAGTTGTTTCATATTCATATGAAACCTACGACAAGGCAATTCCTCTGTTTCAGATTATGCTCTGAGGTTTCGGACGATCGCTGCAAGCAGCGGATGGAATGAGATTGCCTTGATGACAGCCTATCGTCAAGGACTCAACTCTGACATTTGTTTACAACTGGCCATTTATGATGACACCATCGGGATTGAAAAACGTATCCAACGCTCAATTCTCATAGCCCAACACCGCACTGCTTGCTTCCAAAATCCCTCTGCACGACCCCCTCGCCTCTCCGAGCCCGTAAACCCTCCAGTACCAGAGCCAATGGAATTCGACTCAGGACGACTAACCACAACAGAACGTAATCGTGTTTCTACTGTGGAGCTTCTGAACACTACCGTGCTGAATGTCCCGTTCGTCCCAGTCGTTCGGCGGTGAGTACAGTTGAACTGCCATTTCCTGTATCAAACCTGAAGCAAACTCCAGTATTACTTACCTACCGAAAACATTCTGTTCCAGCGAAAGCTCTGATTGACTCTGGTGCAGCGGGGAATTTCATCTCAGCCTCTCTGCTCAACCGGTTACAAGCCCGCCGTCGTTGCTTGAGTCATCCATTGAGTATTCACTCCATTCTGGGCAAACCTCTCAGTAACAGAAGTATTCTTCACTGCAGTCCCGAGTTACAACTTTCCATCGGGTGCTTACATCAGGAAAGATGTTCATTACTGGTACTGGAGGGCTCCACATCTGATATCGCCCTGGGACGCCCTTGGCTTAACCAGCACTCGCCTGACATCTGCTGGACATCTGGAGAGGTACGCCAATGGAGTAATTATTGCAAATCGCATTGTTTACGTCCCATCAAGAAGAACTCAACGGCCCCGTCCTTGTCCACTTCTCCTGCTATCCTGGGTTCAACCTCCATCGAGAGTCCGGCCACAGATGTAGCTCCCGAGATTCCACCAGAATACCGGGCGTTCCAGGACGTGTTTAGCAAGCAACTCGCCACCACTCTTCCACCTCATCGGCCATGGGACTGCGCAATCGACCTGCTGCCTGGGGCCACACTACCGCATGGGAAGGTTTACCCATTGTCCATCCCGGAGCAGAAGGCCATGGAGGAGTACGTGGAGGAAGCTCTACGTCAAGGATACATTCGACCATTCACGTCCCCTGCCGCTTCAAGCTTCTTCTTCGTTGGGAAAAAAGATGGAGGACTCCGTCCATGTATTGATTATCGCATCCTTAACGCAGCCACAGTCAAGTACAGATATCCGTTACCATTGGTGCCCTCTGCTCTTGAGCAACTCCGTTCGGCGAAAATCTTCACCAAACTCGACTTGAGAAGTGCATACAACCTGGTTCGTATCCGTGAAGGAGACGAGTGGAAGACGGCCTTCATCACTCCTGCAGGGCACTACGAATATCGGGTTATGCCCTTCGGCCTGTCCAACAGTCCAGCGATCTTCCAGGGCTTCATGAATGAAATCTTCCGAGACATGCTCCACCGGTTTGTGATCATCTACATTGATGATATCTTGATTTACTCCTCCAACCTCGATGAACACATCCTTCA
Organism: Leuciscus leuciscus; assembly: GCF_965113295.1. Classification (NCBI taxonomy): domain Eukaryota; kingdom Metazoa; phylum Chordata; class Actinopteri; order Cypriniformes; family Leuciscidae; genus Leuciscus; species Leuciscus leuciscus. The sequence continues at coordinate 1,343,448 of NC_138735.1, read as the reverse complement.
GGTTAAGAAAGTGCTAAAACGCCTCCGTGAGTACCAGCTATACCTGAAGTTAGAAAAATGCGAATTCCATCGTGAATCCACGCACTTCCTGGGGTATGTGATCCGTCCAGATGGCATCTCCATGGATCAAAGTAAAGTGGAGGATGTAATCAATTGGCCTAAGCCTCAAACCCTGAAAGAGCTGCAACGCTTCCTCGGCTTTGCCAATTTCTATCGCCGGTTCATCCGCGACTACAGTAAGATCTGCGCTCCAGTGACATCCATGGTGAAGAAGGGTATCAAGCGGCTAACCTGGTCTACAGAGGCGTGTCAAGCCTTTGAAACTCTCAAAGAAGCCTTCAGTTCTGCTCCTATGCTGAGTCATCCAGATCCCGAACTACCATTCCTAGTGGAAGTGGACGCCTCCACCAACGGAGTTGGAGCAGTTCTATCTCAGCGGCAGGGGACCCCTTCACGACTTCATCCATGCGCCTTCTTTTCACGGAAGTTGTCCCCGGCGGAGCAGAATTACGATGTCGGTAACCGAGAACTCCTGGCCATTAAGTTGGCTCTAGAGGAATGGAGACACTGGTTGGAGGGAGCCAATCATCCGTTCCAAGTGATTACAGATCACCGCAACCTTGAGTATCTCCGGGAAGCCAAGAGATTAAATCCTCGCCAGGCTAGGTGGGCTCTCTTCTTCACACGCTTTAACTTCACGGTTACTTACCGCCCCGGTTCCAAGAATCTCAAAGCAGACGCCCTGTCACGTCTATATCAACCTGAGTCCTCCACAGAGATCAACGAAACCATCCTCCCTCCAACTATGATTGTCAGCCCCAACCAGTGGAATATCGACGAACTCATAGCCGACGCCACCGTTACCGAACCTGCTCCGCCGGGAGGTCCTGAGGGGAAGATTTTTGTACCCACCAATCTCCGTCTTCCCCTCATGGACTCCGTACACACCTCTCCGGGATCTGGACACCCAGGCAGTCAACAAACCCTCTCACTCCTTCAACAACGCTACTGGTGGCCCAGCATGGCTCAGGATACCTCCCGATATGTGCAGGGATGCACCGCTTGTGCTATGACCAAAGTACCCCGACGTCTTCCCGAAGGGAAGCTCATGCCACTGCCTCTTCCAAATAGACCCTGGTCCCATCTAGCCGTGGATTTCGTCACCGATCTACCATCGTCCGACTCCAACACCTGCATTCTAGTGGTCGTGGACAGATTTTCCAAGTCCTGTAAATTGATTTCCCTCTCTGGCCTTCCCACAGCCTTCAAGACAGCAGAAATGTTGTTTACCGAAATCTTCCGCCATTTCGGAATACCAGAGGATATTGTCTCGGACCGGGGACCACAGTTCATATCAAGAGTCTGGAAATCTTTCTTCAAACTTCTGGGGGTATCGGTCAGCTTGACGTCGGGGTACCATCCACAGTCTAACGGCCAAGCAGAACGTAAGATTCAGGAGCTTGGGAGGTACCTGAGGACCTACTGCCATGAAGCTCAGGACCGCTGGAACCAGTACCTCCCATGGGCAGAGTATGCCCAGAACTCCCTGCGCCAGACATCCACCGGACTGACGCCGTTCCAGTGCGTTCTAGGGTATCAACCACCTCTGTTCCCTTGGACAGGAGAACCATCGGACGTTCCAGCGGTCCAACACTGGTTCACCGAGAGTGAGAGGGTCTGGGACTCAGCACATGTCCATCTTCAGGGGGCAGTCCGGAGGTTCCAACAGCAGGCCGACGCACGTCGTAGAGCCACACCCCACTATACTCCTGGCCAGCTGGTGTGGCTCTCCACCAGGGATATTCGCCTCCGGCTGCCCTCTCGTAAGCTGAGTCCCAGGTTCATAGGTCCATTTGCGATACTGAGGCAGGTCAATGAAGTCACGTATCGACTCGCACTACCCCGTCACTACAGGATTGCACCCACTTTCCACGTGTCACTGCTAAAACCTTACACTGCACCTCTCTCTCCCCCTTCCACAGAAGCTGACGCTGGTGATGTGCCTCCTCCTCCTCCAGTGGACCCCACTGACGAAGCCGTGTATCAGGTCCACGCCATTCTGGATTCCCGACGACAGGGGGGCCAACTGCAGTATCTTGTGGACTGGGAGGGGTTCGGACCGGAGGAGCGCTGTTGGGTACACCGGGATGACATCTTAGACCCCACGCTCCTCCAGGACTTCCACCGTGAACACCCGGATCGTCCAGCCCCTCGTCCTAGGGGTCGCCCTCGTCGTCGGGGCATACGGCCCTCAGGAGCTGGCCGTGGAGGAGGGGGTACTGTCACGGATCCACTCAGCACACCTCAGCCAGCGTCAACTCAACACACCTGGTCTCGATCACACTCACCCGAATTCTGATTATCTGCACCTGCAACTCATCACTTCACATGCCACGCTCACTCTGGATATAAACCCCAGTCACACCACAGTTAACTGTCCAGTCTCGTCTTCAGACGTCTGTGACTCCCCAGCGTTATTCCCAAGTGTCTCTGTGATCCCGCAAGTATTCTCAAGTTCAGACTTTCCATAACTCTCTGTGTGTTCTCTGTCTGTATCAGTGATCAGCTATTACCTGGATACCTCAAGATCAAGACCCGTTCTGTTTGTCTCCACCAGTGAAGCTTCCTGAATCCCAGCTCATTGCCCTGAGTGACTATATCTGTTCCATGCATACTAAAGACTCTAAGTTCAACGTTATATTCCCTGAGTTTGACCTTTTGTGCTTCCTTGCTATCCGGAGCTGCATACAGTGTCTAAATAAACCTTGGTTACCATTATCTCTGTGTCCTCGTCCATACAGTGGTGTGACATTAACGCAGTTTATTATTATTTTGAAAGACCATTGCTCACCGGCGTTTAGCGGGGATGCTCTGCCAGGTGAATTCCCTCCTGTTGATGTCCTGATAACTATTTAGATTCAGGAAACTCACAAACAGCGAGGATCAGTCTCTCTTCCAATGATTTGTGCTGCACGTCGTTTACAAAAAGATCAAGACAATTCAACTTCGGCAGCGGGCGGGCGTGTGCGCACAACCGCGACAGTTTCACGGGAACGCACTCACTTGTCGCTGCACCTTGTGCTTGACCACTTCTCCTCACTCTACCAAACGCGAATAGAGTGTCTGGCGCGAGTGATTTCAATGTTAAAGTCAATGCAAGGTCCTGCGGCGCGAATGAGGCGTTTAGCGCGGCGTGGTGGACGCGAATTCGCCTCATTCGCGCGTCCAGTTCGCATCAAACCTTTGCTTTTTACGCGGGTCAATTTCGCTCTGGACGCGCGAATGGATTCAAAATGTTCAAACGTCCAACTAGACGCGGTAGACGCGAATTTGACCCGCTATTCGCGTTTGGTGTGAACGCACAGTAACAGGGAAACTTGCTCCTGAACACTGACTGTTTCTGCTGCTCCCTGATGAAAGATACCTGTTGATACCTGTTCAGAAAAAAAAAAAAAAAAAAAAAACAGGACTCTGATAGTAACTTGTTTAACAAGCTAGATAAAAGGTAATATAGCTTTGGTTTAATATTTGATTTGATTACATTAATGTTTAAGTTGAGATTTACAAGAAATATTTTATTGCTACTGTGTAAAGGAAATACTGCTGGTAAAAAGCACATAAGGCTATTTGTTTAAAGTTTTTGCAAACCACATGTGATTGCACTTTTGTGTATATAGCAGTACATTTAGGTCTGCTATTAGAATTCATTATTACATTTTGCTCGTAACAATGCGATTAATCGCGATTAATTGCAAGAAAATCATGCGATTAATCGCGATTAAAAATTTTAATCGTTGCCCAGTACTAATAAATATATTTCTTGCATATAGAGAAACATCTAGATGATGGGTAGATCTGGGATTGGGTGTTAAAGGGTTAAATGACAAAACTATACAAGGTTTCATTTGTAACATGAACTAACAGTGAATAACACTTCTACAGCATTTATTATTCTTATTTCATGTTAATCTCAACATTTACTAATATATTTTCAAGATCAAATGTTGTATCTTTTGACTTTAGTTAATGCACTGTGAACTAACATGAACATTTTTATTCACTAACATTAACTAAATTAATAAATGCCGTTAATTCATGTTCATTTCTGCATTAACTAATGTTAGTCAATTATTGTAAAGTGATACCAACTAAATAAACATTCAAATGCATCACTAGTGAAGTGTATTGAGAATTAGACAAAATCCTAAATACATATATTCATATTTCTCTTAAACTTTATTATATTTGATTATATTAAAGATTGTTGTATGGAATGCATATGTTCAGGACTGACACATTGCCATGACAACAGTCAAAATCAACTGTAAAATTATAATTAATGCTGCATATGTGTGTATCATAAACATAATGATAAAGCAGATGTAGAAACACTATTAATAACCTTACGGGTTAGACGTCCAGTTGAACCATTGCACAAGTTTAATCATGTATAGGATTAGTGAATTTACTAATTTAATTGTTATGAAATTTGCACACAAAAAAAACAGTGACCATCTCATCTTGACCAGTTGCTCGTCCAGCTGAAGCTTCAAGGTTCTTTAGTATCTGTCATATATGACGCACACATGTGATGCAATGTAGTGAAATGGTTTTCCACAAGTTTATCTTCCCACAGTGCAAAAATACTAACAACAATAAGATAAAACGAAAAATGAATAAACCATGAATATAAATCAAATCAATATATGATAATATCTGTGCCTTGGGTAAATCTCGCCCCTTTAACCCTTTACTGGTGCAGTGACAGATTCTGTGATTCAGACACTCAGAAAACATGCAGTCTACGGGGACGGCAGTGTCTTCACAAGCCTGGAGACCAGCTGTCTAAACAGATCTGAAGGAGAAGAAAACATCTCAGGACCTTGGAAGACATCCTAAGCATCTCTAGAAGAAACCCTGATCACATAGACATGAAGCAGAAGAGAGAGAGAGAGACTGGAGAGGAGGAAAGTACATTAACATCACTCTGCCTAGATCGACATTCATCTACATTACTTTACAGTAAATAACTTTAATATTTTCTCCTTTATTGTGTCGTATATCGAGTGAAACGCTTCAGGAACAAGAACTAATGTGGGCGGGGCTTTATTGTGTCTGTGGGGAGTTGATTGGCTGGTTGGATGGTTGTGGTTTGCTATTGGCTGATCTCATGTGAGTGACAGGTTATAGCCCCGCCCTCGTCATCAGAGAAGAGAAGAGATGCTGCAAGAGGAACTTATTCTGATTCAACATTATTAACACAATAATGATGTTCACCAATAAATCATTTAGAATAAACACTGTGAAATTACATTAAAAATAAACTAGAATTGTCCATTTTGATTTCTTGGGGACTGTAAGAATTGATTGTCAAGGATGTCAAACTAAATATTATGATTTTTTATATTTTTTTTATATGAATTTTATTATTTTAGAACTTCATTGCAACAATAGGGGTTGCATATTAATCATAACTCCAGACTGTCTAGTTTAGGATCAGTGCAGTAGATATTTATTATAAACTCTTATTTCCAATAAATTGAGAAAAACAATATTTGATCACTTTTTACCCACAATAACCTTGTGGCATTTGAATGGCAGAACTTTATGGATGCAGTTGAAAGAAAATGAATGATATTTTTGCAGATTATTATCCCGTCATGCTTTAGAAAGGGTGATGATGTCATGGCGTGTGTGTCTGTA
>NC_138735.1:1255710-1337545 GCF_965113295.1 Leuciscus leuciscus | reverse complement strand
TCATTACAACATTACAGCATTCATCCCCAATCAGAGCGACCGAGTGTGTGTGTGTGTGTGTGTGTGTGTGTGTGTGTGTGTGTGTGTGTGTGTTTCACTGCTCTTATTCACACACACAGGCGTTTAACACTCGCCACTTTCATCTTCATTTACTCCGCCATGCGTGTGTTCACACGAGGACACACACGAGCACTGATGATCTGCGCTGTGATAATTGCGAGCGCGATCCATTAGTCTTAACGCTTCGCACAAGAGGCCGGGAATCAGTGGTGTGTGTTAGAGAAGTAATGACTTGTCTTAAAGGGTTTCGCTCTTTTCTTTCAGTTGGATTACATGTAGATGTATTGCAGATACTAATACAGTATTTGGCCTTGTGTTTGTTGGATGCGTTAGACTGAGGATCACACTTCTGCTCTACTCACAAAATAGACTATTACAGCTTTTTCCTTCAAATGCTTACACACTAAATCCTTACTTGTCACACAATTTCTGAAACTCTGACACTCAAACATCAGAAACACACACCAAATCTGCAAAACCAGACACTGATTATTGGCCTTCGACTCGGTTTTCAAACACTCTTTGTAAACCACAACACACAATTCTCTATGGAAGACACACAAATCTAATCTTGATTGTCTTTTTCAAAGACAACCTATCAAAACACCACAGTAATTCATCAGAGCCTCACACACACTCCTCACACACACTCCTCACACACACACACACACACACACACACACACACACACACACACACACACACACACACACACACACACACTCCTCACACACACACACACACACACACACACACACACTCACACACACACACACACACACACACACACACACACACACACACACACACACACACACACACACACACACACACTCCTCACACACACACACACACACTCACACACACTCCTCACACACACACACACACACACTCACACATACTCCTCACACACACACTCCTCACACACACTCCTCACACACACACACACACACACTCACACATACTCCTCACACACACACTCCTCACACACACTCCTCACACACACACACACACACACACACACACACACACACACACTCACACACACTCCTCACACACACTCCTCACACACACACACACACACACACACACACACACACACACACACACACACACACTCACACACACACACACACACACACACACACACACACACACACACACACACACACACACACACACACACACACACACACTCCTCACACACACACACACACTCACACACACTCCTCACACACACACACACACACACTCACACATACTCCTCACACACACACTCCTCACACACACACACTCACACATACTCCTCACACACACACTCACACACACACACACTCACACACTCCTCACACACACTCCTCACATGTGCAAACACTCACACACACACTCACACACTCACTACTCACACACACTCATCGCTTTCCTGAACACCAGCCAATCATGGCTTTAGAATAGGCCCATAAAAGGTCAAAGGTCGAGTTATATGTTTTTCGGACTGTGTAATTCTGTATTCACAAACACAAATGCTTACAGTGAAACAAATAAAGTTTGGTTTCAATCTTGCTTTCGTGTTTACCGTGAGATTTTCAACTTCTCTCTGCCGATTACTTTCAGTCTTGTCCAGAAATGAACACAGGAGCTCATGACAGAAGAGCTTTAGGTGTTGAATAACTGTGTGTATATGATATATCCAAAAATATAATATTATGGCAAAGGTGTTTGTAACGCAAGACAAATGTTTGCTTTTGAGATGTTTGGGATATTTTGAATGCAGTGCTTCATTTTGCAAGAGATGTGAGGAGTTTTGCATGTTGTGTGTGCAGTTCCTGGATGTGTGTGTAAAGTTTAGAAAAAAAGAGGCACGGTTTTGAAAATGTGTGTAAAAACAGTTGAAAAAAAAAACTGTAATGCACTAATAACTGGTGGAAGGATCGTTTACTCTGATCACTGAGAGGCTGAAGGATACTGTGCCAAAAACAGCCCTTTATCTTCCTCTGCCAAGAATAAACTATAGAAACACACATTCAGAAACAGCACTTCTGCCCTCTGTCCATCAGACTATCATTACTGTAACGCCTCTGTTATTTTCCTTGTAGGAAGCAAGAGTTCTGCGACCAAATGTGACAAATAGTTTGAGTGATTTTGTGTCACCACATGGAAACTGTAATTAATGGAAATCTGGTGTCTGAAATGAACCCTGCCATTTAATGGAAAAATACTTTTCTAGAATACAACAATGGATGACATTGAAATTGCAAAAAAAATTGCTCCAATTTAGTTTTTTTTTGTCTGTATTTTTATTATTTTAATTTCATTCCTAGTCTAATTGTGAACTGTTGATCTGTGCAAGCTTTTCTAAAGAAGAAAAAAAGTTTGTCTTTGTAATATTTGAACAAAATATAATGCCTTGCTCTGCTTCCGTTGACGTCCAAGACCAGTTTTCAAAATATATCCCAGTTCTGATCCACAAAAAGAGTCAAAGATCATGTTGTGAACACTTCATGTTGACTCAGGCTGATGTGGTGTAATTGGAAATCATTTATGTGACTCATTAAAATATGAACAGAGATGTTTTTTGGAGACAGACTTTGTATTTTTAAGTTCAAAATGAAACAAAATCATAACAGTTTGGTGAATTGTGTGAGGTAATTGGCCATTATAGAGTCTGGAGGTGAAGTTGCATCGGTTAGCGGATCTCTACTCTTCCACTCACTGCACCAATAGGAAAATCACACATTATGCTCAGATGCTCTCATGAGATGCCAAATGAAATGTAAAATCTCGCCCTCACCTGATTCATTACGCAGTCACTGAAGTACAAGCGTCATTCTCTGTAGTGCTTTTGTGCAAACGGACCAAAAACAGACATTTTGGAAGACATTGTGGATCAACAATATATGCCAATCCCATTAACAGAAATACAATAAGTGGGTTTAATAACCAAGTATCAGATTCAGATGTTCGTTCTGTGTAAATGAAATGCCACTTCAGAACAACTTTGATTTGAGATCTTATAATCATGTAGTAATCAGTTACGCTGCACTATAAGGTTGTTTTGTCATGCATGCAAATAATGCAAGTGTTTTGTTTGTGTGTGTGTGTGTGTGTGTGTGTGTGTGTGTGTGTGTGTGTGTGTGTGTGTGTGTGTGTGTGTGTGTGTGTGTGTGTGTGTGTGTGTGTGTGTGTGTGGTTGAATTCAGAATTATTGGAGGTGCGTGATGTTATTTATTTATTTATTTTTGATTTGCAGGTGAACAGATGCACTATAATTAAAATCAGATAATTACTGTTCATTCTGTTCATTCTCAAAGAGACATTTTCCTGTTTATTATTATTATTATTTATTTATTTGTATTCATGTAAAGAACACACATTAGAATAGTATATTGTGATGTTTTCAAAGCATGCATTGGGAAGAAAAACAGTGTTGGACAATCTGACATTACCAAAGTTGCACTTTGAGTGAAAAGCATCTTTTGTTTGGATCTGTACAATTTAAATGCACATATATTGATTTTAAGCATTAAAAATCAATATATGTAAATAATATTTATAAAATATCCACACTCTTGGGCTGGTTTCACAGACAGGGGTTAGATTAAGCCAGGATTAAGCTTTAGTTTTAAGTTTTAAGTTCGATTAGGACATTTTAGTAGATTTTTTAAATGTGACAAAACAATGGCAGTGACATATTTTAAGATATACTGTATCATTGCACAGGACAGCTCAAACATGCAGTTTAGTCCAGGACTAGCTTAAGCCTTGTCTGTGAAACCAGGGTTAGTGTTATTTGTAAACAGTATTCAGTATTTAGAAAAGTCTGGGTTCAATGAGAGTTTTTGTTGTTGTTTTTACAGAACAAAATCATTTTTATTCAGCAAAAACTCATTCAACTGATGAACAGTAGTAAACTTTTACATTGTTCTTTAATTAAACTTAATGCAAATCAAAGTTTCCAGAAAAATCTGAAGCAGCACAACTGTTCTCTGTGAAAGCTTGTTTCCACCACAAAATTAAACATTTTAAAAGATAATTGCGACTTTGTATCTCACAATTGCAAGCTTACTGTACATCTCGCAATTATGACTTTATCTCTCAAAATTGCTTGATATAAAGTCACAATTCGAGACTTGGAGAAGGCTGGGGACAGGGAGAACGCTGGAGACTTGGAGACCACTGGAGACTTGGAGACTTGGGGAATGCTGGAGACTTGGAGACGTGGAGAGATGAGATGCAGGATCGCTGTAGACTTGGAGAACGCCGGAGACGGGGAGAACACTGAGACTTGGAGAATGCTGGAGACGGGGAGAACGCTGGAGACTTGGAGAATGCTGGAGACTTGGAGAAAGCTGGAGACTTGGAAGAACGCTGGAGACTTGGAGAACGCTGGAGACTTGGAGAGATGAGATGCAGGATCGCTGTAGACTTGGAGAACACTGGAGACGGGGAGACCGCTAGAGACTTGGAGAATGCTGGAGACGGGGAGACCGCTAGAGACTTGGAGAACGCTGGAGACGGGGAGACCGCTAGAGACTTGGAGAACACTGGAGACGGGGAGACCGCTAGAGACTTGGAGAACGCTGGAGACGGGGAGACCGCTAGAGACTTGGAGAACGCTGGAGACGGGGAGACCGCTAGAGACTTGGAGAATGCTGGAGACGGGGAGACCGCTAGAGACTTGGAGAATGCTGGAGACGGGGAGACCGCTAGAGACTTGGAGAACGCTGGAGACGGGGAGACCGCTAGAGACTTGGAGAATGCTGGAAATGGGGAGAACGCTGGAGACGGGGAGACCGCTAGAGACTTGGAGAACACTGGAGACGGGGAGACCGCTAGAGACTTGGAGAATGCTGGAGACGGGGAGACCGCTAGAGACTTGGAGAACGCTGGAGACGGGGAGACCGCTAGAGACTTGGAGAATGCTGGAGACGGGGAGACCGCTAGAGACTTGGAGAACGCTGGAGACGGGGAGACCGCTAGAGACTTGGAGAATGCTGGAAATGGGGAGAACGCTGGAGACGGGGAGAACGCTGGAGACTTGGAGACCGCTGGAGACGGGGAGACCGCTGGAGACGGGGAGACCGCTAGAGACTTGGAGACGGCTAGAGACTTGGAGACGGGGAGACCGCTAGAGACTTGGAGACCACTGGAGACGGGGAAATGCTGGAGACTTGGAGAATGCTGGACACTTGGAGTAAGCTGGAGACTTGGAGAATGCCGGAGACTTGGAGATGTGGAGAGATGAGATGCAGGATCGCTGGAGATGGGGAGAACGCTGGAGACTTAGAGACGTGGAAAGATGAGATGCAGGATCGCTGGAAATGTGGAAAACGCTGGACGCTTTGATGACCAGCTGACCTTCACAGACCACATTTCAAAGACAGCTCGATCTTGCAGGTTTGCACTGCACAACATCAGGAAGATCCGGCCTTTCCTAACTGAGCATGCAACACAACTTCTCGTCCAGGCCCTGGTCATCTCTAGGCTTGACTACTGCAATGCCCTTCTGGCTGGACTTCCAGCATGTGCAATCAAACCCCTACAGATGATCCAGAATGCTGCAGCTCGTCTTGTCTTCAACGAGCCCAAAAGGGCCCACGTCACTCCTCTGTTCATCTCTCTACACTGGCTACCTCTCGCTGCTCGCATCAAGTTCAAGGCATTGACGCTTGCTTACAGATCCATCACAGGCTCAGCTCCCTCCTACTTTCACTTACTCCTAAGAGTCTACATCCCTACCAGACACCTACGATCGGTCAACTAGCGACGTCTCGTGGTTCCATCGCAGAAAGCCACAAAATCACTTTCCAGAACATTCTCATTCACAGTTCCATGCTGGTGGAACGCTCTCCCCACCCTCATCCGGAATGCAGAATCCCTGACAACATTCAAAAAACAGCTAAAAACCCATCTCTTCCGTGAGCACTTAACCTCATAAAAAAAATAAAAAAAACGATGTTTTTCCCTTTGAAACATCACTTATCAGGCTTATGCTACTCTGAATAATACCTGAACTTCGTATTTTGAGCACTTCTTGTGTTGTTGTTGTTTTTTGCCTCTTTATGATGACTCGCTTATATTAGTCCTAATTTGTAAGTCGCTTTGGATAAAAGCGTCTGCTAAATGACTAAATGTAAATGTAACTCTGTCTTTGCAAGGTTTAGTTGAAGGTGGTGGTCCTTCATCCAGCAGTAAATGTCTGTCAGGCAAGCTGAGATACGTTCAGCTACCATTGGATCGTCTGGCTGGAATGAAAGGTAGAGTTGTGTGTCATCAGCGTAGCAGTGATAGGAAAAGCCATGTTTCTAAGTCACAGATCCTAGTGATGTCATGTAGATGGAGAAGAGAAGCGGTCCAAGCACTGAGCCCTGAGGCACTCCAGTAGCTAGATGTTGGGTGTTAGACACCTCACCCCTCCACAACACCCTGAAGGACCTACCTGAGAAGTGAGACTTGAACCATTGGAGTGCGGTTCCCATTCTTGTCTTAGGACAACTTTGATTAACTTTTTTGATCCACTTCAAATGTTGACTACTGTATATACTGTATATAATGGCTGAATTGCTGATTTCAACTAGTCAAAACAAGCTCTGTAAAGAGCACAACTGCATAGTGCTAGAAAAAAAATTAATGCATTTCACAGAGATCAAGGCAAATTAACATTGACCAACACATTGAATAATCATTCCAGCATGGAGGTAATGCGTCATGTGAACATGAGGAACATGAGAAACATGAGGATGATGTAAAGAAGAGAACAGCAGCTGCTTCTCTTACACTGGCTGGAGGTTCAGTGTGTGTGATGTGATGGAAACTCTCCAGTGTGGATCAGTCACGCTGGACCAGAACATTATTCCTCAACTTTTGACATTAAGGGACGAAAACACAGATTTGAAGGAAATCTTTGATAGCAGTTAGCCAGGACCTGTTGATGATCGAGTACTTATCACACACATCGGATGGTCAGTGTCTGCTATGTTGGTGTAATCCGTTAAAACGATTAGGAAGAATTGTTGCGAGTTTGGTGACGTGCCTCTCCAAACCCTCACAGGGAAACAGCTATTTTCATGTTTCAGAGACACTGGCTAATGGATGCAAAGACAAACCAGGCTCTTTTTTATTGTATTTTTTACTGCACTGCAGTTGTGCTGATCTTCAGTATCAGTGCAGATGTTAAATTAACGTTAGTCTCAAACGGCAGTCTGTTCACTGACCGTCTGATGCATACAGATTGTTCTTGTGCAACCCAAAGTTCACTGAGAAACAACATTTCTTTACAAGTTTTGATATTTGATCACACATAGATTTTTTTATTTTTTTTTTGCACAGTTCACTGAAAAAATTATTTGCATACACCAGATTTGCGAGCACCTAAATAACACATAAAAACAAAAAGATCTGTTTGACCGCTTTATATTTGTGATGGGAGAAACTTTTAATCATTTGATCCAATTGCTTAAAAAAATGAAAAAGAACTATAAAAACACCTTTTACAAACCAATTGCAAATGTTTATTGAAAGTGCAATGCAATTAACAAACATCTATTTCCATTGAATAAGAAGTGTCTGTATAATATGTGTTATTTTATTAATTTGTAGAGCTTGTTTTATGGAGAGCTTGGTTAATCAGGCCAATAAGAGACTATTAACTAAAACTCTTCTTTTTATTACACTAATGTGTTATTTAAAATCTACAAATGTATTAAACCTAAAAGATAAAAATACACTGGTCCATGGGTTCACAGAGATCATCAAACTCTAGTGGTGAACCATTGAAATTTCGAAACATTTCAAAACAGTTATAACGTAACGAAGCCAGTTTACTGAAACCACGTGACTTTGTCAGTTTGATACACACTGGCTTGAAACAGATGATTCAGAAAGGTTTCGAATCTTCACGAAGCGTGTTTATATCCATCAGCTGCTCTCATCTCTGATTGAGAGGTTTTGGCCAGGATTGTACAGTGTGGAGAACACAAAGGTCAAAAGACTGGCTATATTCAAGGTTAAGTTGGTTTTAAAGAATATGTTCAACATTATACAGGTAATTCATCAGCCAGAGAAAGGTCACAAGTATAGTGCACACCGCTATAAGGACCTAGCTAACAAAATATATGTTCTAAGAACGCTTTGCTAATGTTCCCATTGAATAATAATAATAATAATAATAATTTCTCAAAGTTGTCTTTTTTAAATGTTTTAAGTGTTTTTCTTGTTTATATGAATGTTAAGGGAACAGTGTATCATTCTTCAAACATTATGAGAACGTTACTTTTGAATGTTCTCTGAACATCCTGAAACAAGAAGTTACATTTAAATAAAGCTAAGAACTATTGAGAACATTATTGAAGACCAGAAACTTTAAACAGACATTCCTTATTAACGTTACTGGAAGAACATTTGTTCTTAACTTTGAAAAAACATTGTGAGAACGTTCTCTGTTAGCTGGATGACTACATGCACAGCATGTATTGCATGTTGAAGGTGATTTTAAGCTTTTGAATGCGTTTGTAAGGCGATGAATTGAGGTGTAATTGGGAATGTAATAATAGTAACTAACTGATGTCTTTTTTGGTTGAAGTGACTAATGTATCATTAATGTACACTGCCTATAAGATGCAACTCTCTTTCTTTTGTCCACAGGATTGCACTGTGATTATAGACAGCACAGTTTGCGGTTGATCCCAAAGCGATTATTTTCCCTGCAGTTTTCTTTTATGATTTCCTTTTTCTTTAGCTAGCTTAAAGTAATTCAAATATAATTGCAGATCCAGTTGTGTCTCAGACTTTTAGTCCCACACAATATCAATGGCATCAGAAGCCATGTAATCAGGATACAGGTTTATGTAATCATTATCTCGGGATCATGCTGATGTATAGAACGAAGTTAAATTTATCCAAAACGCTGCAGAAGCCATTTGATTTTGTGTGCATTTCTTATCACGAGTTTAATGTGCTGTGACAGATAATGCAAATGTCAATGGTGTCTCTGTGGCGCATAATTACTGATTTATGCTTTAATCACACCCTGTTCCTGTTACATCATGTGCTTTCATGCAAAGATAAAGGAACTCGGATAGAACGAATCCAGTTGACGCTTTCTGAGATGTGTTTCTGCCTGAATGCTCATCTAATTTTCCTCATATACTTTCGACATTGACTTCAAAAATGGCTATGAATTTATACATAAGCCAGAGCGTATCTCGTAACCGATGGATTTGATGGATTGAGCATATCAGAGAATGTGTATTCATGCTCCCATTCAAATACTTATTTTAATAATTAGGTGATAAATGAGGTCTGTTGCTCCCATTGATATTCTCCATCCCTTTTATAATGCTGCACCTGAGTTGCCATGGCGATGGAGCTCAATGGGAGAGAGTGAGCCGTACTGCAACCGCAAGATCTGATGCAGGGATCCTGAAAGAGACCCAGATGATTGCGGTTTGGAAGAAGCAACTATTTTTGTCAAACCTGATTGTTTTAGCGTCGCTTAACCGTGGCATTTCAATGTCCATGGATTCCCTTATCAGTGATCGGTCTGGAAAATCAAATTTCATATCGCTGACAGGTGTTCCTTTTGTCCTTGTGCTTCAGGAGCGGTTCTCAACAAATCAAATATACAATAGTCACATTCCTGCTGAAGTGCCACTGTCAAGTCTTGAGTTCAAATTTCAGTAAAATCCACTGCATTTTTGCTTATATTCTGTTTCTGCGTGTAATACATTTTAATAACAATAATAATAAAATAATCAATTGTATTTCATTATAATTAAATGTTAATATATTCCACACAGGCTAAAGCTGACGTGACATGACTCGACTGGATAGTCCTTTTTCCCCACATACTGTACCGAAACCATAACTGTGATATACACAGAACCTAATATATACTAAAGGAATGAATGTGCTTATGAATCGTTCTCTGGGTATTTTCACCAATCATCTGTGCAGCGCTGCTTGAGGTCGAACACACCGATTGAGAACTAAACACAAAAGGAGTGTTCGACATCGGCTGCGGCTGGATGTAACCGATCGGCGAGAGTAGCCGCGTGCAGGCGGGGAGGAGCTGCAAACGGAGACGTGAAGTCGGACACTTTCTGGTTCCCGTAGTGACAGCTCACGTGTTGTTTGCATACTTTACCACAGCTGCAGTGAAATAAATGCAATATTTGCCAAATAATACACAGATGTTTCAGAGACATTTTCATTCAATACTTTATGTACTGCTTCATACAGCGTCTGTTTGAACAAGAATAAAGTTCAACATTTAGCTACTATCAATGAAGTGGAGTCTACGTTTTTTAAGCAGTTTTAATTTGATAAACATGACACAATATAACATGACAACGACATGAAAAGAGTGTTTACTGTTATAATAAACTGATTTGAGAGCTTTAGAGGAACTAAAGGTGTTCGAATAAACACGAAACACACGTGATCGTTGTCATGCGGTGAATCCGGCCAATCGTGGAACAGCTGTGTCGTCATCAGCCCACGTGCAGCCCAGTGCAGCCGCTCTTGAGAAGCTGCGCTGGCTGAGTTCTCCGGCTACTCTCGATTTGCTCTCGCGGTACTTTGATGGCATACGTCACAGTCACGTGGCGTCGGCGCTGTTTCAAGTCGGACAAAATTTCTAACCGGCATGCACTGCTTTAAGTCAGCCGCCGATCGGTCTGCGCAGAGCTGCATGAAGTCGAACAAGCCTATAGTAAAAAAAGCACATGACACGATCACATGAGGGCCAAGGGAATCACATGACATGATCACATGAGGGCCAAGGGAATCACATGACATGATCACATGAGGGCCAAGGGAATCACATGACACGATCACATGAGGGCCAAGGGAATCACATGACACGATCACATGAGGGCCAAGGGAATCACATGACACGATCACATGAGGGCCAAGGGAATCACATGACACGATCACATGAGGGCCAAGGGAATCACATGACATGATCACATGAGGGCCAAGGGAATCACATGACACGATCACATGAGGGCCAAGGGAATCACATGACACGATCACATGAGGGCCAAGGGAATCACATGACACGATCACATGAGGGCCAAGGGAATCACATGAGGGCCAAGGGAATCACATGACACGATCACATGAGGGCCAAGGGAATCACATGACACGATCACATGAGGGCCAAGGGAATCACATGACACGATCACATGAGGGCCAAGGGAATCACATGACACGATCACATGAGGGCCAAGGGAATCACATGACACGATCACATGAGGGCCAAGGGAATCACATGAGGGCCAAGGGAATCACATGACACGATCACATGAGGGCCAAGGGAATCACATGACATGATCACATGAGGGCCAAGGGAATCACATGACACGATCACATGAGGGCCAAGGGAATCACATGACATGATCACATGAGGGCCAAGGGAATCACATGACATAAGCAGGAACCATGACTATGAGAAATTTCAAAATAAGAAACATGAATGTGAAACAAATCCAAACAGAGACGTAACACTTTTAAATTGGGTTGTTCAAGGTCAGTGAAATCTACAGAATTGTTGCAATGTTTTTGTTTGTTTGTTTGTTTGTTTGTTTTTAATAACCATAATAAGCATTTTGAAAGAAGTATCTTCTGCTCACCAATGCTGCAGTTTTTTTAATCAAATATTGTGAAATATTATTACAATTTAAGTTTTCTATGTGAATATACAGTAAAGTGTAATTTATTCCTGTGATCAAAGCTGAATTTTCAGCATCATTACTCCAGTCTTCAGTGTCACATGATCCTTCACAAATCGATAGGCTTGTTCGACTTCATGCAGCTCTGCGCAGACCGATCGGCGGCTGACTTGAAGCAGTGCATGCCGGTTAGAAATTTTGTCCGACTTGATACAGCGCCGACGCCACGTGACTGTGACGTATGCCATCAAAGTACCGCGAGAGCAAATCGAGAGTAGCCGGAGAACTCAGCCAGCGCAGCTTCTCAAGAGCGGCTGCACTGGGCTGCACGTGGGCTGATGACGACACAGCTGTTCCACGATTGGCCGGATTCACCGCATGACAACGATCACGTGTGTTTCGTGTTTATTCGAACACCTTTAGTTCCTCTAAAGCTCTCAAATCAGTTTATTATAACAGTGAACACTCTTTTCATGTCGTTGTCATGTTATATTGTGTCATGTTTATCAAATTAAAACTGCTTAAAAAACGTAGACTCCACTTCATTGATAGTAGCTTATGTTGAACTTTATTCTTGTTCAAACAGACGCTGTATGAAGCAGTACATAAAGTATTGAATGAAAATGTCTCTGAAACATCTGTGTATTATTTGGCAAATATTACATTTATTTCACTTCAGCTGTGGTAAAGTATGCAAACACCACGTGAGCGGTCACTACGGGAACCAGAAAGTGTCCGACTTCACGTCTCCGTTTGCAGCTCCTCCCCGCCTGCACGCGGCTACTCTCGCCGATCGGTTACATCCAGCCGCAGCCGATGTCGAACACACCTACTCTAATATGATGATTTGATCAAGAAACATGTATGATTATTATCAATATTATCAATATTTCTGTGGAAACCATCATATATTTTATTTTTCAGGATTCTTTGATGAATAGAAAGTTAAAAAGAACAGCATTTATTTGAAATTGAATCTTTTATAAGATTATAAATGTTTTTAATGTCACTTTTGATCGATTTAATGTGTCCTTGATGAATAAAAGTATTATTTTCTGTAAAATATCCCAAACTTTTGAATGTTAGTGTAAATAATACTTTGTAAAAACATTACATAATTTGTATGACCCTATACATTTTTGTGACCCATTTAAAATCAGCCAAAATAAGCCGTTGATCGGGTTACACCGGTGTCACACACACAAACAGATTCATCTTCATTTTCTGCCTGTTGTCAAACATGACACATCATGCTATGAGAGAGAAACTGCAGGCCGTGAAAGGACCTGGACTGGAACCTGATGAGACTGTCTTCTCAACAGATAACATGAGAGAATTCAGTCCCTGTAAGAAAATGAAAAGGAAAGGCGATTGGGGAAGTGTCAGACAGGGACCAGAAGGTTTCAGCTGGTCTCAAAGACACATCAAGAACTCATCAGGCTGAGTGACGTCTCGACCACCACCACTACATGACATCCAGAAGACATGACAAGTGCAGCATATCAGAAACCAATTAAACCTGGGACATGAAGTCTGACGAGTGACATTTCATTTACCTTGGCCAGAGAGAGGGAAAAAAATACAGAAATTAAAGTCATGCAATGACCAGGACTCTGGGTTTATCTATAGGCGTGTTTCCACACACTTTCTGACTTTAAATACTTCCCCAGACCCATCAGTAAAACTCAAGAACCTCTTTATCAACACCTAAAGATATATGTTCCTTTGATTCGTTCCACAAAAGGATGTTAAATTGTTATATTTAATATGATATTTATGTTAAGTATATTATAATACATACATGTTTAGTATTATTTTCATTTTAATACTAATATTTAGTTTTTACAACAATAATATTCTCAGCAATGGTTGCAAGAATGATAAGTTGAGTCAGGATTTAAGCGCAGCGTTAACTTTTAATAACAATAAACCAAAATACAAACAAAGTAGAATCAAGCAAACATCGAAGAAAAACTAAACAACTAACGAGAACAGCCTAAGAACAAATGAAACTGAGGAATATATATATATACACATGATATTTCAGGACTATATACATGTATATATATATATATATATATATATATATATATACAGACAGACACACACACAGGATAACTGAGGAAGTAAACAAGAGCCAGGTGTGGCTAATCAATCAAACAATGAGTAACTATGGCGACAAATGCAAACATACTTAGAATATCATGTCAACCAAGGAAACAGAGGAAAACATGAGAAACAAACTAAGTCCATGAAAATGAAACTAAAAAAATAAATGAATGTGACAAATATTATAATATTGTAATATGAATATTCACATTTAAATATATAAAACAATCTATAATGTGGCTTTAAAAAAAACAAAGCACATGATATATTTTTTTAAATATATATTTTTTAAATAATTAATATTAGATAAATAATTTCTGATTTTAACACACATTACAACCGATTTAACAAAAGCTACATCTAAATCCGAACTAAAATGAGTTTGAATCCCACAGATGTATGATAATGAGATGTTGGTATTTTTAAGTGGCTCAATAAAGTTTTCATTAAAACTCTCTTTATGCAGTTTTCAGGTTCAGTGGAGGGGAAGGAGAGCTAAGATGCTCTTCAAAGCCTTCATCTGCACTCAACTTACCTAAAGTAATGTTCATGACCTTTCAATTTGCATTAGACAAGATTAGAATTTCAGATTAGGGCATTAAGATATGTCTGAAAACTCCAGATGATAGAAACATCTCGTTTTCCAGTCAGACGCTCCACTCGGTGTCTGTAATTATGGAAATGTCTTTTATCATAATGTAAATGTCTGGGATAACAGCACTTTCTGCCCCCCCGGCCCGGCCTGCGCTTCACCCCACATCACCGCAGAAAACACAGTCGAACATTACAAAATATCACATTTTGACACAATCAATATGAGCTGACAAGTATCCGACATTCCGTCCCATTTTGCTGGGTTGTGCAGCGGGATGACAAAAATATATATATATTGAGAATACTCTAGTGAGCAAATAAACAGTAATGAAATCATGTTGGCTTCAATGAGTTCGTCCTGGTGAAGAGAGCCGCTATTGAACGATAGGAAATAATTGGACTGGGACTGCGAGATGTTTCTGAGGAAAAGTGAGAGCAGGAACACAGTGTGTTATGAGGAAGTGTTGAGATCAGAGATGGGAGATACGTGCAAATAATTGGAACTTGGGTCGAAATGAAATTCATAAGGAGGGGAAATAATAATTGAATGGAAACTATAATTGTATCAGCTCCAGGGCAGAATATCAATTGCCTTAAAGTATAATTTGATAAGTCGCTAATTAAGTTACTGTCTGTTCCCGAAGTGATCCGCTCGAGACTGCACTTATGCAGGACTTTATGATTATTTTTATTCTTTGTTGTCAAGACCAGGGGATTTCAAACTGGGACCCAGAGAGGGCTTTAGGACTTTAGGGTTTTAATTTGAACATATCTTATTGCTCTTTTATTGCTTTCCTACTTGGGACATCAACAGAGTTTTCCTCACAGTGCCTCTTTGAAGAGATATTGGTGAAAAATTCTACAGTATATGTATTATTCTGAAGAATTTATCAGTGCACTTCATCATTATTGTGTTAATAATGTTGAATGAGAATAAGTTCCTCTTGCAGCATCTCTTCTCTTCTCTGATGACGAGGGCGGGGCTTCAACCTGTCACTCACATGAGATCAGCCAATAGCAAACCACAACCATCCAACCAGCCAATCAACTCCCCACGGACACAATCAAGCCCCGCCCACATTTGTTCTTGTTCCAGAAGCGTTTCACTCGGATATACGACACAATAGACCAGCGCAACTTTAATCATAGTTTTTGCTCTAGTAAAGTAACAGTATACAAGCCAGTTATTTAATTATTTAAAGTTGACTTTACAACATCAAACTTTTTTTTCTTTCTCACAGTGTAAATTGATTTTTATACATGAAAATATATCACTTGCTTAATATTGGTAAAAAAAAAAAAATCTCTTTATAATTGCTTTATGTATATAGTTTACATATAACAATAGTTTTCAGCAAATAATGGTTTACTTTTATATATACACTCTTACTCTTATATATTGAACTCTAGGGTTCATGACTCAGTTTTTATGTTTTTTTTTTAATTATCGCATAATACTTTCATGTTTAACAGGTTATTTCATATTTTTTTCTAGAGATAAAGTATGTTAACAAGCTGTTCGATTCATCAAATTTTATTAAAATGAAATGAGAAATAAAACTTAATTAATTAATTAAAGCTAAATCCATTAAATGATCCCATGATGTGATCCACTAAAAGCGTCTGAACCCTTTAAGTTTCCATACAGAAGCTTTTCTTCTAAGAGTTTGAAGATTTGTTTATTAAGAAGAAGAGGAACTTTCTCGTTCAGAGACGACAGAGTCGGTTTAGCTGCACATTCTGCACATAAATGCTCATGCATTGATAAATAATGAGAAATACTGTTTACTTGTGGAACAAAATGACAGCTTGGAATAAAAATCTGAAATTGGCTGTAAGGCACACGTTGTAATTTCTGAGAAAATGTCACTGAATAATAACCATAACTTAATCCTTTTGTCACATTGTGGCTATTATAAGTTAAGATTGTTCATTAGCTCATGGCAGAAAAATATTTTTATGAAAGAATAAATAGCAATGAATCATCAATACCATCAGTAATCATGAAATGAATGTGTGCTGTTCACAGATCAGATGTTATAGTTGTTAATCTTGCCTATATTTATTTGACATGTAGTCCCTCAAACTTTGTGTGAGTTTATTCTTTCTGTAGGAGAAAAACTACTTCAAGCTACTTAATGTGAATCCAACTAAACTCAAGTCATTTAATACACAAAGACTGAACGGGTTTCTAAACTGTAGTCCTGATTCTTGAGTCATTTTTGACTAATTCTTTGTGTCATAATTCAGAGATGATTGTTCAGCTTCATTGATTTCCAGTGGCTGTGTCCTCATAGACCTCTAAATTGAAATAATTTAGCTTTGAGAGAAAAGATGAAGGTAATTCCAGACTATTATGATCATTCATTCATCCATAAGGAGATCATATGGTGATCTCTCCAGCTGGCTTTATTCCCTGAGACTCAGAAAGCTCAGTAACGGGACTGGAACTGGCTCGACTCTTCTCACGGTAGATGTGCTGAACCGGCCTCGAGGATCTGACTGGTGAAAGTCCTCCTGTAACCTCAGGTATGAATGCAGAAGTCGGAGGAGTCCGTCACACTCAGGGCCTTTTCAAGGAGAAACGCATTTCAGGGTCAATCTGTGCAGAGGAGAGACGCTTGATGACGGTTGAGGAGGACCGGGAGACAGTGGAGGTGAATAAAGCATTTCTTTATTAGAGAACTGTCCCTCGGGGGAAAAAAAGAACAAACTATTTCATATATTTTCTAAATATTAGAAAAAAAAGAAAAAAAAAATTGTAAGGATGTATTAAATTAATCAAAAGTAGCAACTTTTACATTGTAACAAAAACTTACAATGGCTTGATTTAAAATTGTTACATTGTAAACAAAAAATGTTCAAAGAACATCAAAGAATCCTGGTGAATAAGCATTTATATATTTATATATATATACACACAGTTTAAATTTTGGAGTTACATTTTTCATGTTTTTCTCAATGCTCACCATGGCTGCATTTATTAATTTAAAAATACAGTAAAATGTGTAATATTGTGAGAAATTATTGCAAATTAAAAGAGATGGTTCTATTTTAATATATTTACAACATCTTTTTTTTTTTTAAATATATATATATATTATTATCAATTCATCAGGATTCTTTGATGAAATTTTGAAAGTACAAATAGTTTTGATCAAATAAATGTAGCCTTGATGAACATTAAGAAAAAAACATGACCAACAAAAACGTAACTCCAAAATGTAAAGAATACTATTACCCTGTAGAAGTGTTTTACAAACACACACACACACACACACACACACACACACAAATATGTATATATAAAAAATAAATGGTAAAACGTAAACGTTAAGTCACTGTAAAGTGTTAGCATTTTTACAGTAGTTTTTGCCAAACTTTAAGGAAATAAGTTGGCTTTAGTGGCGTTAGTAAAGTAAACGCATTGATCTTTCACACAGTCCTGAGAGTCGTGTGGGGTGAAAATGGTGCCTTATGCCCTTCAAGCACTTTCTTTTTTAATGTTTTTGTGGCCAAGTGAGAATATCCAGGTTTTAAGGAGCACTTTCCACACCTCACAGCACATAAGAGTATCTGACACGGGAATTGCATAAGGATTAGAGAGCACATGGAGCTTAATTCAGTGTCGGAAGCGGGATCTGTTCTGAGTGCAGAGCAGGTGTGATGCTGAAACTCTCAGTTTGACGACTACACTGAGTGCACACGTCATTCCCCTCATTTGCTTTCCTTCTGAAGTGGCATTTTGATTTGTTCAGTGTCCGTTACGTCAGCTGGAAAACATCAAGCCGTTAACCTGCTCGTGTTCCGGCTCTCGAGTATGAAATACACTCCTGTGCACCGACACAGTGGGAGTTAAATGCAGTCCCTTATTAGCTATTCTCACAGGCCAGGGGCTTCGGCACAGAACGCCTGCTGTTGCATTCAGTCACTGTCACATTACAAGTAAACAAGACAGATGGCAGTGCCCAGGTATTTCTTGAGGGTTCGAATGCCTCCGTAAAGGACAGGCTGCTAAGGATGGGCAAAACAAAACTTTCCAAACACAAATGTTTCTATTGATGCAGAGCCTGAGTAACTCTCGTCCGTCTGGGTGCGATAGAAAGAGTGTCTCTGGGCAGAGAAGGAAGAGCAGCCCTGAAACCAATCACATCTAGTATTAATTAAAACTCGGCTTGCGGTCCTCATACATAATGAGTCCTGTGAGTTTAATTCTTTTCCAGATAATAAACAAAAACAGATTATGCTCTTCTATTTCTATAAGACATGCAAACATGCAAAACCCCTGCTTGCTGGTGAACCCCTGTATCTATCTATCTGTCTGTCTGTCTGTCTGTCTGTCTGTCTATCTGTCCGTCTGTCTGTCTGTCTGTCTGTCTGTCTGTCTGTCTATCTGTCCGTCTGTCTGTCTGTCTGTCTGTCTGTCTGTCTATCTGTCTATCTGTCTGTCTGTCTGTCTATCTATCTGTCTATCTCCTCCTCCATTGTAGTCTTGAGTTTCTTCCAGGAACGAACACGTCACAATATTCCTCATTATAATAATTCATACGCAGAATAAAGGGGCGGGGCCTGGTTGAGTTAGTTAGTAGTGTGTTAAACTGGTGGTTATGGTAAGGGGCGGGACATTTCCCAAACACACTCGAAGCGCTTGACCAATCACAACACACTGCTCCAGCCGACCAATCAGAGCACAGTGTGCTTTTCAGAAGGAGGGGCTTCATAGAGACAGGAAGTAAACAGAGCGTTACTGACAGACTGGGAAGAGAGGAGCCGCAACAATGGAGAATATGAGGAGAATAATCAACATTCAAGCAGGAAAACCTGTTCTAGTAGAGCCTGAAACAACATCAAGACTTTGTGAAAGGCACAACATGCTCTGAAGTAAATTCCTATTCCCAGCATCATGTACCTATCCTTTTTCTTGCTCCTTCTATCTCTCCTCTTGCATGTCCTTGCTCTCTTTTCCTCATTCTGTTTGTCAGATCTCTCTGTTGGTATCCTTCCATTTTTCATTCTCGTTCCCAGGCTCCTGAAGGCTGCAAAAACACATCCTCATCCTTCCCAGAGATCAACATATGGTGCAGATGGTTGGCTGAATATAAAAAAGGCAGGACTTTTCCCTTGCGAGGCGAGATTATTCAGGCCAGTCCTGGACTGCCAACAGGAGTGCTGGTGTAGAGCTCGGAGAACTTCTCTCACTCTGTATTCCAAGCAGCCATTTTGTGCCACTTTCAATGTCAACGGTCCCAGCAATCTATTCTCTGTTTCTCAGTCTAAACAGATTCAGTCACCAGGGGCAGAGGAGACATACTGAAATATTTACTCTTAAAGGGCAATAAGCCAGAGAAAGACAAAGATTCAATGCAGATATATATATATATATATATATATATATATATATATATGGTAATTTTATTTTACAGCATTGATAAATTCACTGAAATCCTGACAGCTCCACACACACACACACACACACACACACATATATATATATATATATATATATATATATATGAAGAGTTCAGATGCAAAAGCCTCTAAGTGCCATCTGAAAAATTTTCTTCTAGAATGATCATTTTTATCAAGCTCATATTTAAATTAAATAATTTCACTTAAATGACAACTAATAGCTCATTTTCATTGCCATTTAAGTGAAATTACTGAACTTAAATATACAGGCTTGATAAAAATGATCATTCTAGAAGAACATTTTTCAGATGGCACTTAGAGGCCTTAGAGGCACTTAGAGAATATATATATATATATATTAGGGGTTTCATCAACTAGTCGACTAGCCGACTGTCACAACCACTAGTCGGCGCTGTCGGCCCTAATCGACTAGTCGGAAAACAAAATGGCGTCAGGCGCTGAGGTACCTATGCGTCCAAAACGGTCAAGGTCATGGAGTGCAGTGTCGCATTTGGTGCAATATAGATGGACACGCAAAACGGGACACATTCAGAATTAATAAACATTTAGTAAACTACAGAACAGCGCGAGTGGGAAATGGCGCACCTCACACGGGCAGGGCTACGAGAACGGACACTGCACTGGTGATATAAAACGCACACACACAGGTCTGTTAACTTAAGCCATACTTTTAAGGTTGTCTAATATTTTTCTGACTAACAAATTACTGACACAGTAGGCTAAAGGGTAGATTTAAAAAAAGAAAAACGAAATTTAAATAAAGAAAAAACAAAATTTAAATAAAGAAAAAACAAAATTTAGGCTAAATAAAACAAATGAAATTTAAATTAAGAAAAAACGAAATTTAAATAAAGAAAAAACGAAATTTAAAAAAGAAAAACGAAATTTAAATAAAGAAAAAACGAAATTTAAATAAAGAAAAACTAAATTAAGTTAAATTAAAAACGAGATTAATTTAAATAAAAAAAACGAGATTAATTTAGATTGATAATAACGGGTAAAAAGACTAATACATTTTGTTTCTATTATTCTATTTTCCACAATGTCAAAGCAACGCAGCTTAACCGAAAACACAAGCTCGGTCCATACAAACTCCGGTGTTCTGCACTCTAGCGGTTCGAGCCGCGCCTGAATCGCGTGTCTCACGCAGGCAGTGTGCAAACTCCGACCTGTTAAGCTGAGACGCTCACGCCACGCAGCCAGTGTGTCGCAGGTGATACAAAAATATAGTGGTTCAGTATAACCTACATCAAACTTGTATCGGCCTATATGCTTAAATGATATTTGCTTAAAGATGCAATGGAAAATGCACAGTTAAAACTATATGCAAAAAATATGTCGTGATGTTGACAATGTTATTGTCTGAGGCTAGCCATGTGGCAATGTTTATCTGCAACGTTCGCTGATGCGCGTGGTGTGGCAGTTCATAACAAGAATGTTTTAATTACAAGAATGTTTTAAATGAATGCTGCTGTTTTTGTATTAACACAAGAATAACTGATGAATTTATTTATTATGTTATTTCTGAATTTCAAACATACATTTCCAACAATTCACCAGAACTCCTTCCTCTGTCTTCCTTAACAATGCTCAATGCGTTAATGCGTCAATTTAATGAATAAATAATTTAACGACTAGTCAACTAGTCGTCGACTGTTATGCAAAACTAGTCGACTAGCAAAAATCAGTAGTTGTGAAACCCCTAATATATATATATATATATATATATATATATATATATATATATATATATATATATATATACACATATATACATGGAAATAAAGTACCAAACAGGGATAGAATAGTGGGAATAAAGTGTTTAATGGGTAGGGTTAGGGGAGGTAATGTCAAGTACAAGTGAAGTCCTAATAAACAGCATCCATTTATGATTTTAATAAAAATAATCATATGCACTGTTATTATTGCATACCGTTTTATAATAGGCTATACATTAAACTGAGGTACAGATAATATCTGCTGCCACTGGCAGTAAGTATAAAAATCATCTAACAACCATTTACACTTAGAGCAAAGAAAATAATGCTATTTTCACAACAGTGTTGCAGACACACATTCTCAGCATGAACACATTCATAAGGACAGTGCCCCGGCATCTCATTTCTCAACATCAAGGTGGGCTCGCGATAGGCATCTGTGTGATCCCTGTTCTCATCTTGAGTCGGGAGATTAGAAGCAAGAGTCCAGACTAGAGGCCACCAATTACCCTGCAAGAGAATCAATCCGGCTACACTTTGATACATGAGACAGTCAGACAACTGCAGCGAGACGGAGAGGAGGATGAGGACGGTGACGGAGAGGAGGATGAGGACGGCGACGAAGAGGAGGATGACGACACCGACGGAGAGGAGGATGAGGACGGCGACGGAGAGGAGGATGAGGACGGAGAGGAGGATGAGGACAACGACGAAGAGAAGGATGAGGATGGCGACGGAGAGGAGGATGAGGACGGCGACGGAGAGGAGGATGAGGACCGCGACGAAGAGGAGGATGAGGACGCGACGGAGAGGAGGATGAGGACGGCGACGGAGAGGAGGATGAGGACGGCGACGGAGAGGAGGATGAGGACCGCAACGGAGAGGAGGATGACGACGGCGACGGAGAGGAGGATGAGGACGGCGACGGAGAGGAGGATGAGGACCGCAACAGAGAGGAGGATGAGGACGGCGACGGAGAGGAGGATGAGGACGGCGACGGAGAGGAGGATGAGGACCGCGACGAAGAGGAGGATGAGGACGGAGAGGAGGATGAGGACTGCAACAGAGAGGAGGATGAGGACGGCGACGGAGAGGAGGATGAGGACCGCGACGGAGAGGAAGATGAGGACGGCGACGGAGAGGAGGATGAGGACGGCGACAAAGCGGAGGGTGTCGAAGCCTGTCATGATCGAGACCTCCTGATCAGCTTCAGTCAGGGCCGTAGCTAGAGGATTCGGGGCCCCCTGAAAAAAATTTGATGTGGGCCCCACCACCCTCCACCAATATCATATACTCTACAATAGATGAGCATGGAGGCCCACATATAACAGAAGATGGTGATGTTGTTGTAAAACCTTTATTTTAAAGTTAAATGTATCTAAAAATTACAGCTAATAAAAATAAATTGTTAAAGGTCCCATTGCATGGATTATTTTATTATTTTAGAATGTTTCCTGGGGTGCCCTTATAATGTTAGTATGTTTTTTAGATCAAAAGTTGTTATAATTTAGAAATAAAAGGCATATTTCCTAGCCTGATTTTAGCCTCTGATTTGAACGCTCTGTTTGAAGGGGCGTGTCAGCTGTGAAACTTCAGTGTAAACGCCTACTGCTGTGATTGGCTGCTCTGAGACTTCAGTGTAAACGCCCACTGCTGTGATTGGCTGCTGTGAGACTTCAGTGTTAACGCCCACTGCTGTGAGACTTCAGTGTTAACGCCCACTGCTGTGATTGGCTGCTGTGAGACTTCAGTGTTAACGCCCACTGCTGTGAGACTTCAGTGTTAACGCCCACTGCTGTGATTGGTTGCTGTGAGACTTCAGTGTAAACGCCCACTCCTGTGATTGGCTGCTGTGAGACTTCAGTGTAAATGCCCACTGCTGTGATTGGCTGACATGCTTGCATATGAAATAGCTAGCATTACATGTGGAACTCTCTCGAAAACTTTGACTATTACAGCTATTATACATTTTTACTATTACAGCTATCGAGATTAACGAATCGTGAGAAGTTTTTTAAGTATTTAGATCTATTCCCATCACATAAAAGGTTGCAGTGATGAGCACTGAGCACATGACAGCCTGTTGATCGCGTGAATGAAGATCTTATCGTTGCAACGCAGTTTCTGCACTCTCACTAATGATTTCACCAATGCAAACATGAGGTAAGTAGAGTAAGAGCTTTGTTGTGCAGCGTAACAGTGTCATTGATTTCATAACGAGTTTTGGCAAGTGTCCAGATAAACTCGCGCTGTGTGATTGACAGCTTGGCCGATTGGAAAGGGATTGTTCTTTGATCGCTTTCTGTATATATATTAATCACAGTTTAAGTAAGATTATTTCCATCCTACTAAGAGAAACGACGTGAAGTTGATCGTTTAGTCACTGGCTTGATTTACTGATGCATAAACAGTATTGAACGACTTTGAGAGAAAGATTATCTGTCTGAACTTGAACAATTACACATCAGAAATTCACATAACCCACTGGTTCTTCAGAGGCTCGGATGAAGGAACTAAAACAATACCTTTGTGTTCATTTGTACATCCAAACACTGAGCAACTGCCATGATCCGCTCGTGTGCAAGCCATGATGTCTCTGGAGGAAAAACCAATATTGCGCTCGTGTATATTCTCATTTTCTCATAGGCGGGCCAGAAGAGAAAGAGGAGGTAACCTTTCCCCTTATGACGACATAAGGGGAAGATTCTAGATTCGCCCGTCTGAGCTTTCATTTTCTCAAAAATACCCAGGGCTTGGTTTACACCCATCAAAACGTCTAGCCACTGGGGGACCATAGGCAGGCTAGGGGAACTCATATGAAGGTTAAAAAACCTCATAAAGTGAAATTTTCATGCAATGGGACCTTTAAATAATAATAAAACCAATTTTTAAAAAGTAAAAGCAAAATAATGTTTTTTTTTTTTTCTATCAGTCAGTTATAATTCATAAATCAAAAAGTAAACATTTATAAATTGCCAAGAAGCAGTCAAATTAAAAAAAATAAAGTCATTTATTGTCTTATTTTTTAATAAAGATAATTTTATTAAATAAAGCTAAAATGTTGTCAGTCAATCTCCTGCTCTTCCACCAAGTTCATCGTTAACTTCAGGCACTGCCGCCTCAACTCTGATTGGTTCGGTTCACGAGCTGGGGTGGGACATACAATTTTATTGGATCCATCTGATGTTTGTCACTGACTGAATAATTAATAAATACTTAAGATCGGACTAAACCATTTATAGGGAGGTAAGATAATATTTGGTATGATAGATAGATCCAAAATCACACATCAGGAATGGCAACACTTTACAAGACGGACCTGTTAGTTATAACAACTCATTTGTTACAGTGCTTTTAAATCTTAAATCTCAAATCTAAAGGTCAAACCAAGGCCATGTCCACACTGATACTTTCTCGTTTGAACACTCATCTTTTTCTCTCCATTTTTTGCTTTCCATCCACACTGAGACGCGTTTTTGTCCTGCAAAAACTGAGCTTTTTGAAAACACTTTCCCAAGTGGATAAATTTATAAATGGCTTTTCGTGTTTTAGTGTAGACTGTGAAAACGATGGCGTAAGTTTAGTCATGTGACACATATTGAACTGATAGATGTGTTTATACTGCTATTGTGCCTTTCACTTTCACACGGTTGCTAAAGATATGTTCCTTTGTACACTCTTCAGATCACAGTCCAGCAAAGATGACAGAACATTCACTCACAATTGCTGTCCTGTGGCAAAACACGAGAGCAGACCAAACATATAATGGTGACTGAGTAAGAATGATCCTGCCAGAAGAATAGCGTGATAACTTTATTATGTCTGTATCATCTGCATCATCTCAGAACATACATGTGACAGTCCACTTGTTTAAAAAAAATTATTCACCCAAAAACCAAACGCTGCCATCTTTTACTCGAACAAAGCCATTTAAACAGGTTTGGAATATTCCTTAAAACTCAAGAAATCTCATGAAACGCCATTAATATGGTGTTTTTGTTTAGTTTTTTTGCTGTACTATATAGTTTGTATAGTGTGCAAAGTATGAACAGTTTTAGTATTCATGAACACCCACATGACTGACTACATTTGACCCCAACATGACCTTCCTTTGCCAGTGTTTCTCACATCTTTTTGACTCATTATTTGATCTGATTGCCAAATGTTGAAGCGAGATAAATGTTTGTGTTGAGATAAAGGGTTTGGAACTCTGTAACTCAATACTTTCTCAACAAATCTTATTTGGAGCAGTGATATAAGAAGGAGAGAGAGGATAGAACAGAGAATAATGGGAATAATAGTATAGAAAGTTTAGCAGATATTTTACTGTTCACGGCTGTGTCATCCTGCTCGAAATATCAATCTGCATTTACCGTTCAAAAGTTAGATTATTTTTTTAATGTTTCTGAAATTCTGCTCTCCAAACCTGCATTTATTTGATCAAAAATACAGTAAAAACAGTGAAATATTATTACAATGTAAATCAGCTGTTCTCTATGTGAATATATAGTAAAGTGTAATTTATTCCTGTGATCAAAGCTGAATTTTCCAGTCTTCAGTGTCACATGATCCTTCAGAAATCATTCTAATGATTTGATGCTCAAGAAACATTATAAATGTATTTAATGTCACTTTTGATCAATTGAATGCATCCTTACGTATTAATTTCTTTAAAAAAAACAAAAACTTACTGATGGTTGACATAGTTGTACTATACTGTAGATAGTTAGATGCCACTGTCAAGCAAGTCAAAAGACAAAAATGTAACATACTACTATTTGAAAACGTGTTTTTGATCATCTTAGCTTTCATTAATCCAACACTTGAAGGTGCTGTGTGAAGCCAAACTAACTTAACGTAATTAACACCTGGGGCCTCATTTATAAACGTGGCGTACACACAAAACGGGGCTGAAAATGTGCGTACGCCACTTCCGACGCATAAGTTGTGATTTATAAAAACAAACTTGACGGGAAAATGTGCGCACCTGCACGCAAACTCTGACCCATGCGTACGAACGTTCTGGAGATGGAGCAGTTTGGCGACACCGATGGTGAGCTGGAGTTAAGTGTCTTTTTGGTCACTTTTAGACAGAAAATCTAAAGAAAATTAAACATATACAGAAAGATAATACAAATATAATTTCACTCACCAAGCCTGTCACTTGAAGCAAATATCCATCCCTTCTTAAATGTCCGCGTCAGCGAGCGCTCTGGGCCGTTTAGTGAAACTGACGCAGTTTAAATAAATAAAATAATGATTTAAACTATGTTTTACTTCTGATATAAACATTTAGATTAAATATGCCATTCAAATTAATGGAGTTAAACAATTAAACATGAAATCATTACTGAGAAGTTACAACATTTTTTATATTCAAATTCAATCAATAGAAATATTGTTGTGGATGCGATGTTTTTGAACACTTCCTGTGGCGTGCTGTACGTGTTTTAATGTTTTAACCACAGAGATAATTGCTTATCATGATAATACCAGATTGTCTGAGAAAATAGTTTCGTACAAATAATGCCCAAGGCCTATCTGTTTCCATAAAAAATATAAATCAATTAAAAATACAATTCGGCCAGTGGAAAAGATTGAGAAAACTTTCTCTGAAATGTATTTTACACTATTTGATTTATGTATTCAAAAACAAGGCAAGGATCGGCAACTACTTGATTTTTATTAATGTAATGTGTCTTGTACCGTTAAACGTTATCACGTGGATGAATAATCATATGCAAATGATATGCAGATGAGGATCTGCATAGTAAAACTAGGCGTTGTAAGCTCCATATATGGGATTTATAAAGTGAATTCTGCGCAGGTTCTGGCGTACGATCGGTTTTATAAGTCTGAATATTTTTTTGCGTACGCCATTTTTGCCTTTCGGGCGCATGTACACTTTTAGTAAGGTTTCTACGCACAGTTTTATAAATGAGACCCCTGATTTCTATAGGCCTAGTGAAATGTTCACTTGAGTTGAGACTGTGCTAATCTCTCTCACACACACACACACACACACACACACACACACACACACACACACACACACACACACACACACACACACATCTGTTTGCCACTCCTTAAATGATACTGGCTTTCATCAGGCTCTTAATGAGTAGAGTCTTCTCTTGGCACATCTGAAAGGCCAGAGTTTCATTTTTCTTAATTTGTTCCTCATTTCAGAAAAACTGATGGCTTGGTCTATAATTCATGGAGGTCCATCTTTCCAGCCATTCTTCTACTTTATACACCTCCTTCTCAATATTCATCACAGTCACCTTTACATGTACAGCTTTATTTGATTTTTATTCTATTTGTGTGTGCACTATAACACACTGTTTCCTTTTATTTTCCTCAGTGTGCTTTAGAACTTCAAGGTTGTTGGCTGTGTTGATTCACACACATCTCAAGGGAAACTGGGATGAAGATGAAAATGCAGACAATCATCTTCGGGAGGAAATTCACATCAAATACAAATCCCCCCAAAAATGCCACAAGAAAGAAAAAAAAATATTACATATGATTTAGAAGTTTTTTCTACACTGACTTTTATCTCTTCAGATGACATCTATATTAAAATAACAATAGCAATAATGAAAGCTAAAGTACCATAAACCAACTGATTACTTCTTTATATAAAGCCATATTAAAACACTGATATATTGTGGTCTGTGTGTTTGCTTTAAATCAAGCCAATAAACAAGACGAATGAACTCACGGGTGGATGAATGAATGAATGGTCAATAAAGTATTATTGTACTGCCCTTGAGCGTCATAAAAAAGCCTGAGTCACCTTTATTACAGTGATTTAGGAGGACTATATGTCAGATATCTGAGCTGAACTGATACGGTTAAAGCTCATACATATGCTATACGACTTATACAACTCAAACACTGAATGGATATTTCCCTGCCGTATAACAGTGGAAACACGGAAACATAGAATTCCCGACAGTCTGCTAATACTCTAGTGACTAGAAGTTGACATTTAGTTGCAAAGTTACTTATAGTTAGTAGAATTTCTAAAGTGGACTATCAAAATAAAGTGTTACACACTGTTATGGAAAGATAGTAATGCATTACAATTTTGTGTTACTCCCTAAAAAGTAACTAATTGTGTTACATTACTTTTGTGTTACTTTTTCTCACCTGGGCTTCAGGCTTGCTTATTTGTTTTTTTGTTTTGTTTTTTATAACAAAAAAAGTTAAATGAATGAGCTTCAGAATTAATAAAATGCTAATTCCCTCCTGTACATTAGAGGGCGCCACTCAATCCTTTCAGCAGAAGAATAGGAGGCAGGATAAGACATTTCAACACACTTATATCAGCAATAAAAACTGTAATGGCGGACCACTCTTAGCTGGGACGTATTGCTTAACTTCTTTGACAAGCTATCCAACACAGAGAAACTTAAATTGTACCTTTTTTGAGGTGGATGAGATGGGATTCCAGCAGATAGGTAAACAGGGCAGGTAAGCAGAGCAAGGCAGGCACAGGCAGGGAAGTAGGTTGGTAGTAGCAGACAAAGCATGGACTCCAGTAATCCAACAAACGATTGGTAAGTGGTTGAAAAATGGTGGTTAAAAAAGGCACAACTTAATATCAAAAATAATGTCCAAATAGTGTTCAATAGTGATTCAAGTAATTCAGTATCGATTCTATAGCGATGTAAAGAACTGTATGCTTGATACGTTCCAACAGCTTCCTTGTTCTTCTTTAGCTTATAGAAAGGTGAGAGGCGGCCATCTTTATCTTCAAACATTCTCACCGACTGTCAAACTAAAAGTCCCTACAAAATAAAGGACCCTAAATCTAACTAAATATACCAGTGCTCCAATAGCACAACAATTTAGATTAACCTAAACTCTAGATGGCTCCGACAAAAACAAACGACAACAAAAAATGAAACACAAATGTGATGTTCATCTTAAGTCATGTTTGCTTGCTGTTTTGTTTGAATTGGATCATCAAATGTCAGCAGCAAAGCAATTGGTTAATAAAGTGAGATTAAATACATAAAGGCCTGGTATCACAGACAGGGTTTAGATTAAGCCAGAATTAGGACATTTAAGTAGCTTTTGTAAACATGCCATATATTCCTAACATATTTTATGATATATCATTGCAAGTTGTTTTTCAGTTAAAACAGCTCAAACATGCATTTTAGTCCAGGATAACTTAAGCCTTGTCTGTGAAACCAGTGGAAATTGCATTTGTGTAAGTTAACATATTTAATGATTCCAGGTTTGCATAAAACTCAGAGAAACTCAGAGAAATACTGAATATATTTTTCAAACACCTCTGCACTTACTCACGATTTCACTCAGCATGAGGAGAGGAGAGCTGTCAGTCAATACGTGGGCAAGCAAAGTAAGTTGCATTATTTATTTGAAAAAGTGAATTGTCGTAAATTAAAAAATAATGCATTACATTACTAGTTACTTGGAAAAGTAATCCGATTACATAACTCACATTACTTGTGATGCGTTCTCCTCAACACTGCATTTTGCCAGTTTTCTCTCTTCTCAATAATTGCATGAAGATCTGATAAAAGTTCTACAAAAGAAATGGCACATTTTATGTCTAAAAAAAGTGGGTTCCTGGAAACTGTCAGAAACCTTTCGCCATGATTTGTGCCTTTTTGCATACAGATATCCTCTTAGAAAGGGCTCAGAGTCTCTTCAAATGGGCTGTCACTGTGAGTGAAGGGCAGCTCTTCCAGGCGGTCAGGGTTTTCGTGCCCGTCTCTGAAAAGAAACCCCCTCACCGAGCTCATTTAGCCCATGCCAGGTGTCAGGGACAATGTGCGAAGGCGGATCGATATCACACTTAACTATTACAAAGACAGATATGTTCCTGAAATTAGAAGAGACCCTCGCACACGCGCAGCGCCCAATCAGCAGATCAGATGAAGCGGGACGGGCCCTCGAGGGCCCATTGATTTGAGTCGACTAATAGAAGACTCTGCATACAGACAACTAGTGAAGCTTTAGAGGTTTGTTTATAAATACTTTATTCCTCTTGACAGGAGAAATCTACACCTTTAATGAAACTGTCAAGGGTGCTGCGATCGTAATGAGGAACCAGACCCCACAAGCCAACATTTAAAGACATTCGACACACACACACACACACACACAACATTAATAGCACAAACCATAGGCCATGCCAAATATAATTATGTCCACATTACTACAGCTTGAGTTCCCTGTATATCTGGCTCTCTCTCTTCCTCTCCCTCATTCCTCTCTGCAATGCAGTTCCACTGCAACTACACCATTTGTTAAGACAAACAATGAGTCTGGAATGGCTTCATTTTTCCTTTAAACCCCGAGGTGCCTAATTTCCCAAAACATATAGTAAAGGAAAGGTGCTGGAGCATAATGATAATACGTTTTAGTGATAGAGATGGTTTTTGGTACTTGACACGGCCACGCCGATGGCTCTGTTCCAAAGAGCACAATAGAATTGACTAGAAATTGTGCTTAGATGCGAATGAACTCCCATAAACTATAAGAAATATATTTAGAAAAAGATGCTTGATCCACGTCTATTGATTTCAATGAAGATTGAACACAAAAATGATCATTAGATCATCTATTTTATAGATTATTTTGGTAACACGTTACAATAAGGTTCATTAGTTAACATGAACTAATAATGACCTGCACTTATACAGCATTTATTAATCTTTGTTAATGTTAATTTCAACATATACTAATACTTTATTCAAATCGTGTTAACATTAGTTAATGCACTGTGAACTAACATGAACACACAATCAACAGCTGTATTTATATCAACTAATATTAACAAAGATGAACAAATACAGTAACAAATGTATTGCTCACGGTTAGTTCATGTTAGTTAATATAACTAATGTTAACTAATGAAGCTTATTGTAAAGTGTTACCATTATTTTTCGTGATGTGCACCAACATGATTTTTTTTTTTAACCAAAACCAAAAATAAAGTTTCAGCAATTAGTTGTGGGTGCTGGGACCGAGATGGGTCTTGTGCATGTAGCCCAGTTGGGGCCCACCTGTTTGTAAGTGCCATCCTATATGAAATCCATCTGGGCTATTAACATTGGGCCATTATGGAACCCGCGGACAATCCTAGATGGGGCCCATTTTTCAGCCCATTTCATACCCATATGGGCCCACATACAGATGTTGGCTGGGTTGGGTAATTGAACTCTTGAATTTTCTCAGTTGATAAATTAAACCTGTCATGATAAAATTGTAGCGTATCCATATTATGTGCATGTGCCTATTAAATATATCATTATATCATGACAGCTCTCAGAATAGTTTCAGCATGTTATTGAATATGGCAGTGTTAATGTATCTGGTAGTGTTGGGACGGTTGATACCGCGGCTCTGATGATCCGTCGCTGTACTCGGCACACTGTACCGATGCTTGTATCGGCATGACAACACCACGTGATTGATGACCTTTGAAGTATCAGAAGGTCGGGACAGCTGGTTTGATTACGGAGGAGGCATTATTTAAATAATTGATCACTACACTTCCCTATAACATTATTTATTTATTTTAAAAACAGAACACCCAAAATATTTTTTTCAATTACAGTTACTATAATTATGATTACATTCCTGTATATTTTATATTATCGATCAATATGTGAGTCTGTTGACCAGGCTACACATGACACATGTTGTGATCTCATTGGCATTTGGCACAAATTAATTTTGATGAGATAAGATAGAACTGTGTTTATCCCACACTTGTATGTCACATGTGCATTTTCTTCTCTGTGGTGATTTGTTAGATATGGTGGAGAAAACAAGTAATGCACATTGTGTTAAAAGCTTCGAGTAATGAACCTTTTTTTTGGCACAATTTGATGAAAGCCTCAAATGCTTCAGAAAGCCTTGGTTTGCCATCACTAGTGTTTGGTGTTGGTGGACTAGATCTGCTCCTGCTGCTTTAGAGCAAGTCTGAACTCAATAGATCCTCAGACTCGCTGCTGTGAGCCTGTAAGATCTGCTGCATTAACACACACACACACACATCAGTCCTGGATCAGATCTCGGCAGGTGGAGCTGGGGACGTGGAGGGTTCAGAGGAACTCTGATAGAGCTTACAGCAAACACTCAACCAGACTATTCAAATGTTGAGCAAGCGATCTCATTGGGTGCAGGATCAGCAGAGCCAATCAGCTTGAGCCATGAGCTAATGATGTGATTGCTTGGAAACGATCAGCATGCGTCCTCTAGAGTTTCACTGAACTAGATTTATATACACACACACACACACACACACACACACACACACACACACACACACACACACACACACAAACAAGCACCTCTATTGACTATACAAATAGTCTTTTACAAACACTCATTCACATTTGCATCTTCTGATTGTTTGCCT
Source organism: Leuciscus leuciscus (assembly GCF_965113295.1). Lineage (NCBI taxonomy): Eukaryota > Metazoa > Chordata > Actinopteri > Cypriniformes > Leuciscidae > Leuciscus > Leuciscus leuciscus. The sequence continues at coordinate 1,304,549 of NC_138735.1, read as the reverse complement.
GGAAGTGAAATGGATTAAACCTGATGGACAGAGATTTCTGAGAGACATTCCAGAATGTTCCATCGAATTCCTTTTACAATCCTCTTCTTGAGTCAGCGGTTCAGTCACGATCCTCAGTTCAGACAGACAAAGGCCGGATCCGCTGCTGATGTGAAGAGTCAACCAACCATTAACAGCAAACAGAAGCATGTATTGATCCCCGTGTGCTTCTGCTTTTGTCGTTTTGAAAGCAACATTATCCGATGCCTTGCAGTCAATCTATGCGTTGACTCCCTAACTTTATGCATGGTGGATTGATAATAATATATATATAATATAGTCTTAAATGATTTATTTAGTGTAAGTCTGTGATGCACGACTGGAGAATGGATTCTCACATCTCTGTGGGAGTTCAGTAAGAGCTCGATGAAGACTAGACTAGACTCACTGAAGTCGAATTCTCCAAACGTTGAGTGCATATTATTGTGCAATGTGACCTTTTAAAAGAGTCTGAGGAAATTGGATGTTTTTTTTTTACTTTGAGGACAAATAATGAAAACTCTAAAAACTTAGAGTAATGCTTACTCGGGGAAAAAACAATAATGCAGAGAGAGTTTTGAAGTCATATATTCTTTGGAAATATAGTATAACCTTCTATAATATCTCAGAAGAGGACATCAATTGCACTGATTAGGTTGCCTGCCTTTCCTGACTCGAGCAATCGGAACAATCCGGAATGTTTTCCACCGGTGCCCATTAACCGTAATGCATTATGCAGGGTTAGTCTTGTGCGGAAACTTTCTCGCTCATAACTGTCTGCTAAATAACAGTCATTGAACTCCGGTATCATTGTGCGAACACAATAGAACAATACAATGGCACTGAATGGAGACCTTTATTACGTCAATTGCACATTGAAATCATCAAACTGTCAGTCCATTCAAGCATATAAGTGCACAAAAACAGAGCAAGCATTTGTTTAGACCTTTTTTTTTCACAATAATAGGAACTCACACGTGTAAGTGTGTGCAGAAAGGCATAGCTGCTCCTATTTTCTTTGCTAGACTGCTTCCCGTGGCTTTGGAATCCAAAATGACTAACTTTTTCCTTTCTTCTAAAGGCTCACCTGTTTTTTTGGTGTGCCACGGGGCTTGTTGTTTTGCATAAGTATATATAAGGCCTGCGAGTGCCCATGCCCGTGGAGCCTGGATTAATGCAGCCGAGCTGTGGGACTGAATCAGGTGAGTAATGGCACGGTATTCCCGTTCATTTATCAGATCCGCAAGAGTCTCGACACGGGATGAGGAGAGAGCAGTTCCCATGGTGAAACGCATGTAAATGTTCAGGTAAACAATGCAGATCTTTGCATAAATACAGCTCACCTGTCCAGCTCTAAAGGGAGGGTTAGGAATAATGAATTGGAACTGTGTTATTTGTCTTGTGTTCCTGATGTAATCAGAATATGTGGGGGGGAAAGCCTCATATGCAATGCAAATTAAAGGAATAGTTTTAGCAAAAATGGAAACTATGTCATTTACCTTGTCTGACTTACTTTATTTTGTGGAACACTAAAAGAGAGGTTTGGGAGAATGTTAATGCTGCTCTTTTCCATGTAATGAAAGTGAATGGCGATCAAGGGCTGTCAACCTACATAAAGCACTATGTAAGTAATATATGTGCGCTATATTCCAGGTCTTCTGATGTTATTGTGTGAAGAAGTCGTCACATGCACTGCTTTAATGATACTATTATGGTGCTTTTTTGTACTTCTTGGAGCTTGAAAGCACTTGGTCACCATTCACTGTCACTGTATGAAAAAGAGCAGCATTAAAACAACATCGCCGTGTGAAAAGGAAGTGCTCTTAATTCAATCGAATGTGCATTTTTACTGTACTTCAAAGCTTAAAAGTATATATAAAAAAACTGATTTTGCAGATAATATATTATTAACTAAATAAAAGACCACTTAAGTGTACTTAAAAAGAGGACACTTTCATGACTTTTTTTTTCTAAAAACAATTATAAAAGTGCACTATATAATAATGTCAAATAAAAAATGCATTGTAAAATATGTTGTAATTATTTTTTGTCATGCTTTATACAAGTACCCTTACATGTACAATACTTGATTATCATAGTTTGTGTGTGTGTGTGTGTGTGTGTGTGTGTGTGTGTGTGTGTGTGTGTGTGTGTGTGGTGGTTGAGGAGATCCCCACCTTCCATATGTAAAGTGCTTTGAGTGCAGAAAAAAGTGCTATATAAATGTAATGAATTATTATTATTATTATTATTATTATTATTATCATTATTATATTCATAATTGCAAATTCCTCATTAAAATAGTTTAATTACAAATAGGCTATATATAAATGCATTACATCAACAGATATGACATTAAAGTATATTTTAGTTTGCCATAAATGCTAGTCAGTATATTCAGCTGTACACTTTAATCATATTTCAAAGATTATATGCAAATTACAAATTTGCATATGAAGATACTGAAGTCCTACTTGAGTGGGTAAAAAAACAAAACAACAGCTAATTGCATTTAATATATCTAAACTATAATACACTTACATTTAATTACAAAATCATTATACTCAGTTCACACTTAATTATATTATTTCTGTAATAAGTATTATTTTTAAAAGTATGTTTTATGCATGAGACGCACAGGCCCGTTATATTAATGTATAGCTATATTCATCTCTAATCGCTTCAGATGTAAATAATATGTTTGTGTATTTGCATCCGGGGTAATATCCGCATGTTGAGTAGACAACATGTACACGGCACATATGACCGACCAATGTTATCTTCCAGTCCCTCCAGTTTTTCGCGATCGCTGAATACAACGCAAAATCAACAAAATGTCGAATTTTTTTGCGAATCCTGCATAATTCCTAATTTACCTGCAAAATAATCACAAAAATGAAAAGACCTCACAAAACATTAAATTATAATCACCCAATTGAAATATCTCTAGTTTAATTAAAGTTTCAATCATTTTTTACGTGGATACAGATGTTGTGGGAAAAGGGGAAACTCCTTATCCTCGATTCACTGAAGTCTATAATGTAAAACGCATTTTGCAGCTGCAGAGCTAGCACAGTGAGTGTCTGGCTCACTCATTGGCTGTGCTGCGGCAACTGCACATCCAATGGCGCGGGCGCGGCCTTAGCCTATATTAGTCATATAGACAGTAAAAGATATTAGTCCCCGAAAAACGCCATTTTAGCAGGTTTAACGACTGAAGCGACAGCTTGCGGCTGGCTACACAATACTCGTTCCCTACTCTCAGGGAACTGAGGTTACGATAGTAACCCTTTCAAACGGTCACTTTGTATTGCGTAGCTATACGCAGTGGGGACACCATGCAAAACGCTGCACTGTAAGTAACTAGTTGCCTTAATGCCTTCTGCAGCTCAGGATTTACACACAGTTCTACAGTATAAATTACTACACCTGCTGTTAATATTTACATAGGTCAGGTAGAAAAATTGGCCATAGGTTGTTTTAAAAGATAATTTGATGAGAATTTGATTAGACTATTGTGCATCTGACATAATACTTTTATGGTAAATGTGATGTCCTAATTATAAAATATAAAAATCGCAAATTTTTTCACAAATGTCTGGAAATTACCACCACAAAATCAGTCATTTTGATCGCAAAAATCACACAAACAAATCGTGAAATCCTGGTGGGACTGATCTTCAGATCCTATCAGTTGCTCTGAATCTCAGAACTCAGAAGCCTTGACGTTTTCTGCTAGGATATAAGCCACTTTCCCACATTCCCTAACAATTCATTAATGAAATGCAACCCCAGCATCACTGAAACATTGTGATCAACTTTTTTGTTTTTAGCACATTCACACCAACGACGTGCATCAGTTTTTGAACACTTGCTTAACCGTCTTAATTGACTCCTTGTGTTGTGATGTACGCAGAAGTGGACGAGGACGTTCAAGCCCACCTGCACATCATGACTATTAAATGCTCAGCTGTAATCGCAATTAGTGCTAGAATGAATATCAGCTTTGAGGAAGAAAGCGCATTAGACACGAGCACATTATTCAAAGTCATTCAGGCTCGACAGAATTAAACAAGTCGTTGTGAGGTTTTGATTTAACTCGAGGGGACTTTGTGAAGTGTTACCTTTGACGGCTTACTCCGTCGATGATGTTAGCTTACTGACGCATTGCTAATGCATCAATGAGTGACTAATGGTCGAGCGCTAGCGTTAGCAGCTAATCCATTCCCGTGTTCTAGATAGTGATAGTTCATTAACTGGTCCTTTTATCCCCTACAAAACCCTCCCTTGGGAACGCCATCATTTCTCCAAAGCACTCGTGAAGAGAGCGATCGTGCGTCGAGCGCCAACACAACTTTGAAAAGGAATTAACAGATGGCGTTGCACTGAGAAGGCGATTGCCAAGGTTAATGATACTGAAAAATTAGCGAGATTGATGCATAATTACAATGATGAATGGACTCAAACAGATAAACTCCTATTAAACTGATCACGTCTCAATGCTTGTTTGTGAGATATGGAGATGTAAATGTCAGGCGATAAGACGTACACCAACCCCTGCTGTCGAGATGCTCTCACTGCTAATGTGTTTTAAAGCAGAACGGAGTGTGAAGCTGCGGATCAATAATAATCTATAATATACCCTGAGGAGACAGTGATGAGTTCCTCAGTGCGTCAGGAAAACATTCTAGCACACGTTTCCCTCAAGTGAGTTTTATGCACTTCAATGCAGATTATAGTTGCTTATTAGTTAACCTTTGGTGAACTGGTCTCTCCCACTGGCTCTGGTTTTGCTTCAAATTTACTTTAAAGAGGACCTAATGAGTTTCTTCTCCATGTTCAACTTTCTTTAGTGTGTAATGTTCCAGTTCTTCTCTATATCAGTGTCAGTGTTTCTGAACTCCTGAAACGCCTCCATTGAAGTCTTGAGTTTCTTCCGGGAACGAACACGTCTCAATATTCCTCATTATAATAATTCATACCCAGAATAAAAGGGGCGGGGCCTGGTTGAGTTAGTTAGTAGTGTGTTAAACTGGCGGTTATGGTAAGGGGCGGGACATTTCCCAAACACACTCGAAGCGCTCGACCAATCACAACACACCGCTCCAGCCGACCAATCAGAGCACGGTGTGCTTTTCAGAAGGAGGGGCTTCATAGAGACAGGAAGTAAACAGAGCGTTACTGACAGACTGGGAAGAGAGGAGCCGCAACAATGGAGAATATGAGGAAAATAATCAACATTCAAGCAGGAAAACCTGTTGTAGTAGAGCCTGAAACAACATCAGGAGTTTGTAAAAGGCATGGCAACTTAGAATTTTTATTACCTGATTTAACCCATAAAAATGAGCTTTGTTGGTATAAATTATTGTATTCAGGTTGATTCAGAGATGCTTAATAATATATATATATTTATTTATTTATTTATTTATTTATTTTTTTGCTGAATAAGCCCAGTTACCTTTTTTTTTTTTTTTTAATGTCGCTGTAGATTTCTAAAAGTCTAAAAGTCTTAAGTTTTTCCTCATCTTCTTCCCCATCACTCATTTAGACATATTCCGGCTCTCAGTCTTTTTTTATCCATCTTCCCCTTCGATCAAACCCCTCATGATTAAATATAGACTCTGTCTCCAGACGTGTCCACCAAGACATATAATTAGCTTAGTTGATTTATTATTAATTTTATTTTTATTATTATTATTATTATTTTAATCTTGAATCTAAAGAATATGGTGGAGGACCTGATATCACAGTGAGCAACACTCTCAGTCTCTGTGACTTGTTTACTTTTACAGGGTTAATTAATTAAGAAGTGATTAATGTTGTTGTGTATTTGCATGTTCTGTCTGTGGTTTAGCTCTGATAGGCTTGATATCTGCTTCACACACTTAGAAATAAATGTTCTTTGTTTGGTACAAATTAACTTCAAAGGGAAAACATGTCATTTTTTTCCCTTTTCTTAAACAAAATGGGTTGCACTTACAATAAAAGGGAATGAGGCCAATCTGCATGTTAAAACACTCACTGTTTCAATAGTAGCCTACAACCACAAGAAAAAAATCACTTAACTTTTCTGTGTAATGTTGTATCCAGTTTTACAGCTGTGTTGACTTGACAACCCTAAATTAACCACACAAAAATAACAAGAACTTTACAGCTGTACAAACACATAATCTTTGAGCATAAGCTTTAACAGAATGGTTCATTAATTGCTTTTATTAAATTACAAGTTCACATTTCTGTTTGAATCCTTCAAAAATTGGCCCCATTTTCCAGCATTAAGTGCCTCGTCGTACACTCGGTTCATGCTTTCTTTAAAGAAAATTACACCATAAAAACCAAACCTCCCTTTTATTTATTTATTTATTTGTTCTTGTGACTTTGCCTTTTACATGCAAAAAGTACAAGCTGAAATAATATATCCTTGAGGAACACCACAATGCTCAATCTCTCCCTTTCTTCCACTCTTTTCCCATGAAGTGTCACTTGTTTCCTGTGAAGCCTGACGTACAGTAACGCGAGATGTGCAGGGCTGAAGGAAGAAACACCTTTGCTGCGCCCAAATTTCAGTAGTTACTTGAATCTACTTTGTGACCGTTAAAGAAGTATGTTCTATTTATATAGTATGAATATGGGTAGTATGAATAAAATTCTGACATATTCATCCGGCATATTGTTACTGTCAACATTAGTTGTGTCGCTTCACTGTCATTCATAAATCCTCTCCCGTAAGCGTCCATCGAATACACACTTCAGAATCTCTCAAAATTGTGAGATATAAACTCGTAATTGCGAATTGTAAAGTTCAAATTGTGAGACAAAAAGTCAACAAAAAAATACAGTATATTAAGAGGTGGAAACAAGCTTCCATGCGAATTCGTACCGTCATTTGTATTGGTTAGGAGAAATATAGCACACCATAAGACACATGATTTGAGGCATCATGTTTATTGAGTAAATTGCGTGTGGTGTGAGTATAACATGTCTTATTTACATGCATAAGAAGAAGTGTGTGCAACACTGATGCTTTTCCAGTCTTTTCCAGGCTTATACGTAGACATTCAGTGGCGAAGTTAAGACTGATGACTGACGAGTGTATATAAACTCTTTTAGCAACAAGAAATCTAATTAATTCATAACTCTGACACAGTTCAGCAACTGTGCAAAAGATCACCAAGAGCATTTACAAAACAAAAAAAAAACTGCAAGGGAAATTAAATAAATGTTCAGTGGGTCTTTCTGGGTCAAGCTAACCCTAACTGGGAGTGTGCTAATAATTAGGTGATATTGTTGTAAATAACACGACCCTTTTCAATTTGCATAATCACTCGCCACTTTGCAGTGATTGAATTGATTAAAATGCAACAACCCAACCTTTTTTTTTTCTTTCTTTTTTTCTCTCTTTCTACATGATGAGTGTTTTATCTTTAACTCTTCAAAGAGAATATTTGTTGCATTTGTTATTTTATAATTTTCTATTGCTGCGTTTTCATTGTTATTTCAGCTCAGGCAGCCCTCGGCTGTATAAACCCATATCTCTGAGGAACAATAACAAGGAATATTTCATTTGTACAATTTCCATGAACTCTCCATGTGTCAATGCATAAAGCAGACGTCACACTGAGAACATCGCCGAGGCTGGAACTGAAACACCATCACCTTGCTGACTGTTTCTGGCCTTCTGTTCGTTGTTTTATTGTGTCATTTACACAGATTAAAATTAATACAGATGATGGTGTCAGTTTTACAGAAGTAGTAATAGTTTCAATAAAGCAATCTTGGTTACACTTTATTTTAAGGTGTCATTGTTACAGTGTTATTATATGTTTAAGTACTGAGTAATATTGATAAACTGCATGTACTTACTATAGGGTTAGGGTAGGATTAGGGTTTGGTTGAGGGTTAATTGCTTGTAATTATGCATAATTTACTGTTATTACTATGATAAGCAGGCTTGGGAGGGTTACTTTAAAAATGTATTCCGTTACAGTTACAAATTACTTCATAAAAAAAGTATTCAGTAACGTAATCCAAGTACTATAGTATGAAAGTAATGTAACTGATTACTTTTGGATTACTTCAAGGTCACGTATATAAATAAAGTCAAGCAAGAAGAAATATTATAAAAAAAATATTAAAAAACCTTTTATTTATTAAGAATTTGGTCCAGTGTACAATATTTTCAAAATACACACACAGACAAATTTATGTAACGGGCTATACAGACATCTAGTGGCTAATGTATGGTATTACAGATTATTTTGTTTTATTTTTTAACTTTTTTAACTAAAAAATAAAAACACAACATTTAAAAATTTTACACGATCTACATATTAGTTTATTTTAAAATAGGCCTACATGTTGCCTAAAGCCGTGATCTTTCTTAATTTGTCTGACTGAACTTGGGGCGTCGGCAGTGGGAGTTCCCCTACGTTACCTAGACAGCGAACTTCCCGTTACGTGAGAAAAGATAAGAAAGGACATTTTGGGTACTAAAAAAGCTACTCTCCAAAATAGCAGCGGAATTTCCATGAATTAAAAGCAATTTTACCCGCTGGCAGCATCGTTTCTACTAGCAGCAGTGATTCAATCTGCGTCTGAGGAGATTGTAGAAAGCTGTTATTTGCACATGCACCAGCGACCGGGTCGCACACGTGAGTCATTACTGTCAACAGAATCAGGAACTACTGTATAATCAAGCAGCGCTTCATATAGTGTTATTATGCCAAAATACTTATTTATTTAGTTTTAAATGAAACCATTGTAATCCTGAAAGTATTCCCTCTTTTTTCAAAATGTAACTATAATCTGATTACTACGTTTTTTGACGTAACTGTAACGGATTACAGTTACTGGATTTTTGTATCCTGATTACATAACGCCGTTACATGTATTCCGTTACTCCCCAACCCTGATGATAAGTACATGTAACCTATGTAACAAGGACATTGTATAATAAAATAAAGTGTGACCGCAATATTTTGATTTGTAATTATGTCTCTACTGTTGTTTTGATGTGTATATTATTCATACTTTATCATGTTTTTTTTTTGTTTTTTTTTTATGTCAGTTTTAATTGATTTATATATTATATTGTAACTAAACATATTATTTTGTGCTGGTTATGGCTGTAGGAGACTTCAGATCAGTGTATAAGACGTTCTACATGAGTGTGATGTATTTGTATTCTGTCACTGAACACTTTTAAGGCACTCTGAAACTCAGAGACCGTATCATGAGTCCCTGGCGTTGTCAGGGCAGATTTCCCCCAATGTTTTTGATTCAGCAATAATTCATCTTAAACTCCGCCGCGAGTCCTCCATGCCCTCCGGACCGGCCGGGGCTGAACTACAATTACTCATAATGCTTCCACACGCCGTACGCGGAGAATTAAACCCGCTCGCGCTCAGGATCAATAGTCCCGAAGCACTGCACTGTCCTAACATGATAAATTATTCACTTGATAGTTAATTTGCCAACAAATGGATTATTGGCATTGGTTTTAGCAAGATACACTGGGTGTTTCTTTTGAACACAAGTGTGTGTGTGTGTGTGTGTGTGGATGCTAATAATAATAATACAAAAATATCATTTCTAATTTTGAAATGCTTCTTAGAAGGCCACTGAGTCTGCTGCCATAATATCCAGCATGAGGATCGGAGTATTGCTCACTGTTGTATATTTGTCTTTGGACATCAATGAATGAATGGTATGAAATAATGCACCATATTTTAATTTTTTTTTATTTACAGGACTGTGCATAAAGTGGACTGTCTTAAAGAGGGTTGGAGAGGATCACAAGCAGCGGCTCAGATTCGGGTCGCTCAAATCTATAGTGCTGCCCTCTAGCCAGATACAGTCCATACAATGTTTGCATATGATGAACAACATAGCAACACCCTGGCAACCACATATCAACACTCCATCAACAACTCAGAACACGCTAGAAACCGTCTAGCAACTACATGTGAAAAACACTACACAAATACACTTGAATTTAATTAAAAATCAACATTCTGGCAACCACCCAGAAAACCCTAGCAACACCCTAGCAACCACATATCAACACGCTGGCAATAACTCAGAACATCCTAGAAACATTCTAGCAACTACATGTAAAAAAGTGCTACACAGATAAACTTGAATTTAATTGAATGTAATTGAATATCAACAATCTGGCAACCAGAACACCCTAGCAACCACATATCAACACTCTGGCAACCACCCAGAACACCCTAAACACATTCTAATAACCACAAAGATAACCCTAGCAACAACATAATAACCCTGGCAACCACAAAGAACACCCTAGCAAAATCCTAGTAACTAAATACAGTAGCAACAATCTATCAACCACACAGAACATCGTAGCAACACCTTAGCAACCACATATGAACACTCTGGCAACCACTAAGAACTCCTTTAAAACACCCCAGCAACCACATTTAAACATTTTGGCAACTAACTAGAACAGTACTCTGGCAACCACCCAGAACACCCTAGAAACATCCTAGTGACCACATATCAACACTTTGGCACACCCTAGAAACATCCCAAGTAACCCCAAATAAACACTCTGGCAACCAAAAAGAACATCTTAGAAACACCCTAGCAACCACCCAAATCATCATAGAAACACCCTAGCAACCACCCAGAACACCCTAGAAACATCCTAGTAACCACATATCAACACTTTGGCACACCCTAGAAACATTCAAGTAACCCCATTTAAACACTCTGGCAACCAAGAAGAACATCTTAGAAACACCCTAGCAACCACCCAAATCATCATAGAGACACCCTAGCAACCACCCAGAACACCCTAGAAACATCCTAGTAACCACATATCAACACCTTAGCACACCCTAGAAACATTCAAGTAACCCCAAATAAACACTCTGGCAACCAACAAGAACATCTTAGAAACACCCTAGCAACCACCCTGGCATAGAAATATCCTAGTAACCACATATCAACAATTTGGCACACCCTAGAAACATTCAAGTAACCCCGTTTAAACACTCTGGTAACCAACAAGAACATCTTATAAACCCCCTAGCAAAAACCCGAATCATCATAGAAACACCCTAGCAACCAGCCAGAGCATCCTAGCAACCACAGATGCACTGGCAAACAATACCCACATTTTCTTCTGAACATATAAAAACAAATTAAAAAGCTTGTTATTGTTCTGAATTGCATTCACTGACATTACAAAATCCCCTAGAAAACGAGAGACCACAACTCTATTAGAGCTATTCCCGACTAATTCTCTCCACACACTCTCCACCCAAACAATCTTCCCATAAATTGACTTCAGTGTCATTTAAAATGAGTTAATATTTGCACACATTCAGCATTCGCATCAGCGGAGGCCGCGGGTTCGGGCCGGAGTCTGGAGTGTTGATTTAACTGTGGCCAGTGGACGGCTGCATATTCACAGTGTAATTAACTAACGAGCACACGCCCCTGAGAGCCCAGACGTGACTGATGGCTCGCCTGATTGGCCGGGATGTTGGGAAGAGGGAAGGTTGTGTCCATCTGCTCGATAGGCCATGCTAAATGACAAATCGCTGTCCTGTTGTTTCTCCACATTTACTAGAACCGGACGATGGGAAGCGATGTGGGGAATTGAAGCTAATAACATTAAGCAAACATTGCATTGCTCCAGCCGATGGCGGAGTGTGTTTCCAGGCCTGTTTTGAATGCGTCACACACTCTCTCCGCTTCTCATCTGTTTAGCTCAGGGTGCGAGACATGGGCATGTTTTCACTGTGTTGCTGGATTATATCTGACATTTGACTGTGTGGACTGAAGCTGAACCGACCGCAGTATCGTGAAGGCAATACTGAGTGCTTGTTCATCTTTTGGAATACAATATTTACCATGCATTTGTGCACTTATAGCATAGACCAGAGGTCTCCAACACGTCACTCGCGAGCTACCAGTATCTCGTGGCCTGATTGGAGGGAGCTCGCCAAGGGGACGTTCACATATGCCGTCTTTTGTGCGCTCGGGTTCGTTGTTTCAAATGTTGCTCATAATTGAAGCGACACACTCATTTTTTCCAGGCGCAGTGAGCCGAGATGAAAAGATCTCAACCTTTCAGAATGCCGCAAGCGCACCGCAGGTCTTGTGACAAGAACCAACCAATCAGATACAGCAAGCGTTTCTCGGTGGTGGAAATCCATGTGTGTACGTACAGTTAGCTAACTTCTTTGTCGTTGTGGAGAGCGCAGTGCATGGTTGCATAGCAACGACAGACGCCACGGGAAAATCGGACCGAATTTGACTATTATTAATAGACGATAAGCTAAAGTGCATTGTAAATGTCAGTAATTTTTCTTTTTTTGACTCATTCTTTTTATTAAAATTATTTAAAGGCTGAAATATGTGAGGTTTATCTTTTTATAAAACCTTTTTTGTCAAAACTTTACTTTAACTTTTACATGTTAGAAGATAACATGTTACAAGACCATCATTTTTAAGGTTATTATTTTAATGTTTATGTAAACAAAAAGTGCATATTGATGCTAACTGTATTTGTCATTTGCTGGTTTTCAACATAAAACTTGGTTTCATTGTGTCGTATTAGTACTTTTTAAACAGGATTATGTCATAACCGTGCTCATTTTGGTCACTATAATCATGCAATGAAATTGTCATGCCATTTCATCTCTAGTTATGATCAACTACAATCAACTATAATTATGTGTTTTTACAGTATAGGCTACTATGCAAAGTACAATTTTCTATTAAAAACTTAATCTCTGGTTCTGTTCTTTTCTCTGACATTTAAGACATATATTGGCCTACAAAGACTCTTTTAGGTCTAAAACCGTTTGGATAGTTGTTAACATGAGAGTTATGAGACATTATTTAAGAGATTTAAGTACTGTATTACATGAGTAGCTCTCTGCCACTTTTATTTTTATAAAGTAGCTCTCAAATGAAAGAAGGTTGTAGACCTGTGGTATAGACCTTCTGTAGCTCCGCCCCTTCTGTAGCTCCGCCCCTTTCCAGAGCTGTGATTGTCTTTCGTCTTCCGGTTTGTATTTCCACATCGATCTTAAGAATTTATGAATGAACTGCCCGTTTTAAAATCTTCCCGGTCACTGACATGCTAAACATCTGCTTTAAACATTACAATCCTCATGATAACTTTCGTTAACCCTACAATAAGTAAATAATTAGCTAATTACTCTTCCACAGCGATGCCATAGAGATATACAGAGCTAACGCTAAAGCTCAATATTCTAAAGATGCTGCACTTGTTTCTTCGGCGCGTAAGGTCTATAGCATACGTGTAAAGGTTAGACGGGTCACTTGTTGACGTCTGTTTGTACAATTACCAGTAATGAGCCGTGACATATACATGGTCGGAGCCCTATATCCTTCCCTTGGCTTACACAATGTTCTTTTTTTCCCAGAACATGGCAGTCAAAGGGCATTTCTAGCTAATGAATGGAAATATAAATGAGCAGAATCTCTCAAACACACCATAGAAATCCCATCCAACCCAGAATTCCAAGCGAGGGCTGTTTTTTCAAGACACACTCAAAATGACGGCGGGTAAAAACCCAATTATTCCCAGCTGTCACACTAACTCTCCTGTGACAGCCCAGAAAAACTGAGGTGTCAGATGAAATATAGTGTTGCTTATTCTGCCAACACACCGACCCATTTGTTTTAGACAAGCTGTATAATGAGAGAGGGTCTCCTTCTCACTCACGCTGTCCCAACACTAATCATATGCGTAAAAATAAATTGCTCAATATGCTGGGGACTTTGTTGGCTGCTAAATGGCTTAAATTTTCCAGGTTGCAGATTACACATGCAGTGGCTTCATTTCAGGAGGAGTGTAAATGCGTCTTGACATACAGTACATAAGAGTGTGATCTGGAGAGGAGGTGTGTGTGTCGTGCAGCATTTCACAAATCAACTGCTTCTCCGAAACCGATGTACAACTAATTCAGTCAAATGAGAATCAGCACAGCCACATCAAATCGGAGTCAACCTACTTTCATTTTAAATACTGCTATTGCAATTTTACTAAATGTTTAGTTGTACAACAAAATTGTCCCATTTCTGTCCTTGTTTCAGAATTAGTCTTTCTTTGAAATGCTTTTGCATGCAGGTTTATAGTTTATCTACAAACTAAATTTTATAGGTTATTCAAAGTGATTTGCATAGCCATAACAGAAGAAAGAAAAATAAAAGACACATATATAAAAAAGGAATAAAACTAATTAGTATTATTTTTATTAGTAGTAGTAGTTGTGTTCCTTATTCTTAAAGGAACACTCCGACTTTTTGGGACTTTATCTTATTCCCTGTATCCCCCAGAGTTAGAGAAGTCCACACATACCCTTCTCATCTCCGTGCGTGCCTTAACTCTGTCACAGCTAGCCTAGCTTAGCACAAAGACTGGAGGTAAATGGCTCCAGCTAGCATACTGCTCCCAATAAGTGACAAAATAACACCAACATTTTCCTATTTACATGTTGTGATTTGTATAGTCACAGCGTGTGCAAATAACAAGGTCTCATGAGACACTGCCATCTTCTAACCGTATACATACTGGGAACTGTATTCTCTGGAGGCGAAGCACTGCTACTTCTGTGGAGTGATTCACTCGCAGTGCCTGAGAACCCCGTGGTGACGAGCAGAGAGTAAATCACTCCAACTCTATTATCTCCAATTATTATTAGTAGTAATATTATTATTAGTAGTAGTAGTAGTATTAGTTGTAATTGTATTCCATATTTTTAATTATTATTTTGATTATGATTATTATTAATTATATGCATTACTTGTTTTATGTTTTGTTGCTTTAATAATAATATAACTCTGAAATATAATTGTTTTTATATATTTGTATTTATGAATGGTAATAATAATAATAGAAATAATGATAATTTAAGAATAAGGAATAAAACTAATAAAACATAACAATAATTTAAGAAATTAACAATTATTATTATTAATAATACTAATATTGATAAAAAATTATATTAGTATTGTTATTATTATTAAAACTAATAATAATAATAATAACATAACTAAAATAATTAAAGAAATTATTACTTGTTTTATTCCTTATTTTAATTTTTTTTATATTATTTATAATATTTTTATCATTAGTTGATTATTACTTACTCTTTTTTTTTATTTATCTTGTTGTTTTTTCCATTGCATATTCCTGTCACGATCTAGCAGTCAGAATAATCACGACTGTAAGTAGCCCTAAATAACATCTGTGATAAATATAAGGAGCCAGTGTACAGTATCTGAGATCGCGCATGTGAAAAACGAGCCGCGAGTGTAAAAGCTCGATGAAGAGAGTCTGGGTCAGACGAGATGAGGACTCCCTGATCCTTCATTTCAGATGCCAGACCCCTCAGGCCCTTCAGCTCGATGGCCCAGTCCATAATCAATATTAAAGCAGCTGGGAGGGTCCATAGAGCCATCCGTCAGCCAGTGTGTGTGTGTGTGTGTGTGTGTGTGTGTGTGTGTGTGTGTGTGTGTGTGTGTGTGTGAAGGAGCCGCAGCTCATAAACCTCCCGTCGAGCTCCTCACCGACACACAGATCCATCCAGCCAATCTGCAGACTTCAGCGATCCCGGGATCAGTGAAAGAAGAGCCGGCCTCCTCCTCAGAGCCACTAATGAAGATCACACAGGTTACGGTGATGCCAACACTGCCCCCGTGTGTGTGTGTGTGTGTGTGTGTGTGCTTCTCCTGCCAAACAAATTATTCTAATGCTGAGAGCATGAAATTGGAGCTGCAGGGAGGGATTAAAGCAGCCAGCGCATCTTTGTGTGTGTGTGTGTGTGTGTGTGTGTGGCGTGAGCATTTTTGCTCTCTGTTAGATGTTTGCACATGCAAACATGTTTCTGCATTATTTCATGTGAGTCGCACAATGACTCAAACGAAGCTAATCTCCACATTAAACCCTGCAGTCAGACTGAACCAGCCACGATACGCACAGGTTTAGCTCTGTGTCGTATTCAGATAAAGTGCAACAGTTGTGTTGTAGAAGTAAAAACTAGATTCATTTTCTACATTTTCAACAATAACTTACCGTTAAAGACAGTCCTACTGTGAGTGTGAGGTTGTTATAGGGATACTTCAGGATTTAGCATTAAGCTTTGTATCAGTAGAAAACCCGTAGTGTTTTCGAATTACCGTGCTTTCCACCCTCATATCCCCCTGAGACGAGAGATTTATGTATTTTTTGTCTGGAAAAAAATCCTCAGATGACGCAAAAATCGTCATTTTGCGTCATCGGAGGATTTTTTGGCCAGAGGCGAGAGACTACAGCCAGTAGGAGGAGCTGTCCCAACCTCGCGTCAACCTGCGTCGTCAACCTCGTCCTGCTCGCCATTCTCCCGCGCCCCTCAGTCTCGTCCTGCTCGCCGTTCTCCAACGGCCCTCAGCCTCGTCCTGCACGCCGTTCTCCAACGGCCCTCAGCCTCGTCCTGCACGCCGTTCTCCAACGGCCCTCAGCCTCGTCCTGCTCGCCGTTCTCCAACGGCCCTCAGCCTCGTCCTGCACGCCGTTCTCCCGCGCCCCTCAGCCTCGTCCTGCACGCCGTTCTCCCGCGCCCCTCAGCCTCGTCCTGCTCGCCGTTCTCCAACGGCCCTCAGCCTCGTCCTGCACGCCGTTCTCCCGCGACCCTCAGCCTCGTCCTGCACGCCGTTCTCCCGCGCCCCTCAGCCTCGTCCTGCTCGCCGTTCTCCCGCGCCCCTCAGCCTCGTCCTGCTCGCCGTTCTCCAACGGCCCTCAGCCTCGTCCTGCACGCCGTTCTCCCGCGCCCCTCAGCCTCGTCCTGCTCGCCGTTCCCCCGCGCCCCTCAGCCTCGTCCTGCTCGCCGTTCCCCCGCTCCCCTCAGTCTCGTCCTGCTCGCCGTTCTCCCGCGCCCCTCAGTCTCGTCCTGCTCGCCGTTCTCCCGCGCCCCTCAGCCTCGTCCTGCTCGCCGTTCTCCCGCGGCCCTCAGCCTCGTCCTGCTCGCCGTTCTCCCGCGCCCCTCAGTCTCGTCCTGCTCGCCGTTCTCCCGCGCCCCTCAGCCTCGTCCTGCTCGCCGTTCCCCCGCGCCCCTCAGTCTCGTCCTGCTCGCCGTTCTCCCGCGCCCCTCAGCCTCGTCCTGCTCGCCGTTCTCCCGCGCCCCTCAGCCTCGTCCTGCTCGCCGTTCTCCCGCGCCCCTCAGCCTCGTCCTGCTCGCCGTTCTCCCGCGCCCCTCAGCCTCGTCCTGCTCGCCGTTCTCCCGCGCCCCTCAGCCTCGTCCTGCTCGCCGTTCTCCCGCGCCCCTCAGCCTCGTCCTGCTCGCCGTTCTCCCGCGCCCCTCAGCCTCGTCCTGCTCGCCGTTCTCCCGCGCCCCTCAGCCTCGTCCTGCTCGCCGTTCTCCCGCGCCCCTCAGCCTCGTCCTGCTCGCCGTTCTCCCGCGCCCCTCAGCCTCGTCCTGCTCGCCGTTCTCCCGCGCCCCTCAGCCTCGTCCTGCTCGCCGTTCTCCCGCGCCCCTCAGCCTCGTCCTGCTCGCCGTTCTCCCGCGCCCCTCAGCCTCGTCCTGCTCGCCGTTCTCCCGCGCCCCTCAGCCTCGTCCTGCTCGCCGTTCTCCCGCGCCCCTCAGCCTCGTCCTGCTCGCCGTTCTCCCGCGCCCCTCAGTCTCGTCCTGCTCGCCGTTCTCCCGCGGCCCTCAGTCTCGTCCTGCTCGCCGTTCTCCCGCGCCCCTCAGTCTCGTCCTGCTCGCCGTTCTCCCGCGCCCCTCAGTCTCGTCCTGCTCGCCGTTCTCCCGCGGCCCTCAGTTTCGTCCTGCTCGCCGTTCTCCCGCGCCCCTCAGTCTCGTCCTGCTCGCCGTTCTCCCGCGCCCCTCAGCCTCGTCCTGCTCTCCGTTCTCCCGTTCTCCCGCGCCCCTCAGCCTCGTCCTGCTCGCCGTTCTCCCGCGCCCCTCAGCCTCGTCCTGCTCGCCGTTCTCCCGCGCCCCTCAGCCTCGTCCTGCTCGCCGTTCTCCCGCGCCCCTCAGCCTCGTCCTGCTCGCCGTTCTCCCGCGCCCCTCAGCGTCGTCCTGCTCGCCGTTCCCCCGCGCCCCTCAGTCTCGTCCTGCTCGCCGTTCTCCCGCGCCCCTCAGTCTCGTCCTGCTCGCCGTTCTCCCGCGCCCCTCAGCCTCGTCCTGCTCGCCGTTCTCCCGTGCCCCTCAGTCTCGTCCTGCTCGCCGTTCTCCCGCGGCCCTCAGTCTCGTCCTGCTCGCTGTTCTCCCGCGCCCCTCAGTCTCGTCCTGCTCGCCGTTCTCCCGTGCCCCTCAGTCTCGTCCTGCTCGCCGCTCTCCCGCGCCCCTCAGCCTCGTCCTGCTCGCCGTTCTCCCGTTCTCCCGCGCCCCTCAGCCTCGTCCTGCTCGCCGTTCTCCCACGCCCCTCAGCCTCGTCCTGCTCGCCGGTCTCCCGCGCCCCTCAGCCTCGTCCTGCTCACCACAGTAAACATGATGAATGGCGACTCTAGAACGCAAAAGCCGAATCCTGGACATTTTGGGCGATCTCGAAATCCCGGGCAGACTCGTCACGGAGACTCACAATAAAACGGCGTCTTTTCAGTTTCGAGTCAACTAGTAGCTGCCCTCTGTAACCGGTAGGCGTGGCTTGGGAGTGCCCTCGTAGGGCAGAGAAGTAAGTGCATTCTGGGAGTTGTTGTCTTTCATCCACATGAGCCAAAAATATTTTTTTGGTGGCTTTTCTCAGTCTAGAAAGCTCCAAATTCAAAAATTATTTCACATTTCTACTACATAAATGACCCAATTTAAATACACATTCATCTTTCCAGAGGTGAAGTATCCCTTAAATCAATGTTTTTTTGCTTCTGTTGAAAATGTCAGCCCTCACTATTTCAGCTTATTTTTAAAGCTGTCATGTTTACAGTGGAATTCAGTGGAAAACTACATTACCCATGATGCTACATTACCCATGATGCTGTACAGAAAGATCCACCAATCAGAGAGTCGCGACATGCAAAACACGCCAAAAGAGCTCTTTAGCTCCGCCCACTCCCATGAAGCACCGCGGATGACATAATCGATTATGAGTAGTTTTATATTATTCATCGTTTTTAATTTGATTATGCTCTTCACAATGCTTCATGGGATTGGAGTTTACTGTCTTTTACCTCTGTATTTTTGTTGATTTTAAAAACCTTTTTGCTACAAATCAAAGTTTGTAATGATATAATTCACCTTGTAGCTGGTTATAAGTCTTCAACAAAAACTTGTTTTAATCCCTATGGAAGAAATTAATGGAAAAAAGCACCACTGGAAAAAGTGGGCAGCACTAACACACTTTATTAAGCCATTGTCTTTCTGCAGTGTCAGCAGATTCTCTCCTCCATGAGAGAGAGAGCGAGCGAGAGAGAGAGACAGGGAGAGAGAGAGAGAGAGAGAGAGAGAGAGAGAGAGAGAGAGAGGGAGAGGGAGAGGGAGAGAGAGAGAGGGAGAGAGAGAGAGCGAGAGAGAGAGACAGGGAGAGAGAGAGGGAGAGAGAGAGAGAGAGAGAGAGAGAGAGAGACAGAGAGAGAGAGAGACAGACAGAGAGACAGAGAGAGAGAGAGAGAGAGAGAGAGAGAGAGACAGACAGAGAGACAGAGAGAGAGAGAGAGAGAGAGAGAGAGAGAGAGACAGATGTGCATTTCTGATGAGGTCCAGCTGTTCTGTCCAGATGTATCCTGATGGAGGAAACATATTCAGCCTCTTTTCATTAGTAGAGAGGAAATAAGCCGGCCATTCAATCTCCTTTTTAAAGTCAGAAGTAACCGTTCTCAAAAGCATTTATTGTGCATCTTATTCTAAAGGGGAAAATCTTTCATCTTTTAAGGTTAATTCTGATTAACAGTTTAGACTACTCTTTTATTTTTTTAGGTTATGCAGTCAATAAGTTATAAGTCAAGTCAAGTCGAGTCTCCTTCATTTATACTGCGCTTTTAACAATATAGATGTTTCAAAGCAGCTTTACAGTGATAACAGGAGATTACAGTAACAGAGATTGTTTAGGCTTTACAGCAGATCTAGAATAGAGTTATTGTCAAGCTAAAGTTAGTTTTGATTGATTCACTTCTATTGTAAAGATCATTAGTAATTAACTTAGGGGCCGCTAACACACACCGTTCTCACAGAAAACCCTCAACCCTTCGAGTACGCAAACCTTGAAACAGGTTCCAGGGTGCAAGCCTTGTAAAAGTACCAACAACAACTAAAATAATAATAAATATAGCCGCAAGTGGAAATCATGCGTGTATCCTCAGGCTGTCCCGCTCTGTTCTCCGGCAGAGCATCTCTCCGTCTGGACAGGAACTGCTTCATGGAGCGCCCCGTGGAGTGATGAAGGCGGAGGCAGATCATCATCTCCTCCCGCAGAACCGAGAGGAACTGCCCTGGCTGGGGTGCTCTTTGACACCGCCGATATCTTCTGGCTGCCGCTCCAGGTCTTGTCAGGTGTAGATTTATTTTTCTTCTCCGTTTACTCCCGTCTTTTCCAGGATCTCTGTAAAGGTGTGTGAGAATGATAAAGGTGCATGGTGAAGATGTCAGAGAGGAGCAGATTGATGGAGCGAGCGGATGCGCTGATGCACTGCCCTGTTAAAACCCTATTGATTAATGTCTGTCACAGTCTGTCACGGGGTGGAAAAACTGTGCATGCATACATCTCCATCATATCTGTGCATTATGGGCCGCCGAGCTGTCCGAAACTCTCAGATGTCCTCAAAAGGGAAACTGGAGCACTGATGTGGAGGTGGATAAAGTGTGTCTATCTCTGATTTATGAATATAAAGATGTGCTTCGATTCAACAAGCCAATGCATAGAAACTTTAAAATAGATATTGGGTCAACATCGTACATGCATTGGTCTCTCCCATATGCTGTTACATATGCATGTGTGAGTGGCAAACCACACGGAGGAATGTTCTGAATTATGCTCGGCACATCTGACATTGCTGAAAGATTCAAAAGCCCTGAAAGTCGACCCACGAGAACGAAGACTCTTGTTGTGTTGATTACTGAGTCAAGGACCAAGACTACACATCGCCAATGGGAAATATAGACACTTGACTTTAGAATGACAAGCTGTTGCTTTAAGCATAGTTGTTATATATTTGACCTCAAACTGTAAGCTATACTGTTAAGCCCTTGTGTTACAAACCAGTGGTTCATGGATGTGAACATTATCTGTGAGAGTAATCCTGCATAGATCAGGCCTAAAATACATATCTTTAAAGGGATTATTTTGCAGAAATGTGGTCACTAAAAACTGCATGTACTCAGTGTCCAAAATTAACAGTGCCAGATACAATTTTAAAAAGTACCAAATTAGGTAACACTTTATAATAACTGCATGCTATTAATCATTAGTTAAGCATTAGTAAACATTCACAATTAAAGCATTAACAGACATTAATAAGCAGTTTATAAATACAGCTATAAATGCTTTATTCTTTATGCATAATGTGTTTAATAATTGTGTTTTCATACTTTATTAATTATCAATTTATCATTTCTAAATGAAGTATAGCATTATTTACTAAGCAGTTATTTAGGAGTAGTCAGTGATTCATAAGATCACTTAGAAAGTGTGAGTAAATGTAGTAGATTCAGGGAGTTATAAAGCATTTAGTAGTGGTCAGTTCACTATGTGTGTGAGCTCATCTAAAGTGAGGACTAGTTATGCCTTATAAAGCCTTTATAAAGGAGATTTAAAGACTCAGTATCTTCTAAACAGAAAAAGGAAACACACACACACACACACACACACACACACACAAACACACAGTGATACAGAACATAGAAATATTAACAGCCTTTAAATCTCCTTTATAAATGCTTTATGAGGCATAACTAATCCTCACTTTAGATGAGCTCACACACTATAGTTCACTGACCACTACTAAATGCTTTATAACTCCCTGAATTAACCCTGAATTACAGTAGAAATACATGTTAATAAACCATTTATTAACACACTAAGTAACTATTACTATATGTCTGAATAATAATATGTATTTAAACAGTTTATTAATCATTTACTTACACTTTCTAAGTGATCTTATGAACCACTGACAACTCCTAAATAAATGCTTAGTAAATAATGCTATACTTCATTTAGAAATGATGAATTGATAATTAATAAAGTATGAAAATACAATTATTAAACACATTATAGATATGCTTTTAAAACAAGAATAAAGCATTTATAGCTGTATTTATAAACTGCTTACTAATGTTTATTAATGTTTTATAAATGATGAATTAACTGTTTACTAATGCTTAACTAATAATGCTTAACTAATGATTAATAGCGTAGAGTTATTATAAAGTGTTACCAAAAATGTAACTATATAAGTAAATAAAAGAAAAAGAAACACAGTATTTAGCCGGTCAGGTGACAGAGAGAGCTCTCTGCTAAAGACAACATCTAACAACTGTTTCAATTTGCTGTAAATGTATCATCAAAAGCGTATCTATCTTGCGACACGCTCTCATGGCAATTCATAATTATTGCAATTATTATTCTCATGGCAATTCTATATTCATATTTTTTTTTACAATTTGGTGAATTGGTGGCTAATTTCATGAAACACATTTGTGCGTTTACATACACATTTATAGTAAAGTATACAATTGAGACCAATAAAAAAAAAAATAAAAAAAAAATTTAAATGTAATACAAGCTACGACAACAACTGTGCAGAAGCATAATGATTTGATTCAGTTCAACTGTATTGTGCTTTTCACAATGTATGTACTGTTCCAAACAATAGTCCCTTATAGACTCGCAGCAAAATGCGATAATATAGCATAAAAAAAAATTTTAAAACTAATTTTAAAGAGATGAACACAAACCCTGGGAAGAACAAAGACTCAACTGGGACATTGAACCTCCTTGGGCTGAGACATGTTAAACAATATTATACCAAGCATATATACACATGCATACATTTAAATTCATTAGTTAGCATTAAATACTGGGGGAAATGCACAGCTTACCACTAGTGCTCTATAATAATCCATAATAATCCTCATTAAGTGCATGCTTTGGAATGAACATTAGGAGTAGAGGTGAAATAGGACGCTGGATACACACTCAGTTATTGGTAGCGAACAGGAGGGATTGTCTGACGGCTGAGTTAAGCTCAGTCCAAGTCTTATGATCCCTGTAGCTTTAAAGACGTCCAGCTCAAAGGAAATGTACTGTATAAGAGGTCACTACGGGTTCACCTTAACCTTTCCATCCTCGTCTCGAGTGCCAGACAGATAGTGGAGCGGGAAAAGGTCAAGGAGCCCTAGGGGTACAAACTTCCAGTTTTTTTCCGAAACTGGTTTCACTTTGAGTTTGAAACACAAGGCTATCCCTGAGAAGAGAAGCACAGAGTTCGGCCTCCAGCGGATAGACTTGAATTAACTGGTGAGTTTGTTGTTACTCACTGAAACGTCACCTTTAGAGGCTTTGATCTCCACAGCAACTCTTCTGTGAGGAGGGTTTGTGCCACACTCAAATATTCACTTCCTTGAAAACAGAACTGTATATAAACTGAACCAGTCTTCGATGAACTCGTAAATGAGCTCAACAGCACCCTGCATTGTCCAATGTAAATCTGTGGTGAAAACTGGAAATGCAGAGCGCCCTTATTGAGATGCATGTGGGCAGATACGAGACCAACCCGTTCTCATTAGATGCGTCTCTATAGCATGCATCGTGTTTACCGTGCAATTTATATACGGAAATGAGCTTTTACATGCAAATGATATGCACTGTAAACCCCTTAGGTAGGATTAGTGGTTTGGGGAACGTACGTATTACACACAATAAAGTTCGTATCATGTGCACACAAAAAAACTGCATGTCATATGTACGTAAAACTCATTTTAGCGTATAAATTGCATGATAAACACAATGCGTGCTATAGAGACGTATTTCATGAGATCAGGCTGATGAGACTGATCCGCTTGTTTATAACGTTACAGACATGGCTTAATGCATTGGCGAGTTCAACAAAGCAATCATCGAAACATTTGCTAATATGAAACAATGGCAGGCCAAATTATAACTAAATCAACATTCAATCAACATTCAATTGCTGAAAGTATAAATCCTTTATTTTAAACGTGTTCTTTAATGAATATCCAGCGTGAACAGCCTGTAAATAAATATCTAGTTCAGTGAAACTCTACAGGGCGCATGCTGATTGGTCCCAAGCAATCACATCATTAGCTCATGGATCAAGCTGATTGGCTCTGCTGATCCTGCAGCCAATGAGATCGCTTGCTCAACATTTGAATAGTCAGGTTGAGTGTTTGCTCTATCAGAGTTCCTCTGAACCCTCCACCTCCCCAGCTCCACCTGCCGAGATCTGATAATCATAAGGTCGTCATATAGCCTACGGTTCGACACAAATCTGCCACACCTAAATGTACATATGGGTCAGGAGCTGCTACTGATGTCAGACACGATCAGCATCATTTCTGTTAGTGTGTCTCATGGCCAAGTTTCATCAATGCCGTCAAAACTAATTGTGACGCATCCATGGCCCTGTTTACAGTTCTGTTGTGTTTTTGGCCCTTTCTTTAAACTGGCAGGCATGATGACTATGAGCTGGCATTGCATGAACATGAGTTGTGTGAAGATTCGATAGAGTGTCTTTTTTTTGTGTGTGTGTTCACAAAAAGAAAAACATACAGTTTGTAACGTGACGGTGATTAAATAAGTGACAGGATTTTTCATTTCTGTCATCTGAAAGTGTAAAGCAAGTATCATGATCTAGTTTAAGTGTCAGAAATGTAGAAAACATCTCAACAATATCTTAAAAAGAGTGGATGCACAGCACATTATGAAAACTGCTGAAATCTGCAGAATGGCATAACATAACAGGGAATGCATTATTAGAATTAGAAATTAGATTAGATTAGAATATATCACAAAAGTAACCATGAGTAGAGTGCAACATATGGCTAAATAGGCTATGCTTTATTTTCATTAATATAATATTCAACCCTGTTATCAAAATTGGGAACATGTCTAAATGATATACAAACACCTAATTTTTTTGTACATTTGAAGTAAACTAAAAAAAGAAAAAAAAGAAAAAAAATTGACAAAAATATCTGTCATAATGGGAAGCAGGGTCTCACATTTAAAGGTAGGCTACAATATGGTTTTTTTCTTTTCTTTTTTTTTTCTTTAAAAATAGCAAAAATCACTATATCTATGTTATATTTTTTTAGTTGTGTTCTTCCATTATCCCGACTGTTTCCAACAACTTTCAAACCAGGAGAAATTTGTAATTTAGTTCGAAGACACGGACCGTTTATTTCCGTTTTGTTGCCGTCAATGGCGTCATATCCGGCGTTCTCCCTGGTTTCCGCTCGTACTGCCATAGCAACCAGAGCCCTCTGATAGTAACCAAGGTGACAGACGTGGACCACTGTGTAGTTCGTAATGTCTATCTGCACGCTGTTGTTGTTTCGTTCAAACATTATGGACCATGGCAAGCAGACTTTGGATAAAAAAGGAGAACTAAACCGAGAATCAGTATCAGCGCTGTGTTTTCGAGATGCCTAGAGCTCCACGTCCGAGACTTCGACCGCTCCTACACTTTATTAAACAGGTGAGCACATTTACATAAAACTAATCAATGTTATATAGTTCAACAATGATAAAATGTCAGAATATGATCTGTATGTTATTCTAATGTTGATCTAGCTTACTGCTAGTCTCATACAGACAAACTATCACATAGAATAACATACATTTCAACACATTCAAATGCAGTTTAGTGTGATAAATATAATTTGTCTTATAAACTGACCTGTGAGTAGTAATTCTGCACTTGCGTGTAGTTCGGTAGAATGAAATGCCCATATTCCTTGTATATCCGCGGGACTCTATCGTGTGGAGCTGATAGCTGTCTCTTAGCAATCCCGACCTGCTTCATATCACAGTCATGATAAAAACATAGATGTATTTACTCATCCATAAACATTATTAGATCGGTCGGCTTGACGTTGACGACAAGATCCATAATTCTTAGCAAATGTTGCGTCATCAAACTACGCCTTTGTTATTGTAATAGGTTAGCGACCCCTAGTGGCGAAAAAATTACATATTGTACGTTTAACCTAAATGAAGCTGTCACTCAGTTTGGGACAAAATGTCTGTTTTTAGTTATTTAACTATCTTATTTTTAATAATTGTAACTTATATTGCCTATTAAAGACAAAAGTCTTGCAATGACCTGAGTAACAGAAAATTCATGGTCAATTTGAAAAGCATGTATAAAAGGATGTCCTTGTCTTCCTGCCGTGCTGTAAAGAGTCCAGATGAGGTTCAGTTGTGGAAACAGACATAACGTTGAGATTGACAGCATCAGTTTAAAGTGCCAAAACTGACATCTTGCAGATGAAATCACCAATCCAGCACTAACCAGCCGAGACGCCTGGACCAGCAAGGCTGTTTATGCTGGGCTTTCTGGCAGAGACGGTCGTCTTTTATACAACACAGACTCAGGTTAGCCTCGGGAAGAGCCAAACATCATCTTCTGTGTTTCCGGTGGGCATCGTGTGGAAAGCCTCGCGTCAAACACATGGAGACATGCGTTTACCCTGCATCTTACAGGCAACATTAATACTTCAAGAGTTTTTTCCTCTTACAGATCTTTTTATTAAGTTCTGAAAGACTATCAATGTTAACAGCATTAAAGGCTACCCTGCCTTTTCAGGTAGGTTTTTTCAAACAAAAAACAACATTCCAAATTTGTTTAAACTGTCTTTATATACCAATACATAATTAAAATGTAAGTACTCTGAAAAAGAGAGTATAAAAATCGAGTCTCTGTAGACCTTTTAATCTGCAATAAACACAGCTCATTATTTCCATTCACTCCACCCCTCCCTTCTGAGCTCCTTCCAAAGCCACGCCCCCAAAACACATGAACGCGCGACGCCAAACGCTCAGGCTCAGCTGGAAGACGCATTTATTTACTTACTTATTTATTTACCTGAGACGAGCAGAGAGGAGCGCAGTGCATGCAGTGACATCATGTCAGAATCACATGTAATAAAATACCTAACTTTATCACTATAAATATAAACAAATAAGATGGCTTTTAGTAGGCTACTCACTATCAAGCTAGCATATCGATACTGGTAAAGTTTAAAATATATTTTGTTTGATTCGGTAATGAGCTATATTTATAAGGCAAAGCTAAAAACAGGTTGCATTGATACACGTTTTTCCATTACCATCAGTTACACTGTGATGAAGGTGAATTTCGTGTAAGATTCATAATAGGCTATGGTGTTTTGCATGTAAGAGTTTCCATGATGAAAACATTGTTGACATTGTTGATGAGGACTAACGTTACACTCCGGAGACAAGCCTACCGCCAGGTCCGGGGTCGAGGGCGAAGCAGAGGAGGTCGTTCAAGAGTGCGGGCAACCAGGGTCTCAGGAAGTAGTTTTTGCCTTCGCTGACTGCATGGTGCTTTGAATTTTGAATGCTCTTTCTCTGCCATAGTTTTACTCTTCGTAGGTTCCGCTCCTCTCTTGCACTCCTCAAATCAAACGGGTGCGCGCATATGGGCAGATCTTGTAGCAACAGTGGTGGTAGCCATGGTTGCGAGAGTGAGTGACAGTCGCCCAAACCAATCAATTGTTTCGTCCCGGATGGAAATAATGAGCTGTGTTTATTGCAGATTAAAAGGTCTACAGTCACTCGATTTTTATACTCTCTTTTTCAGAGCACTTACATTTTAATTATGTATTGGTATATAAAGACAGTTTAAACAAATTTGAAAAATTTTTTCAAACCTACCTACCCTACCTTTAAGTGAATTAGTTTTAGTCCTTGCTGTGTTTGAAATGCTAATGCCTCTCCTAAAATATAATGTGGATGTCAGAAAGTCAAGACTTTGTGTGCTGGTTTTCAGTCAAGGTTTAACACACATACAATCATGGCTGAATAGAAATGTTGGATTAAAAAACGGGACGGGATATTTCTGACATTCATTTGCAGCTGTAATACAGTGGTCAGGGTCAAAGAACATCCGCACGGCCTGAATTACATCTGCATTAATAAACCCGCTTGGCTCTGTTGAAAACAAGCTCTCAGACATTAAATAATGCAGTGATAATAAAGACGTCATTCTTTATTATTCCTCATAACTGATCTCAGATGGTGTGCACAATTGCTGCTTCAACATCACGGCTCCTGATGAAGGAACGCATGGATAATTGCAGGCCAGGAGTGAGACCCGAATGAAAGAGAGTCCAGACGGTCCATCAGCCCGACAGAGCAGAATAATCAAGGTCTTTGACTCTCCTGACCAGCGCATCTTGAGATCCAATGCAAAGTCTTATCAAAGGGAATGTTTTATGGACATCTGACTTTTAGCCCCCCAAAAATAATGAATGCATTTGATCCGACATGAAAGAGACAGAAGACCAGCTCTTCTGCAGGAGAACCGCAGACAGATGATTAATAATCAAATTAAAGACGGATTTTTCCCGCCCCACCATCCAAAGCTGGATAACACAAAGCAGTCAAAGTCAATGACGTCTTATCAAGACCTATAGATTCTTTTATATGCTTTTTTGAATGGAATAATTATGGTTAAAATATAACTATATGCATATTTATTAATTTAATATGCCTAAATAATGATTTACTATTAAATTATATTTGTCATTTTTAATGTGAAGGAAGTGTGTATCGTGCTGGTACAGAGCTAAAACTATTAAAAAATATTCATACCTTTAAGAGGCCATATGACGCCCTTGATGTTGTTTTTAATCTCTACTAGAACGGCTTGAATGTTGATTATTTTCCTCATATTCTCCATTGTTGCAGCTCCTCTCTTCCCAGTCTGTCAGTAACGCGAGAGAATGTCTAATATGGTGAGAACTTCCACTCTCCGTAAACTTCCGGCTTCTGAACTGGTTGCAGTTCCACTCTGGCTCCACATGAGGGCGCTCACAGGACGAGTGCAGAATGAATGGAGGTCTATGGCGCTATACCCCTCTAAATCCACTTTTCTCAGGATATATTTTTTTGTCTAGTAATTTGAATGTTGTATTCGAAAGGAGATGCAAAGAAATTACACATTGCTGGGTGTTAGATTTTTTAGAGTCACTTATTTGCTTTAAAAAAGTCTTTTGAAATGTCAATGACGTCATACACATCGTACGACCCGAGATACTGCTTTACGGCAATCCTTCGGTCACTTTTGTGCTTTCGCGCTCTGCACTTTCTTTTCTCTTGAGGCATCGACAACACAGCTGACACAGGTAAACACACAACACAGCTGACACAGGTAAACACACAACACAGCTGACACAGGTAAACACACAACACAGCTGACTCAGGGAAACACACAACACAGCTGACACAGGGAAACACACAACACAGCTGACACAGGGAAACACACAACACAGCTGACACAGGTAAACACACAACACAGCTGACACAGGTAAACACACAACACAGCTGACACAGGTAACTACACAACACAGCTGACACAGGGAAACACACAACACAGCTGACACAGGGAAACACACAACACAGCTGACACAGGTAAACACACAACACAGCTGACACAGGTAAACACACAACACAGCTGACACAGGTAACTACACAACACAGCTGACACAGGGAAACACACAACACAGCTGACACAGGGAAACACACAACACAGCTGACACAGGGAAACACACAACACAGCTGACACAGGTAAACACACAACACAGCTGACACAGGGAAACACACAACACAGCTGACACAGGTAAACACACAACACAGCTGACACAGGTAAACACACAACACAGCTGACACAGGTAAACACACAACACAGCTGACACAGGTAAACACAAAACACAGCTGACACAGGGAAACACAACACAGCTGACACAGGTAAACACACAACACAGCTGACACAGAGAAACACACAACACAGCTGACACAGGTAAACACACAACACAGCTGACACAGGGAAACACACAACACACCTGACACAGGGAAACACACAACACAGCTGACACAGGTAAATACACAACACAGCTGACACAGGTAACTACACAACACATCTGACACAGGTAACTGGGTGGTGGTGGCGCAGTGGATAAGACACATGCCTTTGGTGTGAGAGACCCGGGTTCGAATCCACTGTGAGACACCAATGTGTCCCTGAGCAAGACACTTAACCCCTAGTTGCTCCAGAGGCGTGCGACCTCTGACATATATAGCAATTGTAAGTCGCTCTGGATAAAAGCGTCAGCTAAATGAATAAATGTAAATGTAAATGTAAACTACACAACACAGCTGACACAGGGAAACACACAACACAGCTGACACAGGTAACTACACAACACAGCTGACACAGGGAAACACAACACAGCTGACACAGGTAAACACACAACACAGCTGACACAGGTAAACACACAACACAGCTGACACAGGGAAACACACAACACAGCTGACACAGGGAAACACACAACACAGCTGACACAGGTAAATACACAACACAGCTGACACAGGGAAATACACAACACAGCTGACACAGGTAACTACACAAAGGAGCTGACACAGGTAAACACACAACACAGCTGACACAGGGAAACACACAACACAGCTGACACAGGTAACTACACAACACAGCTGACACAGGTAAACACACAACACAGCTGACACAGGGAAACAGACAACACAGCTGACACAGGGAAACACACAACACAGCTGACACAGGGAAACACACAACACAGCTGACACAGGTAAACACACAACACAGCTGACATAGGTAAACACACAACACAGCTGACACAGCTGACACAGGTAAATACACAACACAGCTCACACAGGTAAACACACAACACTGCTGACACAGGTAAATACACAACACAGCTGACACAGGTAAATACACAACACAGCTGACACAGGGAAATACACAACAACACAGCTGATACAAGTAAACACACAACACAGCTGACACAGGTAAACACATAACACAGCTGACACAGGGAAATACACAACACAGCTGACACAGGGAAATACACAACACAGCTGACACAGGGAAATACACAACACAGCTGACACGGGTAAACACACAACACAGCTGACACGGGTAAACACACAACACAGCTGACACGGGTAAACACACAACACAGCTGACACAGGTAACTACACAACACAGCTGACACAGGTAAACACACAACACAGCTGACACAGGTAACTACACAATACAGCTGACACAGGTAACTACACAACAACTAACTACACAACACAGCTGACACAGGTAACTACACAACAGAGCTGACACAGGTAAACACACAACACAGCTGACACAGGTAAACACACAACACAGCTGACACAGGTAAATACACAACACAGCTGACACAGGTAAACACACAACACAGCTGACACAGGTAAACACACAACACAGCTGACACAGGTAAACACACAACACAGCTGACACAGGTAACTACACAACACAGCTGACACAGGTAAACACACAACACAGCTGACACAGGTAAACACACAACACAGCTGACACAGGTAAACACACAACACAGCTGACACAGGTAAATACACAACACAGCTGACACAGGTAACTACACAACACAGCTGACACAGGTAAACACACAACACAGCTGACACAGGTAAATACACAACACAGCTGACACAGTTAACTACACAACACAGCTGACACAGGGAAACACAACACAGCTGACACAGGGAAATACACAACAACACAGCTGACACAGGTAAACACACAACACAGCTGACACAGGTAACTACACAACACAGCTGACACAGGTAACTACACAACACAGCTGACACAGGTAAACACTAGGGCTGGAGCCGAACCCGAATACGGTATTCGGAAAGGCACAAATAATGTGTTTTTTACGAATACTTATTTCGAACAAATACTTTAAAAAATATTTGTATTCGGGAACAAGAAAAACTTTATATCAAAAAGCTGCGTTTCCTGACCGGCGGTGCTCCTGATGTGGTGGCTGTAAATCCACTTGTTGATAAGAAAGGAGGAAAGAGCCACAAATGGAAATATTTTGGATTAGGCTAATGTCACGTTGTCATACGGGGCCGTTCACATAGCGCGTTTTTTGCGCGTGCAGATTTCAAATGAGCGGCGCGGTTGCATAGCAACGACAGACGCCACGAGAGAGCAAGCGCTTGTGGAAAGGAGAAAGCGGTGCGAACTGCGCTCTCCATGATGACGAGGAAGTATCAGCAAATAATTAATTGATTTATAGCCCTTGCATTAGCTTTATATTTATGGAGATGAGAAATGAAATAAAAAGCCGTCATTATGTCATTAATATCAGTCCGTCAGAAAAGCAGTTCTAGGCTTATTCTTGGCTGGATAACTCTTAGCAGGTTTAAAAAGCCCTTTTAAAATGAAATATGAATGCAGTTTTGGATCAAATAAAAGTACAGTCAAGTCAAATAAAACACGTTTTATCTCCTGTATAGTTTGTTAACACTACAATAAGATAGATACCATTCATTAACATTGCTTAATGCGTTATCTAACATCAACACAATGAGTGAACAATATATTTTTACAACATTAATTAATGTTTGTGAATGTTATTTAATACAAACACTTGATTGGTCATGTTTGTTCACTTCATTCATTGTGCATTAAATAATGTTAAGCTAAATAATGTTAACTTTTGATTTTAAAAATGTATTTTTAAATTAACCCCAAGGAGAATAATTGCGACAGTATATAACTATTGTTTATTGTTAGGTCATTTTATCTAATGTTATCTAACAAATGGAATCTTATTGTAAAGTGTTTTTAATACTACAGTTCCCATCTTTGTAACCGTGATATACACTTTAATATATGTAAATTTAATCTAAATTAAGCTTTGGTACCGAAATTGGTACCGAGAACCGTGGATTTTCACTGGTATTGGTACCGAATACTGAAATTTTGGTACCGTGACAACACTAGTAGCTCTGTTAGCTCGGTAATTTAGACAAGGCTGTTGACAGAGTAACGTTAACGTAGGTAATGGCTGTTATGTTATTTTCTTTTCAATGACATTCGTTGTTACATGTTCATTGCTGGATTTATGGAAAAACATCAACCAATATTGCATATCCATAATTATTATAATGGATATAATTAAAGAATACTTACACTATAACGTAAATTAGAAGTGTAACGCAAAAAAAATAGATTTTTACACCTATTTAGAATTTTACTCGAATACAAATACAAATACAAATACAAATACTTTTCCCCCCTCAACAAATACAAATACAGATACAAATACCGGCTGCTTTGCACACCCCTAGTAAACACACAACACAGCTGACACGGGTAAATACACAACACAGCTGACACAGGTAAATACACAACACAGCTGACACAGGTAAACACACAACACAGCTGACACAGGGAAACACACAACACAGCTGACACAGGTAAACACACAACACAGCCGACACAGGTAAACACACAACACAGCTGACACAGGTAAACACACAACACAGCTGACACAGGTAAACACACAACACAGCCGACACAGGTAAACACACAACACAGCCGACACAGGTAAACACACAACACAGCTGACACAGGGAAACACACAACACAGCTGACACAGGTAAACACACAACACAGCTGACACAGGGAAACACACAACACAGCTGACACAGGGAAACACACAACACAGCTGACACGGGTAAACACACAACACAGCTGACACAGGTAAACACACAACACAGCTGACACAGGGAAACACACAACACAGCTGACACAGGGAAACACACAACACAGCTGACACAGGGAAACACACAACACAGCTGACACAGGGAAACACACAACACAGCTGACACAGGGAAACACACAACACAGCTGACACAGGTAAACACACAACACAGCTGACACCAGTAAATACACAACACAGCTGACACGGGTAAACACACAACACAGCTGACACAGGTAAACACACAACACAGCTGACACAGGTAAACACACAACACAGCTGACACAGGTAAACACACAACACAGCTGACACGGGTAAACACACAACACAGCTGACACCAGTAAATACACAACACAGCTGACACGGGTAAACACACAACACAGCTGACACGGGTAAATACACAACACAGCTGACACGGGTAAATACACAACACAGCTGACACAGGTAACTACACAACACAGCTGACACAGGGAAACACACAACACAGCTGACACAGGTAACTACACAACACAGCTGACACAGGGAAATACACATGCTAGAAGAGTTTTTGTTTTGTTGTTTTAAAAGACCACGCCGAAAATACACACACACACACACACACACACACACGATGCCATCAAGCGGTATCTCTGGTCGTAATCAGTCCTTCACTGATCCAATCAGCGTTCATTAGCAGAATGCTAGCGTGTTATGGGCAACAACAACTCAACCTGTAAGAAATCGAAAGGACATAAGTACTCGTTCATTCAACTTTTGACCTATAACCCATGTTGAACTTGCAAAACCTACAATCAAATCTGAGATTTCTCAACGCCAATCGGGTGAAAGAGACAAATTTAGCCGTCTAGCCCATTCATTTTGCACTCATGGGCGATCGCCCCCAGTGGAACTCTGGTGGAACTACAACCAAAATTCGGTACAATAGGACTTAATAGGGAGTGGCCAGGCTTTCCGTAGACGGGCTCTGGTAACGCTCCGTTTACTTCCTGTCTCTATGAAGCCCCTCCTTCTGAAAAGCACACTGTGCTCTGATTGGTCGGCTGGAGCAGTGTGTTGTGATTGGTCGAGCGCTTCGAGTGTGTTTGGGAAATGTCCCGCCCCTTACCATAACCGCCAGTTTAACCGCCACTACTAAATAACTCAACCAGGCCCCGCCCCTTTATTCTGCTAATTAATTATTATAATGAGGAATATTGTGACGTGTTCAATGGAGGCCTTTCAGGAGTTCAGAAACACTGACACTGATATACAGAAGGACTGGAGGTTTGGCAGAGTCACTGAATAAGCATTTATTTTCATGTAAACAGCTTTAGTTGATGTATTCTAGAGGTTACTGCCCTAGACTGTGACATGTATCCACTGCAAGAAAAGGTGCAAAGAAACTTTGTGTCTATTACAACACTGCCAGAGCAGAAGAAGTGAATAGCATTGTTATTTGAATATATTTTACTTTCAGTGCTGTCATGAAAACCCCTGATTATATGCTGCAGTTTATAGAAGCATTATATATGAAAGCACTTTTCAAGCCAGATCTAGACTGAATTACTTTTTTTGCTGAATACAGTTCCAGCTTTCGAAAAAAAATGCTATTATCTCAAAATATTTCAATATCTCATAATACCACGGCTAACACTGCAGTAAAGCTCAAACCTGCATCATATTCATTAGCTGAAAGCCATTAACCAGGAACTCTCTGAGCTTGAACAGTTCGACCGCATGTGTATGTGTATTCAGCACAGTTCTTTCTTATGTCTACATTGTTACCTGATTTCCATAATTCATGATGAATAACACAGATAATGTGCAAATACCAAAAAAAAGCACACATTATTTACTGTAAATTAGTATGACAGGCACAAAAGAAATGTCATCAAAGCATGTATTATGTTCACTTTATGCTGAACCATTGCCATCAGTGATTTTTTTTTTTTTTTTAAGAAGAAAATTAAACTTCAGAGAAGAAGGGACTCCAGGGGAAGATGGTCCTTGGAGCAGAAACTGGGAGAAGAGAATGAACATCATGTTAATGAGGTTAAAATGAAGCAGCAGGCAAAATTGTACAGTAATAGAAAAGCATTTGGCTGAAAAAAGTGACAAATCGCTTCTTTGTTGATGTTTCCATGAAGAACATTTATCATCCATGAAATCTTTCCATTGGAAAAAAGTGTATTTATCCTGCAAAGAAGGTTCTTTAGGAGATTATTAAAATGTCCTAAAAAAAATTATTTTAAGAAATGATCGCTTTATTTGGGGAATTTAAAATGGTTCTTCTATGGCATTTCTGTGAAAAAAAAAATAAAAAATAAAAAATACTTTTTAAGAGTGTATTTGGCTTTTTTTGTTCATAGACAAACTGTAATGGTTTTTATCCCACGGTAAAAAAAAAAATTATTCTCTTCTTACAGCTACAAGTATTTATTTATTTAATTTTTTTTTGAAAATGTCGATGTTTATTCCAACCATCCGGACATTAGACGGCGGATTCATGCATTAATGCAGGTAGTGCACAGTATTTGATTCTGCCCTCTCTCTGTGGCATTGAATCATTCTAGCATGTCGGCTCGCATCAGAGTAGTTGTCATAAATTATTGAAAGTGAAGGCTCGTGTAAACCATGCAACACGTTCCCTCGCAGGGCCCTCATCAGAAACACGCGTCACACCCGTGATAGAGACACAGCTCAGATTATGTATGCCGAGCGCCCGTGAGGATTCGAGTCCTTCCCACCAAGCAATTACGCTGTGGAAGTTTGGCTGGAGTACTTAACAGGACCATGAGGGAATATGTGTGTGGAATATGGGACAAACACGAGCACTGAGGGAGAAGCTCAACCAATAGCACAGATGGCATAAAGTGTGAGTGTGGGGTGCTTCACCTCTTTAGAAGGATCGAGAGCAATTACCAGAAGAGTTGAGAGCGTGTTAGGAACTACATTAAAATACTGAGGGCCCTATCTTACACCCGGAGCAATGCAGCGGCAAGCGCGACGCAAGTGCTTTTTGCTAGTTTCAGTCCGACGCACTTTTCATTTTCACGTCCTGATCCACGTTGTTTAAATAGCAAATGCATTTGCGCCCATGGGCTGCTGGTCTGAGAACCAGGTGTGTTCTGGCGCATTGATGGAGCGTTGCTATTTTGAGGCAACAGAAAAAGACACTCTGCTTATCACACACACACACTCTGCTTATTACACACACACTCTGCTTATCACACACACAGGGACGCACAGCAACACAAACATGCCAAATATTGAAAATAAAAGGATTACAATGTAAAAGATTATTATTGTGTACATAAAGATATGGTGAATCCGGCTTGTGTCATAGATGGTCTGCTTGTGCACTTTTACACACACACACACTCACACACACACAGCTTTTACCTTGCGCACGTGCAGATCCGTTTGCGCTCTGGAGAAGCGTTCGGTCTTTCCACTATCAAAGTCCGTCATGTAAATAGCGAATCCGCCATAGCACGAGCGCAACTGGCATTTAAAGGGAATGGGTGATGAGACTCTGATTGGTTTAACACACGTAAATCCCAAAACACACCCATTACTCATTAAAGGTAGGGTAGGTAATCCTGTTCAGAAACACTTTTTTTTATACTGGGTGAAATGGTCCTTCCATCCTGATAGTAGTCAATACATTATGTGTTTAGAAAAAGGAATGAAAAAAATCAGACCTCTGTAGCAGCTGCAGGACAGTAAAAACTCTGACCAATCACTGCCATTCGGTGCGAATGTAAAGAACCAATCAGATGCCTTCATGTCTCGTGCCCGCCCCGAGCCCCACTGCGCGCGCTGCCCGGCGTGCACTCATCACATGTCACCGTTCCCGGAAATATTCAGCTCAAAGCACCTGCATATGCAGTCAGCGAAGGCAAACAAGGCAAAAACTACTTCCTCGGACCCTGCCCGCGCTCTTGAACGACCTCCTCTGCTTCGCCCTCAACCCCGGACCTGTCCTCGAGCCGACGATGCGGTACTTGTCTCCGGACTCGGAGTGTACGTTAGTCTTCATTAGAGTCAACAATGTTTTCATCATGGAAACTCTTACATGCAAAACACCGTATATGTTATGAATCTTACACGAAATTCACCTTCATCACAGTGTAACTGATGGTAATGGAAAAACGTGTATCAATGCAACCTGTTTTTAGTTTTGCCTTATAAATATAGCTCGTTACCGAATGAAACTTTACCATTATCGATATGCTAGCTTGATAGTGAGTACTAAATGAAATCTTATTTGTTTATATTCATCGTGATAAAGTTAGGTATTTAATTACATGTGATTCTGACATGATGTCACTGTATGTACTGCGCTCCTTCCTCTCCACTCGTCTCAGGTAATAAATGCGTCTTGTTCCAGCCTGAGCGTTTGGCGTCGCGCGTTCATGTGTTTTGGGGGCGTGGCTTTGGAAGGAGCTCAGAAGGGAGGGGGTGGAGTGAATGGAAATAATGAGCTGTGTTTATTGCAGATTAAAAGGTCTACAGTCACTCGATTTTTATATTTTCTTTTTCAGAGTACTTACATTTTAATTATGTATTGGTATATAAAGACAGTTTAAACAAATTTGGAATGTTTTTTTTTTAGAAAAATGATCACCTACCCTACCTTTAAGAGAATAGAGACGACCCTTTTAGACCATGTGCCTGGCACGCCGAACATTTTCCCCATCGTTAAACTAGCAAAAGTGGATTCGGACACGGCCTATGTGAACTTGCACCTTTTGCGCTTTAGACCATTTACTTAGACCGTTAAAATAGGGCCCTGAGTCTGTTTTAGAAGTGGTGGGGAAGTGGTGGGTCACATTAGCCGCATTATCATTACCCTTCAAATTGCGCAAATTGAAATTGGGAATTGAAAATATGCCCATGGAAACAATTTCGCAAAAACTCCCATATATCGCAAAAAGTTTTTCCGCTCGCATGAGGGGTTTTTCAGGCAATTCGAAGAAGGAATATTTTGCAAAACTGCAATGGAAACAGTTTTTTCTGCATTTACAGGTCAGGTCACCTGACGTACGTAACAGTCGATCATTCTTTACAGATGACGTGGTGTGTTTGGACAGAAGACGAGACAGATTTCTTCATTACACTCATAAAAGACAAAAGAATGCGGGAATACTGGATTATAAACAACAAAGAAATGCCACAATCAAGACCTCGAAGCAGAACTGAGGGAGAAACTCCCAGAAACTCCTCATATGAGCCGCTCCCAAGTATAAGAGGCTTTCCTTGCCATTAATGCTTGAAAAACACACATACGTCTCCTTCCATTAATAATACTGGCCAGTGCGGCGGCTGGGATATATGTAAACCTGGAATGATTATCACGAGAGGGAAAAAATGACGTTTCAGTCGCAAAACATCAGTTAATGGAAACACAGTCATTTCGCAATAGTAGTTCGACATTTAGAAAATATTGCAAAAGTTTTGTGCAAATCTGTAATAAAAACAGACTGCAATAATGTGATTCTTTCCAATAAACAGAGTAAGGACTCAATCGCAAGATGTTTACATGACATAATTAAACCTCTTTTTACATGCCTGTTTATTGTGATTAAAATCAACATTCGCCACATATTTTACTAATGTTATGGTTACTACAATTATGAGCTTAATCACATACATTTATTTGAAATATTGTGTTTACATGAGGTAAAGGTTAATTGCAATATTACTTAAATCTTATTATGAGGGTGCATGTAAACACAGTCATTGAATAATTTACTCGACTGGATTGTTATGAACAGTGTAAGTTACTCATGCTGCTTTATATATCGTAAACTGACATTTGTTAATATATATATATATATATATATTAAATTTGTGATCATGAACACATTGGTTTGTAGTGCAAACAGTTTTTCTGTTTACTGAACTTTGCTATTCTAGTTATTTGCCTGTATTGGATAATGAACCGGAAGTCTCGAAAATATCTTACGTCCGCGTCCGTTGCCAAATGAAGTGGATAAAAGCGATATCATGCTGTTGCTTTTAGTGAAGGGAGAAACGAAGCCTTTCGAAACGTTTTTGATTCACTTTTCCGAAGCACTGAAAACGCCTGCTGGTCAGAACAGTGTAAATGCAGCAGAAACTCCCCAAACATGCATAAAAACACCCTTTACAAACCAACTGTAATTGTTTTTATTGAAGATGTAATGTATTAAATGCAAATAAAACATGCAGGAATTGTCTTTATAATATGAGTTATTTTATTCATTTGTAAGGTTTTGTTTGTCTTATGTATAGCTTGGTTAATCAGACCTTTAGCTACAACTCTTTTTATTTTATATCAGTCCCTCCAGAAAAACGTGATTATGCAATCGCATAATTCAATGCAAAATCAGCCAAAGTCCGCATTTTTTCAAATAAGCCGCACTTTCGCCGCATAAATTGCCGATTTCCGCGTGCAAAATATGCAGGGCTTGCATGATTTCATAATCCCCGCATTTTCGTTGCAAAAAAAGTCACATATATCTTAGCAGAAAGTTGAAAAATGTTGCGTTTACTTCACACAAGAGCAGCCATTTTCCCCTGTTGCCATGGGAACGTTATGAAGTGATGTTATTACAGTTGTAAGTATATTAGTAGTATGTAAATTTACGTTACAGTAAGAGATTGCACTTTGTGCATTGGAAGCACTTATTCTAACAGAAGATGTCTGTTGTGTATAGCTCTGTAAAACAGGAAACACACATTTTTATTTTTTTTTATTTTATTTATTCATTTTTACAGAAGTTGTAGCATATTCCTTTTGTAAAGCTACAGAACTTGTTTGACTCATCAATGTTTTGTAAGATTGAGCCATGTGTTTATTAAGGTCTGAAATAAAACAAGATGAGAACTTAAATATTCCCAGCACTTATGCTTGCTTATCATAGGAAGTAATAAGAAATGACTCTTTACATTAAGGTAGTAGCCTAGTGAGAACAGGGTGTTGGGGGAATCACTTTTCCGCAGTTTTTGCAAGTTCCCGCAATTTTTGCAAGTTCCCGCAATTTCATCGCATAAAATTGCATAAATATCCTGCTTTTTCCATCGCATTTTAAAGGAAAACGTGCCGCATAATCAAGGATTTTTGCCCACAACAATCACAAAAAA
Source organism: Leuciscus leuciscus (assembly GCF_965113295.1). Lineage (NCBI taxonomy): Eukaryota > Metazoa > Chordata > Actinopteri > Cypriniformes > Leuciscidae > Leuciscus > Leuciscus leuciscus. Next base: position 1,263,661 of record NC_138735.1, on the reverse strand, counting down.
ACCTGCATTTTTCTGGAAGGACTGAAATAAACGAGTCATTAAATGTCTACAGATGTATAACATTGACCTGAGATTAGGTGTTATATATAGGCGTTCAGAGAGAAGATCGCCCTCTAACGATGGACGATGGAAATTGTGAAACGTTTCGAAACAGTTATGACGTATTAAAGCCTTGTTTACTGAAATCATGTGACTTCGGCAGTTTGATAAGTTTGACATCGTAATTACACGTGACGTTCCACTCGTGATGTTCTATAATTATGTGTTTTTATGGCAACTCTATCGATGACTAAATGAATCTGCGCCGGTCAGGTTGTACAGTGCTCACAAGTAGGAGCTCTCAGGAAATTCCCAGGTTACAAGTTGTAATTACGAGTTCTATGAACACATGAATGCTTTTTAAAAAGGTGGAAACTCATAATTACGGTAACTGCGACATGGCGTGAATGCACCGACTGCTGTGAAACAAGTGATTCGCAAAAGTTTCGAATCTTCACAAAGCTTGTTAACATGAAATAAAGCAATGCAAAAGCAGTGGACTGTTGTTTTAACGACTCCTCGCTGAAGAGCTGTGATATTATAATTAAGGACGATCACATTAATAGTATTTTGAAACACATTCGCTCTGTGACTTCAGCCCGGGTGATGGACGAGTCCACCTCTGAGCCCTCAGCCTCTGCTTCCTCAATGGAAGACGTGACGGCGGGATTGAGGAGATCCTCGAAGTATTCCTTCCACCGTCCAACGACATCCCCAGTTGAGGTCAACAGCTCCCCACCTCTACTGTAGACAGCGTTGGTAGGGCACTGCTTCCCTCTCCTGAGGCGCCGGACGGTTTGCCAGAATCTCTTCGAGGCCAGCCGATAGTCCTTCTCCATGGCCTCACCGAACTCCTCCCAGGCCCGAGTTTTTGCCTCCACAACCACCCGGGCTGCAGTTCGCTTGGCCTGCCGGTACCTGTCAGCTGCCTCAGATGTCCCACAAGCCAACCAGGCCCGATAGGACTCCTTCTTCAGCTTGACGGCATCCCTTACTTCCGGTGTCCACCGGGTTCGGGGATTGCCGCCTCGACAGGCACCGGAGACCTTACGGCCACAGCTCCGAGCGGCCGCTTCGACAATGGAGGTGGAGAACATGGTCCACTCGGACTCAATATCTCCAACCTCCCTCGGGATCCGGTCGAAGCTCCGCCAAGCTCCGCTAGTCAAGAAACTCCTCGGTGGCAAGGCACCGGGGGTGGATGAGATCCGCCCTGAGTACCTCAAGTCTCTGGATGCTGTGGGGCTGTCTTGGCTGACACGCCTCTGCAGCATCGCGTGGCGGTCAGGGACAGTGCCTCTGGGATGGCAGACCGGGGTGGTGGTCCCTCTTTTTAAGAAGGGGGACCGGAGGGTGTGTTCCAACTACAGGGGGATCACACTTCTCAGCCTCCCTGGGAAAGTCTATGCCAGGGTACTGGAGAGGAGAATACGGCCGATAGTAGAACCTCGGATTCAGGAGGAACAGTGTGATTTTCGTCCGGGCCGTGGAACACTAGACCAGCTCTATACCCTCTACAGGTTGCTGGAGGGTTCATGGGAGTTTGCCCAACCAATCCACATGTGCTTTGTGGATTTGGAGAAGGCATTCGACTGTGTCCCTCGCGGCAACCTGTGGAGGGTGCTCCGGGAGTATGGGGTCTGGGGTCCTTTGCTAAGGGCTGTCCGGTCCCTGTACGACCGAAGCAGGAGCTTGGTTCGCATTGCCGGCAGTAAGGCAGACTTGTTCCCGGTGCATGTTGGACTCCGGCAGGGCTGCCCTTTGTCGCCGGTTCTGTTCATAATTTTTATGGACAGAATTTCTAGGCGCAGCCAGGGGCTGGAGGGTGTCAGGTTTGGTGACGACACGATTTCATCTCTGCTCTTTGCGGATGATGTTGTCGTGTTGGCCTCATCAGACCAGGACCTTCAGCATGCACTGGGACGGTTTGCAGCCGAGTGTGAAGCGGCTGGGATGAGAATCAGCACCTCCAAATCCGAGGACATGGTCCTCAGTCGGAAAAGGGTGGCTTGCCCACTTCAGGTTGGTGGAGAGTTCCTGCCTCAAGTGGAGGAGTTTAAGTATCTTGGGGTTTTGTTCACGAGTGAGGGAAGGATGGAACGGGAGATTGACAGACAGATCGGTGCAGCTTCTGCAGTAATGCGGTCGATGTACCGGTCTGTCGTGGTGAAGAAAGAGCTGAGCCGCAAGGCGAAGCTCTCGATTTACCGGTCAATCTACGTTCCTACTCTCACCTATGGTCATGAGCTTTGGGTCATGACCGAAAGGACAAGATCCCGGATACAGGCGGCCGAAATGAGCTTTCTCCGCAGGGTGACTGGGCGATCCCTTAGAGATAGGGTGAGCAGCTCGGTCACTCGGGAGGAGCTCAGAGTAGAGCCGCTGCTCCTCTACATCGAGAGGGGTCAGCTGAGGTGGCTCGGGCATCTGTTCCGGATGCCTCCTGGACGCCTTCCCGGGAAGGTGTTCCGGGCGCGTCCCACTGGGAGGAGACCCCGGGGAAGACCTAGGACACGCTGGAGAGACTATGTCTCCCGGCTGGCCTGGGAACGCCTCGGTGTCCCCCCGGAAGAGCTGGAGGAAGTGTCTAGGGAGAGGGAAGTCTGGGCATCTCTGCTTAGACTGCTGCCCCCGCGACCCGGCCCCGGATAAGCGGAAGAAGATGGATGGATGGATGGATGGATGGACATTCGCTCTGTATCTCCCACTGAGAATAGTTTTAGCATAAATTAAGTCATTATGTGTGCAGTGCCTTGTGTTCGTGTTAAAAATTAGTAGCGAAGTTAAATTGCAAATGAGCTGGTGAATACCGTTCATCTCAAAGAGGGAATGCCTGGGTTATTCTGTTTCAACAAAGAAGGAAATATTCTACTTTCTAGAATATCATTCTACCTTTGTATTTTAGGTTCTCATGAATTTGTAATAGCTAAATATTGTTAAGGATTTCATTTTCCTACAATATATTTCAGAGGTCAATCCAACAGAAACATTTAACCTGTGATAATAATCACTACAAGGAAAAAATGCCAAAACAACCAGCCAAATGACAATTAACGAGACATGATTAATAGTTCTCCTGTCCTTGATTTAATAAAGCTCCAAAACCACAAAAAGCATAAATGCATGTGTGTAAAGTAGCCTGTATGATTTGAGCACTTCAGTATATGTTCAGAGTCATAGATTTGTGTGAGAAAATGTGTCATTATAGAATTCTAGTGTTTTATTATTTATTTTTAGGCATAGTGTTGGGCTGAGTGAATATGGGCAGTTTCCTTTTATCATTGATGATGTTGAAAGCTAAAGTGATTGTAACTTTCCTTATCTAAACGTCCAGGTTAAATCCTACGTTTTCCTATCAGTTCTAAGAAAGAATAAGAGGTTAAAGAATAACAACAACTTTAATTAATTGGAGTCAGATTCATTGTTATGGACTGAATTATGTAAATAACTGAATTATGCATGTCATCCCATTATTGGTTTAGAACAGCAGCGAAAGCTTCCAGTCTTATACAATATTATTCAGTCTCATGCATTTCCTTTCCATTTTTTCATCCTTCCTTTAAATCCCAGCTCGATGCTGACTTGCAAAAGGCTCTCTTCTTCCCACACCTCTTGCGGAGAGTGTTAACCTGTGCCCTCGCATGCATGGATGGCTTAAACGGCGTTCCCTACTGAGTGTCCGACTCGGGCACGACACACACTTGAGCCCTGAGGTTTACTTTTAAATGTGGGATTCCAGCTCACACATTAGAGGAATGTCAGGCCTGAACAAACACATTAGCGTCACAGCAGAATCTCTCCTCTTCCTCCTCCTCCTCCTCCTCCTCTTCCTCTTCCTCACACCACTTTCAGTCACACTGACGTTACAGAGGCAGTTTCTAACAGAAGATGGTATGAGTGATCATGACAAGTAAATGGCTTTAGGGATCATGGACAGTCAGCTGATCATAATCACCATATAAACCCTCTCAGAGATACAGCGCTGATATGAAATATGAACAGTAAATACTTACAGCTACAACTAGAATACAGAGAAAACAATCAGCCCAGCAATAAAATGAAGAAAATTAAATGAATATTGATTACTAATAAATTATTGGGACTATTGGTTATTTATAAGTTATAAATAAATTAAGCATATATATATATATATATATATATAATTTTTAATTTAGCTACATTTTCTTTGTTTTTTTTAGATAGCTATTTAGCTATAATCTATTGTCTTCCTCTATTTTAAGATATTTTTATCTCTTATCAGTGTATTCTTCTTCTAGTGTCAGACCATGTGTTTGTATTTTTGCTTTAACCGGAGACTTCCAGTCATCTCATAAAAAGGTTCCTGCTAACCAATAATTGGTCAGACCGCCTGTCAATCAAACTCACGACGAAGGGTGAATTACCGGGTGAACTGTTAAATAAGTGTACGAGTATTCTGGCCCACTTCCTTAAGTACACTAATAATGCTGAACAAGAGTATTCTATATTTACCAGCAAATTAAAAATGACTCTCTTAATTAATTAATTACCACTCACATGTGAGATGCATTTTTACTATTTAGTTCCCTTAAATTAGGCCCGCAGCTTTCTCTCTCTCTCTCTGCTGGTTTTTAGATGCGTTCTTTTACTGGGATATACTAACTAGACTAGAGCATTGGATCATAACAGACAAGAACTGATCCAATCACTACAGCCGTAAATATCATGTGATCACTCTATAGAAATCTAAGTATCAGGGAGGGAACATTTCCACAGCATGAAAATCTTACGGATTAATGAATGAAGCGCTCGTTTTAAAATATTCCTGTTCTACTGACATTTGTTATGACATCCAAACATTACAATACTCATGATAACTTTCTTTAACTCTACATTAAGTGAATCCACTTCACCAAATAACTAATCTTCCACAGCGACGCCATAGAAATATATAGAGCTAACAAGGACAATATTATAAAGATGAATGAGAACTTGTTTCTCTGGCACATAAGGTCTAATATTATTCTTTAAAAAATAATAAAATAAAATAAATGAATGGTCACTGGTGAAAAATATACACTTTTTTTTTTTTTGCTGCTCGCAATAAATAAATAAATAAATAAATAATTAAATATAAATAACTCTTACACCAATTATTGGTGTTGTACCTGTACAATGAGAATAATAAAGTGATTGTGTGTGTAATGGTGTAGTTTTAGCCTCTGCCAGCAGGGGTGGTGACACGCTCACAAACCAACACTGACCCAACCAGTGGATTAATGGAAGAAGACAACACTAGACTGATGTGGACTACACTTGTGATTTATGTTGAAAAATAGGGAATTAAAACAATATACTGACTTCTAAATGTACTTTTCTATAAATTATTTAGCCTACTACAATAAAGAATCATATTTGAATTATCATAAAAATGATCATACTAATCAAATTATCTTAATTGCACTAAACGTGGACTGAACATTTTGTCAAAATGTGAATAAATGTGACACATTTTAACAAAATTGCTATATTTTTATGTAAATATTTTTACATGTTATATATGTATGGTAACACTTTAGTTTATGGTCTAATTCTCGCTATTAACTAGTTGTGTATTATCATGCATATTACTAGGATATTGGCTGTTTATTAGTCCTTATAAAGCACATATTAATGCCTTATTCTGCATGATCATATTCTTCAGCCCTTAATTCTACCCAATTCCTAAGAACCACCTCACTAACTATTAATAATTAGTTTGTTGAGGCAAAGTCGTAGTTAATAGTGAGAATTGGACCCTAATCTAAAGTAGGCTATATTTTACTATTATAAAGAATAATAATAATGTTATTTTTCGGATAAATGCATTAAAAAACAATTTCACTCTTTAAATTTGCAAGCGACTCTCATATCAGAACAAACACAACCCACTTAGCACTTATGTGTTCTAAAATAATTTAGAAATGTAGGCTTTTTCACTTCCACAGGGCACCTAATGGATGCTATCTTTGCCTCTGGGTGCAACATTAAGTCTGCAAACAAGCTTGAAACGAACTAGAGAACAAGTTATAAAAATGGAAGCAACATTGTTACTGCATTATGAAACAGCGGAGAAAGCTCACTAATGTTCCTCAACACTTCTCTGGGTCTCAGAAATCGCTGATTATGTTTAAAACAGCCTTGATGTGTTAGATGTTCACATTCTCGGATTATCTGCTTACATCTTTGCTCTTAATCGAAAACTCTCAACACCTTAGTGAATTAGCATATTGAGATTTAAGATTTGGGTTATTACACCAGACATAATTAACTGTGTGTGTTTAATTACACCATTAGAGATGAGATAAGGTCATATTTGAACAGTTCTGGCCAGTGTTCTTCATCGGGAGGATGTTCAGAATGGTATTTGAGAATGCCTGACAAACACTTCTCAGAAACTGGACATTTTTTTTAATTCTATTTTCTACGGTGACTCAGTTATATGGAAATGACAGAGTTCGCATTCAAAGCTGATCAAGCCTGAACTTACTCCTGGAATAAACAAGGCTGTTTCCACCTGCAGTGATGAGTGTGTTTCTCACGTCACACACACTCCCACATGCTCACACACACACACACACACACACACACACACACACACACTCTCTCTCACTGCAGCTGCAGAATAATAATCCTGAACGACTGAGAGACACTTTCAGCCTCAGAGATTCTGCTTCAGGACGACAGAGGAGCTTCACTTTCACTCTCATCCACCCACCCATCCATCCATCCATCCATCCATCCACCCATCCATCCATCCATCCATCCATCCTCCCATCCACCCATCCACCCATCGACCCATCCATCCACCCATTCACCCATCCATCCATCCACCCATCCACCCATCCACCCATCCACCCATCCATCCACCCATCCATCCACCCATCCATCCACCCACCCATCCAACCACCCACCCATCCATCCACCCATCCATCCATCCATCCATCCATCCATCCACCCATCCACTCACCCTCCCATCCATCCACCCATCCACTCACCCTCCCATCCATCCATCCACCCATCCATCCACTCACCCATCCATCCACTCACCCACCCATCCATCCATCCACCCACCCATCCACTCACTCACCCACCCACCCATCCATCCATCCACCCATCCACTCACCCTCCCATCCATCCATCCATCCACCCATCCATCCACTCACCCATCCATCCATCCATCCATCCATCCATCCACCCATCCACTCACCCTCCCATCCATCCATCCACCCATCCATCCACTCACTCACTCACCCTCCCATCCATCCATTCATCCATCCACCCACCCATCCATCCATCCATTCACCCATCCATCCACTCACCCATCCATCCATCCACTCACCCACCCATCCATCCATACACCCATCCACTCACCCTCCCATCCATCCATCCATCCATCCATCCACCCATCCACTCACCCTCCCATCCATCCATCCACCCATCCATCCACTCAACCACCCACCCACCCATCCATCCACTCACCCTCCCATCCATCCATCCATCCATCCATTCACCCATCCATCCACTCACCCACCCACCCATCCATCCATCCATTCACCCATCCATCCACTCACCCATCCATCCATCCAAGGCAAGGCAAGGCAAGGCAAGGCAAGGCAAGTTTATTTATATAGCACATTTCATACACAATGGCAATTCAAAGTGCTTTACATAGAAGAAATTAAAATAATTAAAAGAAATAAGAATAATTAAAACAGTTTAGAAAAATAAAATGAAATACAGTACAGTCGGACGAACAGCGGCACAGTGCTCATTCAGTAAATGCACAGCTAAACAGAAGTGTTTTGAGTCTGGATTTGAATGTGACCACTGTAGGAGCACATCTGATCTCTTCTGGAAGCTGGTTCCAGCTGCGGCTGGCATAATAGCTAAA